>NC_047105.1:47326417-47652322 GCF_902500255.1 Thalassophryne amazonica | reverse complement strand
CAGTAAAATCAGCGGTGTAAAACTAACACTGCCAGTGTACATATGGTCCTACTCTAGCCAGAGTGGGACCATATGTTCGCTGTGAGTGTTAATTTAACACTGGTGATTTTACTGTGTACCAGTAAATATTATTAGAATACATTTAATAATTTACATATAATTTTGTCAGCTTTTTTCTTTTCTCCTTATGAACAAATCTGGAGGGGGGGGGGGGCAATAAAAATTAGAAACTTTATTTTTGAGTGGCACCCTACTACACGACCACAACAGAATTAGCCGTGCAGTTACGCCACCAATAAAACAGAGGAACGTGTCATTTTGCCAAACAGTTTTCACTTTCAAATTATATTATCACGTCATTCAAATTCAAGTCATGTTGCAACAGATTTTTTTTTAACATATGGTAGGAATTTTTGCTCAGTTCAGCTCCTTTGTTGTCACACTCAGTTATTCTTCAAGGGGAGCATTTTGCACAGAGGTCTACCCAGACTGCTGCCGCACATCCACCTTCTGCCATTTTGTTATTGATGCAACATTCAGAAATACCACTGTTGTGCCTTCAGGGTGCATCGCTTCTCACAGGGTCTGATGAGATTGCCACAGTTGATGTGACAAAACTCAACCTCGATGTGGAATATTGCACAACTTGATATAGAATTATTCAAGAAAATATTTTGCTTGGTTAAGATATTCCATATGACTCATCACGGTGAATTAAATTTCATTGAAAAACCTTGTGCTAAAATACTAGTGTGAAGGGCCGCTAATGCTCGATTATCAAAAAGGCATACTTTGTTAAACATAGAATCTAAATGGTTATGTGTAAAAAGAAGAGGAAAGGTTAAAAAAGGGTGAATTGGACGCGTTTCCTTTGTACGTTCTCACCTGAGTCTGAATACGGTTAAGTCCTCTGAACCAGAGGATTTGTCCTCTCCTCAGCTCCCTTTCTGCATGGTCGATCTCTTCATTTTCCTCATTGACATCTTCTTCTGGTAACTCATCTTTCTGAGTTAACTGGCCTGCCCGCCGCAGGAAGCGCAACCTGCTATTGGGTATGGTGGCTATCACCTAAACCACAGAGAAGACATCACATCTACTCAACAGGTCTGATGGAAAACATCTAGTCCAGAACAGAAAAAAAAACAAAAGACAAACACATGGTCAGGTATGTTACCTGCCCCCAGACAAGCTCCCCGAGTCCCAGAAAAACACACCACATCCACTTTTCCAGGTCCAGCGGCTGACAGCTGAAAGGTTTCCCTCCAAACTGTACAATCACAATCTCAAAACACCAAAGTACAAGTCCGATTAAAACAACAAACATGTAGATATAGAAAATGTTGTATCTGTTGGATTCAGATCCTTACCTGGACAGCAAAAGTGCCGAAAACGATGGAGCAGAAGATGGGGTTCCTGAAAATACCGTCAAAGACATTCCTCTCGCCGTGGATTTTCCGAGCATTTATTTCGTTAAAGAGCTGCATCATGACAAAGGTGTTGAAGATGATGGTGTAGTGCTCAGATGGAGGAGAGTGGAGAGGGGCGTTACGACCACTGTCAATGTCAAAGATCTGCTCACCTGTAAGTACAAAAACAACTACTTGTACTTCTGCTATCATGATCTACGACAGCTGGTCTCATGTGGTTTCACAGTTTTAATTCTTTAGCAAAATATGTCACATTTTATGGTCAGTACCAACAAAAAGAAGAGTAAAAATGATGATGAGCTGATACACTCCATGTCCGAAGATGTTCTTTGTCATGGTGCTGGAAATGAGAGGCTTGTTGCGACCGTATGGTTTCCTTTTCAGCAAAGATTCTGTCGGAGGCTCTGTGGCTAGAGCCAGAGATGCAAAGGTATCCATGATCAGGTTCACCCACAACATCTGCACTGCCTTCAGCGGAGAGTCCTGGAGAGAAACAGCATGCTTTTAAAAGCAAGTAACATTAACACAGCCAGGTGATGAATTCAATACCATTGCTAACAAACAGTCTGTCACATCAGGTCTGGGTCCAGTCCAGTTTTCCTGTGTCGAGTCTTGAGACTGTATGTTTATATGGTTACTGATACCTGAGAATCCTAACCAGTATTCTAAAAGCACTTTTCCATGACATGGTACCAGCTTGACTACACTTTTACGGTTTTACGGCAGCTGTGCCCAACCCTGTTCTTGTAGGGCCCCTGCCGTCCATGTTTTCTAACTCTCCCTTGTTCCACTTCCAGGCAATTAACTCTATCAGATGTGCTCAGCCAATCAAGAACTGGAAGACACCACTTTAAAAAAAACATCAGGTGTGACTTGGGTAGGTAGATGTGAACTTGCAGGCTCTCCCGGAACAGGGTTGGTGACGCCTGCTGTATTTTAAATATATATATATAATCAATCAATTAAATCAAAAACCCCAACGGTCAAAACGACCCCCTGTGAGCAAGCACTTGGCGACAGTGGGAAGGAAAAACTCCCTTTTAACAGGAAGAAACCTCCAGCAGAACCAGGCTCAGGGAGGGGCAGTCCTCTGCTGGGACTGGTTGGGGCTGAGGGAGAGAACCAGGAAAAAGACATGCTGTGGAGGGGAGCAGAGATCAATCACTAATGATTAAATGCAGAGTGGTGCATACAGAGCAAAAAGAGAAAGAAACACTCAGTGCATCATGGGAACCCCCCAGCAGTCTAAGTCTATAGCAGCATAACTAAGGGATGGTTCAGGGTCGCCTGATCCAGCCCTAACTATAAGCTTTAGCAAAAAGGAAAGTTTTAAGCCTAATCTTAAAAGTAGAGAGGGTGTCTGTCTCCCTGATCTGAATTGGGAGCTGGTTCCACAGGAGAGGAGCCTGAAAGCTGTATTAAAGCTGTATATATTTCATATTCATATTCTCCTAGCCCGGAAAATCTGTAATTCTACTGTTACTAAATGAATATTTGTTTAAACAATGCGTACAACATATCGGCAGGCCTGAAAAATAACCCTGATGCTGACAATCATACATCATTCTGACCTGCGTGATGCAGGCACCAGTAAAAGCCACAATGACGGCCACAATGTTGACAGTGAGCTGGAACTGGAGGAACTTGGAAATACTGTCGTACACGTTCCGGCCCCACATCACCGCCTTAACAATGCTGCTGAAGTTGTCATCAGTCAGAATGATATCTGACGCCTCCTTGGCCACATCTGTACCAGCAATACCCTGGAAAAACATGCACAGTGTGCCGTCAGATAGCAATTAATGTTATCTGCAGCACAGCAACTGTTGTTAGGTGTTTGCTGATCTCTGTGCACTGTGAGAATTATGTCTTGAAGCTAACATGTGAGTGTGCTGGACTAGTTAGTGAGGATTTCTTATTCATCTAACAGGGGACTGTCATATTGTGAAGTCCATTGTTGTGCATCACTGTGCATTATTGTGCAACATCATGAATTGCCATGCAACACCATGCACCACTGTAACACCATGCAAGTCTGTACATTGCTGTGCATTTTGCAGCATTTTGCAATGTTTTCCTTGCAGTGTTAACTGTGTTAACCTACAAATCTGATTCTAATTTTAGCAAAGAATCTTCAAACACTCACTTGAAGAGGGTAAAAATAAGTCTAAAAACCAGTGAGCAGCAAAATATTAAGTTAGAATTCATATATTCATCATACATTTGAATAAACAAAACCATGTCAGTTAAAACAAAATAATAATAAAAAAAACTGTTTTGCTGATGCATAATGTTATTTTAACTGCTGCTTGGAAATTGCATGACCACCGGTAGCCACTAGGAGGAGCTCCTAATCTACACATGGGTGCCAGAGAAGTTGCTCTCTTGTTGCAGAGGAAAAGAGGACATCTGCAGACACTATAATTAAGAATAAATAAACACAGAAAAAAGAAAAGGCGTCGATGCTTACCATTGCAAATCCAACATCAGCCTTCTTTAGGGCTGGCCCATCATTGGTTCCGTCTCCCGTCACAGCCACCACCTGCCTCTGGTCTGCCATGGTACTGTCAATAATGCCTGTTACACATGCACACAGACGCCTGGTTCATTCCAGTACTGTATCCATGATCGGCTCCATCATGACAGCAAGTATTTACCGCTTGTGCAGGTGTAATACACAGAAGTCTGGGAGCTAATTCACTTTAATTTCGCCAAGTCTTTTTCACAGCAGACTTTTTGATGTATCATAGCAGCAGAAGCGCAGGTATGACTATTAACAGTAACAGCGCTATTCCATTTGAGTGTCTCAGTGAACCAGTGTGCACATGAGCAAAGGGCAAATGTAAAAGAATGCAGCCATCATTAAAGCCCTGATCACACCTATGCTTATCCTACGGCGACATGTCTGCTGTGGAAAAACCCCATTCAGCAGTAATAAGTACTACAGCCACTCCACCTTTTACAAGAGTGTGCTTGTCGGTTGGTGAAGACCGGGCAAGAACTCGGAGTTTGGGCCAGACCTTGTCAATGCGCTCCTGCTCCACCTGAATATAAACATGTACACATGGAGAGAAGGGGACAAGCTGTCATGGTTCAGATCATCACTCTGAGCTTTCACTCTGTGCAGTTTCCTGTCAGTCTGCAGCCTCTCTCTCTCTCTCTTTCTCTGTCTCACTTACCTCGCCTTTCTCGTTGCGAATCCTCCTGTTGAACTCCTTGCCGTCGATGCAGAGGAAGTCCTCTCCAGGATGGATGATGCCACACTTGATGGCGATGGCCCTGGCTGTGTTGATGTTGTCTCCTGTCACCATGCGTACTGTGATGCCTGCACGCTGGCACTTCTGGATGGCATCTGGCACCTGAAGAAGAATGTGCAAAATACCTCAGTACCTTAGAGATATGTGTACTAGAGGTGTAATAGTGTGCCTCCATCATGAATCAGTACAAATTCCAATTTCAAGTTCATGGTACATGTCTCAAATCATGTTGCCACTTGAAATGTGGAAGCTTTGGCTGTAGGATCACCAGTGTCCATATCTGGAATATTCTGCCTGAGGTTTTTACATGGAATTCTGCATAATCAAATTTTAAAACAATATGTGAATATGACAGTATAATACATATGTTATGAGTTATGAGCTGCGGTGGTTTGAATCATATTTATCTAATAGATTACAATTTGTTCATGTAAATGGGGAATCTTCTTCACAGACTAAGGTTAATTATGGAGTTCCACAAGGTTCTGTGCTAGGACCAATTTTATTAACTTTATACATGCTTCCCTTAGGCAGTATTATTAGACGGCATTGCTTAAATTTTCATTGTTACGCAGATGATACCCAGCTTTATCTATCCATGAAGCCAGAGGACACACACCAATTAGCTAAACTGCAGGATTGTCTTACAGACATAAAGACATGGATGACCTCTAATTTCCTGCTTTTAAACTCAGATAAAACTGAAGTTATTGTACTTGGCCGCACAAATCTTTGAAACATGGTGTCTAACCAGATCCTTACTCTGGATGGCATTACCCTGACCTCTAGTAATACTGTGAGAAATCTTGGAGTCATTTTTGATCAGGATATGTCATTCAAAGCGCATATTAAACAAATATGTAGGACTGCTTTTTTGCATTTACGCAATATCTCTAAAATTAGAAAGGTCTTGTCTCAGAGTGATGCTGAAAAACTAATTCATGCATTTATTTACTCTAGGCTGGACTATTGTAATTCATTATTATCAGGTTGTCCTAAAAGTTCCCTGAAAAGCCTTCGGTTAATTTAAAATGCTGCAGCTAGAGTACTAACGGGGACTAGAAGGAGAGAGCATATCTCACCCATATTGGCCTCTCTTCATTGGCTTCCTGTTAATTCTAGAATAGAATTTAAAATTCTTCTTCTTACTTATAAGGTTTTGAATAATCAGGTCCCATCTTATCTTAGGGACCTCATAGTACCATATCACCCCAATAGAGCGCTTCGCTCTCAGACTGCAGGCTTACTTATAGTTCCTAGGGTTTGTAAGAGTAGAATGGGAGGCAGAGCCTTCAGCTTTCAGGCTCCTCTCCTGTGGAACCAGCTCCCAATTCAGATCAGGGAGACAGACACCCTCTCTACTTTTAAGATTAGGCTTAAAACTTTCCTTTTTGCTAAAGCTTATAGTTAGGGCTGGATCAGGTGACCCTGAACCATCCCTTAGTTATGCTGCTATAGACTTAGACTGCTGGGGGGTTCCCATGATGCACTGAGTGTTTCTTTCTCTTTTTGCTGTGTATGTACCACTCTGCATTTAATCATTAGTGATTGATCTCTGCTCCCCTCCACAGCATGTCTTTTTCCTGGTTCTCTCCCTCAGCCCCAACCAGTCCCAGCAGAGGACTGCCCCTCCCTGGGCCTGGTTCTGCTGGAGGTTTCTTCCTGTTAAAGGGGAGTTTTTTCCTTCCCACTATCGCCAAGTGCTTGCTCACAGGGGGTCGTTTTGACCATTGGGGTTTTTACGTAATTATTGTATGGCCTTGCCTTACAATATAAAGCGCCTTGGGGCAACTGTTTGTTGTGATTTGGCGCTATATAAATAAAATTGATTGATTGAAATTAATTGATTGACACGGGGAGGAGCGGGGGGACTGTCACAGCAGTCATAGGATGAAAGGTGGGGTACTTCCAGAACAGGACGCCACTCTATCACAAGGCCACATTTTGTTGGACAAACTCAGCCATACTTGCACGCACACCTACGGTCAATTTAAAGTTTCCAGTACACCTATAACCTCCATTATCTGTGGAAGCGGGAGGAAGCCGGAGCACATGGAGGGAAACCACACAAACATGGGGAGGACATGCAAACTCTACACAGAAAGGACCAGGTGGGAAGCGATCCCAGAACCTTCTTCCCGTGAGTGCTAACCATTAAGCCACCTGTGTTTAAAATTAAAATTGTGTATGAAAAATGATGTGAAGAAAGTCAGTGTTTAACTTCCCAGATTGCCTTAGAATGCACGAAAAGGGCTATAGATTGCTCAAATTTTCCAGGAACTGGTAGTTCTCATCGGAGTCTCTCTAAGTAACATCTCTTGACACAAAGTAATTCCAGCGGTACCTAAAGATCTTGGATGTTCATTTCCCTACAAAGATATTGATATTGACAAACCCCTCTGTACAGTTGATATGTTTGTATAAATAGTTATTTAAAAAAATGCTTGCACAAATAATTGTTAATTTCTCCAGTGAACAAAATGGTATGTGCAGGGTTATAGTGTCTTTTGGTATCTTTTAGTTGCACTGAACTTTACTGATCCTTTGGGAAGACTCCCTCACAAACCTACATAGAAAATTTTTCACCATTCACACCTAATCTGGATGCTCATCTGAATCTGAATTAGATTTGAACTGATACCCAGTCAGATAAACCACTTGCCAACTTTGCATTCATCCTGGAATTATCTGTCATCTGGATGCCATCGGACTTGTCGAGTCACATTTACAGGAAAATGTCAGCATGTCATGTCCATAACCTATTTTGTTGTCAGGCACAAAAATGTGGAGGTGGTAATGTGTGGAGCAACACACAAACCTGAACCCACACATATAAACAGTGTGCAGGTGCAAATATGTATATATGCCATGTGGAGTCCTCCAACTCAACCTGACCCTGACCTCAGCATACGGATAATAACGTAAAATAAGTGCTACTCAAGGCTCTGAGCTCATTGTTTCCCACAGCACCCACTTCAACATCCAGGAGGAGAGATCAGGCACTGACATAACAGTTTTTTCCTCCTGAAGAATTCAGGCAGCCTCCACGTCGATGCGGGTAGCAACAGCAAGCAGGCGGAGATGTTTTGAGTATCAAGAGGCGCAGCAGTTTTACAGTTCGATCGATCAATAGATAGATAGAGAAGTGCAGTGGATCTGATGTCAGAGTTTAAGAGTGTGCGTTAATTAAGGAGCAATGGTGTTAAGAGACATGTATTGTTACATGGAGTGCAACAGATAAAGAGTACACAGTATAGGCTTTTTAGTCTAGGTCAAAGACCAGAGGTCTAGCTGAGGCAGATATATTAAAGAGTGTGATGGTATAATTGATTGTTCCCTTAAGCAGCATAGTTGTATGAGTCTGTTGCTGAAGCTGCTCTGAAGATTGTCCAGTGTCTTATGGACAGGGTTGAAGGCACTGCCCTTAATTGCCAGCAGTTTAGCCAGTATTCTGTCCTCAACCACCTCCTCCAGGTTAGCAAGCTTGGAGCCCACAACAGACCCTGCCTTTTTGACCAGTTCATTTAGCTTCCTTTACTTTGATGCCTGCACCCCAGCAGACCACAGAAAAGTGATCATATTCTCAATAACAGACTGACAGAACATCTGGAGCATCCTGTTACATACATTAAAGGATCTGAGCCTCCTCAAGAGTAAAGCTGGCTCAAGCCCTCCTTGTAGATGGCCTCTGTGTTCATAGACCACTCCAGTTTATTGTCCAGGTAGATGCCCAGATACTTATATGACAAGACTATGTCCACATCAGTCCCACTGATGCAGACCGTTGGAAGGCGGGGGTTTGTTCTTCCTGAAATCCACCATCTCCTTCATCTTTGCCACAGTCAGATGCAGGTGATTCTCCCCACACCACCTCACAAACTGGTCAACCAGGTCCCTATACTCATCCTCTCAACCATTTTCCACACACCCAACTATGGCTGTGTCATCAGAAAATTTCTGTAGATACCTCGACTCAGTGCAGCACTTAAAGTCTGCTGTATAGGTGGTGAAAAGGAAGGGGGATAGCACATATCTATAAAACTGTGTGGAACAAAGCATTAACATGGTAGCTATGGCTCAGCTAGAAGGTCAGGTGATTTCTAACCACCAGTTTGGGTGTTCAAGCGTGGACTGTCTTTGGTGTTAAAATGTACAGATCAGGACAAGGACATCTCAAACTTGGGATACATTATGCTCACACATTTAACCCATGTGGATGAGGGGGGAAGGAAACTGCATTATATTGTAAGGTATTTGAAATTAAACAATATGAATAAAGCTTTTTCAGTGTATGCCCAAATAATTGTAACCCTATCCTAATTACAAGTGGATCTATGGGATCATATTTGGACTACTAATATATACATATATATACACACACACACACACACACACACACACACACACACACACACACACACACACACACACACACACACCACACACACACACACACACACACACACACACACACAGTGGTGGGCACAGTTCCGCTACTTATCAAACATTTTCATTAGCGTATTAGTTTTCCAGATAACTTTGAAAACCATCAGCAGACCAATTAGCCTCCGATAAATTTAGTTCTGATAACTTTTAGACTGTTAACATATTTTTGCAGGCATAGTGAATAAAGCTTAACAGTTAAAAACATTTGTAAAG
Organism: Thalassophryne amazonica; assembly: GCF_902500255.1. Lineage (NCBI taxonomy): Eukaryota > Metazoa > Chordata > Actinopteri > Batrachoidiformes > Batrachoididae > Thalassophryne > Thalassophryne amazonica. Next base: position 47,642,979 of record NC_047105.1, on the reverse strand, counting down.
TCTGAAATTAAAGATTTTAGTGCCTATCTGTTACATGTTTTGTAGCAGACAGACAGCCATGAATGGTAGAGCTCCATCCTCTGCAGGCAGAAGAGAGCAGACTACCACACAGAAAGGAAGGAAGGAAGGAAGGAAGGAAGGAAGGAAGGAAGGAAAAGGATCATTTCTCTTCACACCATGCAGACCTGCTGGTCATTTCACTGGAGTCTTGCACAGGCAGAAAGTTTTGACTTAAGGTTATAATTTTAAACAAACTAATTCCGGACAAGTTATTGAAATTAACATCGTGTCTGTCTTTTTACAAAGTGAAAATATCAGCTACATGTTTTAGTTTTAAAGTAATGCACTAATTTTGAAGGTTTTAGCATTTAGACACACATGCCACATTGCATTATGGGTACAATAGTTTCCTGATGTCATGGTTGGCTGGTCGGTATAACACACAGTTACTGAAACGTGAGGTGGGTTTTACAAATAAATATTGTAATGTATTTGTAAATATGTCATTTTTTCCATTTGTAAAAAAAAGGCACTTTGAAAACTGAAAATTCTGTTTAAGTCCTTCATCACTTTTAGCAAATGTATGGCACACTGCAATGAACACTGCCATCTACTGCCAGTAGATACTAATGGTAGAAACTAAAGAAACGGCCTGGCATACCTTTGCAGCATACTGCAAATTTTATGGTATAAAACTGTTGAAATTGAAGGAGAATGAAGTAAAAGTAGTGCTAGTCTGTTTGGGGAAAAAAGCACACTAACTGCTTGCAACACCATTTGGCCAGATAGTGGGCGCTAGTTTGAAAATGTAATGAACTGCAGAATCCATTTTATCCTATTGATATATAGCCTACTCAATTCTAAACAAATATGATTTTTTTCAGAACTCCTCATATTAACATACCTTGTACAAATACATTAAAAAATACATTAATATGGCAGTATGACATACAAGTCATAATAATTTCAGAGTAGTTCCTGCTGTGCTACAGCATAGTGGCATAAGCAGTCAGCATGCTTGTTACCCAAATGAAACAACCCAAGTTCAAGTCTTCCCAAAGGTCCATCCACCTTAGACAGCTGGAGTTGTGTTGGAAAAGCCTTATTATCAACATGTGGATCCTACATGTATCAAACATCCTATGGTGGCCCTGAGAAAAATAGGAGCAGCACAACAAAAATTTTATTGAATGGGATTCAATGTACTATAACTAACAACTGCATTTAAATTCTATAGACGTAATAATTAGTTTTTAAAAATATCATGACAATGTTAATCTAGCAACAATAACAAAAATGTTGTTACTGGTTTAAAATGTAATTTATTTTTTTATTATTACAACAGCTTTATACCATAAAATTACAGCTTGTGCTGTATTTTTACTGTATTTTTTACAGAATTATTCTGGGAACTACAGCTGCCAGTTTTTGAACTGCAAAAACAGGTTGTTGGTTTTTTTTTTTTTTTTGGCTTGTTGTTTTTTTGTTTTTAAGAGTGTATCATCCCAGTTCACCCAGCTGTGAATGGGTGCCAACTTTGCTTGGGGATCAAACCTGCAATTATCTGGTGTCAGTCATACACTCTCATCCACTTCATCACACTAACCACTGGAAGAGGTCCTCAGCCACAGTCCAGGGACCAGCTCCAAGTATTAAAGACACAGCCTTGGTCCAGGTCAGTGGAAGGAGCATGAATCTACCGTACATAGGATCCAAAAAAGTACTTTTAGTTCAGTCTACCAATGTCCCACCTGACATATTTTGGCATCAATGTCCCATTTAACATTTACAACACTACACTGTGGTTAAAACTGTTGGTGTATTGTTGAACCTACAAGTACATGGTAAAATATTGTTTGTATGTCTTAATAACAGATGTAAATGAAGTCCAAGGCATATTCAGTAGCATTTTTTTTTCCTGATTCTTCAGCTTTGCAAATTTTGTAAAAAACCTTCTAACGGTTAGAATGGCCTAAGAAGTGGGTCACCCTTCTGAGTCTGGTCTGCTTGAGGTTTCTTCCTCAGTATCGTTGAAGGAAGTTTTTCCTTACCACTGACACCTGTGTGCTTGCTCAGGGGGGTTGATAAGGTTAGACTTTACTTGTATAAAGCGTCTTGAGTCAGTTTTTTGTGATTTGGAGCTATATAAACAAAATAAATTGAACTTGGAAATGTTCATGTATCCATCGCCTGACTAAACTGGCTGCAAAAGCGATGATTTGGTTGTGTTATACTTGATGGTGTATATACTTATGCATGCCATAGTTTTGGCATTTATATTTCTATTTATGCCATGTTGTAGAGATTAATTTCCAATGTGAGTTGAAAAGACATCATTATCCAAGGCAAAATATGATCATCGGGTATTGCAAAGACTTTGCATCTGTCCGCCTGTCTGTGCTCAGCATAGGTCCAGACCTATTACTGCCAGGGTCTTCAAATTCATAGGCATCATTCTTGAGACGCAGACCTTGGACAAGTTCAACCTGACCTATTTTAAGAGTTCAAAAGGTCACATTCTGTTTCCGAATTTAATGCTCATATGGCCGAGCGTATTTTAGCATTGTGTTATATTTTTAGATACTTTAATATAAAAAAAGCCTGAATTAAAAAAGCTCAAAGGTTCACAAACCTTCAAACACCACTGCATGCAAGAGTGCCAAATCATAACATAAGTCACCTCTAAGCACTCTCAAGTAAGTTCTAGACTTTACCCACGCCACGAGCAAGCCTCAGCTTTTTCAGATTTTACAGGAAGAAACCTCAAGCAGACCAGACTCATTGGGGTTACTACCTACTGTGAGCATTCTAACAAAACACAAGATTGACAAAACATGTAATTACACCAATATTGCAACTAAATATCTACATATAAATAATTGATTGCAATGTTGAGATAATTCAACAGACAACAAAGAGGAACGGATCAGAATCCCAGAGAAACAGACAGCAGCAATGTGTCATTCATTTTACTGACTCTAGACGAGTCACCAATGAAGACCTCCAAGAACTCCCCACAAAATTCAGTTTTAAAAAGGTCAGCAGGTATTTTGGTGCAGGATCACCATCATCCACATAAGACTTTGTGGTTATTTGTATTTTAATTTGAGTTGGTCCTTTTCTATACCACTGGTCATCCAGGAGAGGACATTTATTAAAAATAAAATCTAGTCACCAAAACCAAAACCCCCCTGTCTCTAATACATTTGTTAGACATTTGTCCTTTTCTCGCTCCCCTCACAGCCCATCATCCCTCTCACATGAATCTGTTCCTGCTTGCAGTCGGCTTTTGTCTGTGTCTTACATCTTTAGTCTCTGTGGGACTCCGCCACAGGATGAAATTAGAGTCGGATAAACAAACCCAAAGCATCTTTACTACTCTCTGTCTGTCTCTGACCTTTTTAGCAAAGGGAATGCAGTCTCAATTTCAGTATCATCCACTATTAATTATTGTCACACTGAAAGGCCTGGAAGGCCGTTAGTGCGTTGCAGCATGAGCACAGAGGGGTTCGGAAAATGTCACACATTAAATGACTACAGAAACAGAGGAAAAAGCATCTTTTAGAGTTTGCCAGCTTACTTGTTATATTAATACAGCAACAAAAATGACTTATTTTTTGCCTTTCCCTGGAGGCAGACATCTTTTACATAACTCAAGTCTTTCTCAGTGCAACATCTGGTCATTAAATTTACGTATGAAATGTGCTGAGAGTAAAGCAATAACAGTTTAAGATTGAACTACATCCTTTTTGCAGCTTGGGCAGTTCTTGCTGGCATGTCCAAGTACAACCTTTGGTGTTGCACTTTTGATTCTTTGTTCTGGATGAGTTTTTGTAGCTTGTTCTGAAATGCAGTTTTAAATAATGATGTGATACAACAATCTTTAGTCATTTGTTTGCTTGTCCATGTTACAGAGACTGGCCTCAGTTTCCCCTATATTTCATTATTTCAGTTTTTTCTATTTCAGTTTCATTTCATTTATATAGCGCTAAATCAGAACAGAGTTGCCTCAAGGCACGTCACACAAGTAAGGTCTAACCTTACCAACCCCCAGAGTAACAGTGGTAAGGAAAAACCCCCTCTGAGGAAGAAACCTCAAGCAGACCAGACTCAAAGGGGTGACCCTCTGCTTGGGCCATGCTACAGATATAAATTACAGAACAATTCACAAAATTAATATACAGGAAATGCTGTTGGCACACAGGACAGGAGGGTCGCCAGCACAAATACAACTCCCATCTCTGGATGGAGCTGCAGCTTAAACAGAGAGAAAAAAAACAGAATCAGGCATCAGAAAGACAAGAAATACTGTATAATTTGCCAGCATTAAACAACAAGAAAAACAGAAGAAATACTAAGGTGATCACCGGCCACTAGCCCTAAGCTTCACTAAAAGACCCAGAATTTAGGTAAAGTTGAGGCCACGGCCCGCTCCATTTCCTAATAAAATTAATTAAAAGTGTAAAAAGCGTAAAACAAAACTGTACCAGTATGCTAACCATATGAAAGGGAAAATAAGTGCGTCTTAAGTCTGGACTTGAAAGTCTCCACAGAATCTGACTGTTTAATTGACGCAGGGAGATCATTCCACAGAACAGGGGCACGATAAGAGAAAGCTCTGTGACCCACAGATTTCGTACTCACCTTAGGGACACAAAGTAGTCTTGCACCCTGAGAAGGCAAAGCCTAGGCCAGTACATAAGGTTTAATTAGGTCAGCTAGGTAGGGAGGTGCCAGTCCGTGAACAATTTTATAGACTAGTAGCAGAACCTTAAAATCTGATCTCACTGGGACAGGAAGCCAGTGAAGGGATGCCAAAATGGGCGTAATGTGGTCAAACTTTCTGCTTTGTGTCAAAAGTCTGGCTGCAGCATTTTGAACCAATTAGAGAGCCCTAATGCTAGACTGCGGTAAAGCAGAAAATTCAACATTGCAGTCGTCCAATCTAGAAGAGATAAACGCATGGATCAGGGTCTCAGCATCAGCCACAGACAGGATGGGACGAATCTTCACTATATTTTGCAGGTGGAAGAAAGCAGTACTTATATTATTATTTCTAATGTGGAGGTCAAAGGACAATCTAGGATCAAAAATTACCCCAAGGTTCCTCACTTTGTCAGCGTGATGTATGACACACGAGCCTAGGCTAAGCGTTAGCTGGTCAAATTGATGCCAATGTCTCACTGGACCAAGAACCATCATTCTTATCAGAGTTTAAAAGCAGGAAGTTTCTAGACATCCATCTTCGCACTGATGCAAGGCAATCTTCTAAGGGTTTTATATGAATGAGATTACCAGCAGTTATCAGCAAGTATGACTGAGTATCATCAGCATAGCAGTGAAAGGTAATCCCAAAACGCCACAATATGTGCCCAAGGGGTGCTATATAAAGGGAGAAAAGCAGGGGGCCTAAGATGGATCCCTGTGGAACCCCAGATTTCATGTCAATGTTAGAGGTAGTGTTACTGTACAAAACACAGTGAGAACGACTGGTCAAGTATGACGTCAGCCATGCAAGGGCACTCCCAGTTATCCCAAAATGATTTTCCAGTCTATAAAGAATATGATGATCCACTGTATCAAATGCAGCACTGAGATCTAACAGAACCAGAACCGTAGTGGTGTCCAAATCCATTGTAAGCAGAAGATCATTCACCACTTTAGTGAGAGCCGTCTCTGTGGAATGATATTTTCTAAAAGCAGACTGCAATGGCTCAAAGAGATTATTCTCAGTAAAATAGTCCACAAGCTGCAGTGACACCACTTTTTCCAGAATTTTAGAGCAAAATGATAGATTTGATATCGGCCGATAGCTTTCAATACACGAGGGTCAAGATTAGGGTTCTTAAGTAATGGTTTAATCACTGCAGATTTTAAACATTTAGGAACAGATCCAGAAGTTAAAGAAAGATTAATAATTTCCAGCACAGTCGGCCCAAGAGTGGGCCACAGTTCCTTAAACAGTTTTGTTGGTATAGGATCAAATAAACAGGTTGTGCTTTTTGTTGACGCTACGAGTTTCGTCAGCATGCAGAGTGAGATACTATCAAATTCTGTAACTCTAGGTAATACCTCAGTAATGGGGCCCACCTCAATATCAGGGTGTAGTGGATGGGTTAAGGCATGCTGGGATATGTTTAACCTATTATTATTATTATGTAACAGTAGCTTTGGGTATGAAGATGCTAAGGGCTATATACAATACATAGGGTATGTACAGAAGAAGTGAGAAGGGCCTGTATTGTCATTGTACATATATACAACAAAATCTGTCCTCTACATTTAACCCATCCTAATTACAGTTCGACACAGTCCAACCACTAGGAGAAGTGGGCAGCCACAGTCTGGTGGCCGGGAACCAACTCCAGGGCCCGGTTTCATAAAGCAGTCTAATCTTTAAGTATGTCAAACTTAGTTGACTACGGTTAGTTGCCCAACATTATCCGTCTATCACCATTTCACATCGACGGCTAAACTTGAACATTAGCCATCATATGTTAGTTGACGATTCTCATGGGCATAACGACCTCATGAGCACCGTTGCCAAGAAACACCTCTAATGAGCGACAGTGTTGTTTACTTTCAGGTTGGTCGCTGTCATGAACTATCCAACCTTTGTTTCATTAACTGGCTTTATTAACATTTACAGACACATACGAACTGCAGAACGACGTGCTTAGCTCTTAGCCTAGTAGTTCTTCTACACTTCTGTCAAGCCTTTTTGTGCACACAACGCTGCTCAGCGTAACAGCGATGCCTGGAGGCTAATATAAGAACTGTCACAAACACATCATGACAGTCGTCTCCTATGACCATGCCCAAAAGCGAGGGAAGCTCTCCTTACGGGGGAATACCAACGATGTACAGGTGCTCTTGAGTGTTCCATCATGTGTTGGCACATGATAGCCACCATTTTTGAGGTAAGACACTGAAAGTTTGTTGACTAAAATAAGATTAGCCTCCTCTGTACCAGGCTAAGTGCTTTGTCCAATGACTAACATCAAAAAATTCATCAACTAAGAGAGTTTATTTGACTAAACAAGAATAGGCTGTTTTATGAAACCGGCTCTGATATACAGACGCTGCCTTGGTCAAGGGCAGAGAAAGGAGCAGACCCTAAATAAGCATGTTTTTGATTGTGGGAGGAAACCCTTGCAGACATGGGGAGAACAAGCAAACCCAATACAGAAAGGGCGGGAAGTGATCCTACAACCTTCCTGCTGTGAGGCACCAGTGCTAACCACTCATTCACCGTGCCGGAGGATGTGGTCATGTTGTTTAGGAGAGAATGTCCAGGTACTGTATATGAAAGTGACTTGTTTCTTTGGAGATGGTCTATTTATGGTTAAAATCTTAATGCAGGTCCTGTTAGGAACATATAGTTGTCCATAGGAAAAGCAGTCCTGACACAGGCAGATGTTTATACTTGATGGTGTCTGGTGTTGTGATTTGTTCCCAGACATTCCAAAACACATTTTGACAAGGTGGAAATCTGATCTTTGATCCAAATAACCTTGACTGTCAACTGAATAACCGAATACTGGCTGACCTCACCTAGGCAATTCAGAAATCCCACTACATTAATGAATCATGTGTGATACAAAGTTAAAAAAAAACACACACACACACACAAAAAGAAATCAACAAACTAAAATTTGACCTTTGACCCAACTAACCTTGACATTCATCTGAATAACTGACCTTTAGCTAACATTGCTTGAGCAATTCCACAATTCTAGTATCCATATGTGTACGTTTACAGCATAATTTCAATTTATTTTCATTTATATAGAGCCAACTCACAACAAAGTTGCATCAAGGCGCTTCACGCAAGTAAGGTCTGACCTTACCAACCCCCAGAGCACCCACACAGGCGACAGTGGTAAGGAAAAACTCCAATTGATGATTTGAGGAAGAAACCTCAAGCAGACCAGACTTAAAGTGGTGACCCTCTTGGGCCATACTACCGACAATTTACAAAACGAATATACAGGAAATTTTGCCGGTGCACAGGACGGGAGGGTTGCAGAAGTAGACAGCACTCCCATTTCTGGATGGAGCCGCACCTCACACAGAGAGAAAAAATAGAATTAGGCATTGGAAAGACAACAAATACAGTATAATGTGTCAGCATTAAGCAACAAGAAAAACAAAAATACTAAGCATAGTGAGTGGCGGGGGGTCATCAACATTTTGACTTTAGACTGAGACCAAAAACAATCCCTTTAAGGGTCACACCGGGGTCAGTTTTCAGAAACATAGTACGTTTGGCTGAAATTGCTCAAATTATAATGTAATGATTCTGCCAATTATACATTTTCTATACCTACTTATGCCAATTAAGTTTCACAGGGGAGGTGGAGCCTATCCCAGTGGTCAATGAGAGGCTGTGCACACCCCGGACAGGGCGCCAGTCTAATTGCAGGGCTCATATGATGATGATGACTATTGTTGTTTTTGTTAATCTGCATGATACAAGTGGAAAGTAGAGGAGCTACATGAAGGTTAGAGTAAGGTCTAGTGTAACACGGAGCATTTGAGCATGAAGAAAAAAAAAGATAACAGCAGGAGCAGGCTGAATAATGCAGTAGCCTGTTTTTTTTTTTTTACTTCCTTCTATCAGCACAGCAGATGATCAGAGATGTCAGGTTCTCGCTGTACTCACACTTCTTTTATCTAGATGCAATCTGTTTTTTCAAACTTTGAAAACCTTGAAAAAATGTGTACACTTCATTAAGTATTTCTTGAAAAATTTAATTTCGGTGTTTCCCCTGTGATTGTGCTGCTGGCTCATTTGTTTGGTCTACAAATAATAAATAAATGAAAAAGTGCTCTGTTAGCTGGGAGACAAACTGAGCAGCCAGCTAAGTTAATATCGAACGAGAAGTGAATGGTTGTGTTCTGGGGACACTGAGATGGAGCATGTGTGATCTAAAAGCAGGATCAAAAGCAGCAGACCTCCAGCCTAGATAAAATGCTCCAACTGAGTCTTTTCCCTTTGTAGAAATGGACCCCTCCCTTAAATCCTCCAATATTCATGCTGAATGATACTTTGGTGGTCCAAGGTTGCTGGTATTTATGAACTAGAAGCTTTGTCCATAATTCTTTTTGGTTTAAACAAGTTCAAAGATCAGTGTAATAATAGTAGTCCAAACCACAGTTCAACATCTCATCAAGGAAGTGGAATGTCTAAGTCAGCCCACCCAAACCTCCAATCACAGTTTTGATCAACACAAGACTAAGGTCAAGTATTTCAATGTGCAGCATATTAATATGTCAACTTAGGTCTTATAAGGGCAGCACGGTGGCTTAGTGGTTGGCACTGTTGCCTCACAGCAAGAAGGTCATGGTTTCAATTCCTACCAACTTTCTGTGTGGAGATTGCATGTTCTCCCCATGTTTGTGTGGGTTCCTTCCGGGTGCTCCGGCTTCCTCACACATCCATAGACATGCAGGTTAGGTGAATTCGGAACTTAAATTGTCCATAGGTGTGCGTGCGGGTGTGCATTGGCACACGTTTTACACCGGATGCCCTTCCAGACCGGTGACAATGATGAAATGTGGCAGGAGTGGGGTAAACAAATACTAAAAATAATTTCAAAATAAAACACATTAGCCAGGCGCTGCTAAGCGAAAAGCCTCACAGTATTAATGCTACTGGAAGTGTGTTTATTGGCTTAAAAAAAAAGAAAAAAAAAAAAGTCGATGACAATGCATTCTGGGTCAGTTTTTTCTTTTTGTGAAACTTTTTTTTTTTCTTTTTACAAATTTGGCCCTCCTGCAGTACCTTCATAGACTATCAGATGGCGGAACCCCATGCAACGATGTCACAGCCCTCTTGTGGGCTACAGGTCTCACATTGGGAATCTCTGGTCTATGTAATTAAAAAACAATAACTAATATAGAGTATATGTTACACCACAAGATTCTTATCGCACCTGAATGTTAAAATATTATTGAAACTGTAGGTAAACAAGTGATACAAATTCTATCAGGAAACTTCATAGTATGTCCCTTTGACTGCCCACTTCTTTTAACTTGGGGGTCACCACTGCAGATCCAAGGTGGATCTGCATGCTGATTTGGTACAAGTTTTATGCTGGATGTCCTTCCTGATGCAGTTCCATACTACATGGAGAATGGGCAGGAGTGGGATTTGAACTGGGAAACTACGGTGCATCCAAAAGTATTTACAGCGCTCCACTTTTCCACATTTTTTAATGATACAACCTCATTCCAAAATGGATGAAATTCCTTTTTTTTTCTTTTTTTTTTAAACTCAAAATTCTATACACACTACCTCATAATGGCAATAATGGTGAAAATGGGGTTTTTTTTTTAGATTTTTGAAAATTTCTTTTAAAAATTAAACAAAGAAATCACATGTATATAAGTATTCACAGTCTTCGCAGTGAAGCTCAAAATCGAGCCCAGATGCATCCTGTTTCCCACAGTAAATTCAGTTGATTGGACGTGATTTGGAAAGGCACACACCTGTCTACATATAAGGTCCCACAGTTAACAGAGCATGTCAGAGCTCAAACCAAACATGAAGTCAAAGGAATTGTCTGTAGACCTCTGAGACAGGATTGTCTTGAGACACAAATCTGGAGAAGAGCACAGAAACATTTCTGTTGCTTTTAAGGTCCAAATGAGCACAGTGGCCTCCATCATCTATAAATGGAAGAAGTTCAGATCCACCAAGACTCTTCCTAGAGCTGACTCCTGAGCAATCGGGGGAGGAGGCCCTTAGTCGGGGAGGTGACCAAGAACCTGATGGTCACTCTGTCAGAGCTCCAGCATTCTTCTGTGGATAGAGGAGAACCTTCCACAGGACAACCATCTCTGCAGCAATCCACCAATCAGGCCTGTATGGTTCAGTGACCAGACAGAAGCCACTCCTTAAGAAAGGCACATGGCAGCCCACCTGGAATTTGCCAAAAGGCACCTGGAGGACTCTCAGACCATGAGAAACAAAATTTTCTGGTCTGATGAGACATAGATTGAACTCTTTGTTGTGAATGCCAGGCGTCATGTTATTAAACCAGGCATCATCCCTACAGTGAAGCATGGTGGTGGCAGCAACATGCTGTGGGGATGTTTTTCAGTGGCAGAAAATGGGAGACTAGTCAGGATTGTGGGAAAGATGAATGCAGCAATGTACAGAGACATCTTGGATGAAAACCTGCTCCAGCGCGCTCTTGACCTCAGACTGGGGCGACGGTTCTTCTTTCAGCAGGACAATGACCCTAAGCACACAGCCAAGATAACAAAGTAGTGGCTTCAGGACAACTCTGTGAATGTCCTTGAGTGGCCCAGCCAGAGCCCAGACCTGAATCCAAGTGAACATCTCTGGAGAGATCTGAAAATGTCTGTGCACCAATGCTCTCCATCCAACCTGATGGAGCTTAAGAGGTGATGAAAAGACGAATGGGCAAAACTGCCCAAAGATAGGTGCACCAAGCTTGTGGCATCATATTCAAGAAGACTTGATGCTGTAATTGCTTCCAAAGGTGCACGTTGTGTACATGTGATTTCTTACGTTTTTTTAATTATTATTATTTTTAATAAAAATGCAGAAATCACAAACTTTTTCATGTTGTCATTATAGGGTGTTGTGAGTAGAATTTTGAGGGGAAAAGTGAATTTACTCCATTTTAGAATAAGGTTGTAATGTGAAAAAATGTGGAAACGTGAAGCACTGTGAATACTTTCTGGATGCACTGTATAATTGGCAAATCTATGGCACATGTCTCAAATGTAATTTTTATGAGTAACCAGAGCTTTTTAAGTTAGACTGTTTGACCTACATCACATGCAGAGTTCTTTGATGGTTTGTTCTCATCCAATCCTTTACTTTTTATTTTTTATATAAATTATATATGCTTCCATTTTATTTATTTATTTATTTATTTATTTTCCATTTTCAGCTGCCAGGTTGTCTGGAACGTGCACTAAAGTTTAAATTGAAGTCCAACGTCATTAATAAGTCCATTCAAGTCTGAGAGCATGCGCTGGTGCTGTGTTTTGCCACATTCACAACACCACAGAACTGCCCTGCCTTATGGCAACCACCCAGGCAGACAACAGGTGGTTGAGTGGTCATTAACAGCAAAGATAAAATGGAACACCATTTCAAAGTTTCTAGAAGAATCAGAGATCAAGCTGATGGTTGCATGCAACTGTTTGCTTAACATCTCTATTATTACTAAACTGTAGTTTTCACAAGTACCGTGTCTGCTCAGACATCCTACCTCTGGCCGGACAGGATCTTCTATCCCAACAACACAGATGGCTGTCAAATCACTAAGGATGTTGTTTTCATCATCCCAGTTGGGCTCAGGATTGTTGGTGAAGTCACGGTAAGCCACACAAATGGTCCTCAAGCCATCACAGGCCATGGGTTCTATCACCTTCTTCACCATCTCATCCTTGTCCCGTGGACGGAAAACCCTTGACTCTCCAACCTCATTCAGGATGTGGTTGCATCTGGAGTTGAGGGTAATGGGGAAAAGAGTGGATGCCAGTGACACATTAAATGTTGTTGTATACTGTTTGATTTGTCTCGTGTTGCAGAAAATAGCCATTGTAATTTTAAAAACTAAAATGCATTACATGCTAAATGTTTAACATGAATTACTACCATTAAATTAAGAAGTGTACCCTTGCCCACTCGTTGTCATAAATTTACTAAATCAAGAGCTCTGTCCTGAAAGGCAAGTAGCTCCCACTGAATTGACAGTAGTAGTAGTTGAATCCTCCCTTATTAAACCCAGAAAAAGCAGGCCAAGGACAGTGCCCTCTAGTGGTGTGCAATACTGTAAGATTTTGTATTGATCCAATACCAAGTACAAAATACAGGGCCATTATTGCTGAATGCTCATACCGATACAGATACTTTTTAATAATTAAGGTGGACACATCATCAAATTGCTAAATCTGAATGAATTTCCATGACCTTAAAATGTTTCTGGGATTTTTCCTTTGGATTACTAATTAGTTAAAACCCAGTGAAAAACTTGGGAAAAGTTTTAAGTAAATACAAAATACTTCATTATTATAAGAAACATTTATGTTCAGAAACAATAGAACAGTAACAAAATTTTTCACCATACATTGTGATGTCTGGATTTTTTCTTAAATAAACAAAGTGTGCAAAATAATCACTCAAGAACAAAGTAAAACAATTTTTTTTTCCAGATAGAGTGTTCAGACACTACAATACAAAATTTTATGAAATTTTTTACCTTCATTGCACTTCTTTTCTGGATATTTTCTTAAATAAAGTGTCCAAAATTATCACTCCGCAACAAATTTTATCCAACAAGTAGAATTTCAAGCAGAATGTGTATTCAGGAAATACAATACAAAAATAAAACAACATTTCTAACTTTTAGTGTACTTCTTCCTACCACTTCTACTTCCTACCTCTAGTGCTGTCTGACTAAGAAACATAGTTGCTGATGGCTTTATATCCAAAAGACCTTGGTTCTAGACTTATTTAGTGTCTAGTAATCAGACAAAGGTTTAATTTTAGGCATTTACAAGGATTTGACCAGAAAAGCGTAGGACAAGTCTGGGAGCCTCTAAACGTATGTGAGAGGGTTGCGAAATATGTAAATTAAGTGTATGCAGCTATAATATGCCTCATTTTAATCCCACAATCAATCTGTTTACATCCCAACTCACTTCTTGAGGACTATCTCAGAAGCTCCTTTGCTGTACATGCGGAAACTCCCGTCAGGCAATTTGATGACTGTGCTCATGGATTTCCTGACAGAGTTGAAGGTGTACACTTTGTAAAGCTTCTCTTCTGGGATCTGGTTTCTTATTGGCTGATAATCTCGCTTTAGCTCCAAGACCAGTCCCAGCAGGCCGCACTCTGTCTTGTTGCCCACTTGCTTTGGCAGACCGCCTTCTTTGTCTGGAGGCTGGAAACAGACACACAGAGATCTTCAGATATTAATGGGTGTATATTTACAATACAATACTCCAGGAATGAGATGCTGTATTGAACAAGTTGTAGCCTAAGGGTACAAGCAGACTGGACTTCTGACTAGAGCGTTTTAGGGTCAGCAATTTTGAAATTAAACAGGAAAGTAACTATGGTGTCCTTTAGCAGAAGCCACTAAAGCTAAAAAATGATTTGCACAACATCACCCCTCTAATGGTGTTAGACTTTGGTGGTGTTAAAGTTATTTTTATTATTTTGCAAGTTTGTGCCTTATTTTACTGCCCACTTATAAATGTGTTAACTTGTGTAAAAGACAAAACAGCCCAGACTAATTTTTGATCGCAGCCATTTAGTTTCGTTGTTACAGGCTGCGAGATCATGATCTGTACCACTCGGCTCTGTTAACGACATTCTCCTTTTTCAGCACTGTACAGCTCATGTAAGCTTCTGAACAGCAGTGTGTGATAATTAACTAACAGGTGAAAGTGTTGCAGTGTGTGGGAGGGAGGGAAGGAGATGAAATGAAGAGAATCAAATTTGGATCTTATTTCAGGCACGCAGCTCAGCACTTTGCAGGCTCTAATTGCACTTTTTTTTTTCCTTTTTTTTTTTTTTTTTGAGGTTCAGTAAATATTTTTCTTCATATGGTCCTGTTCCTTCCCAAGTGCAGGACCAACGGACTGAAAAACTCATTTGTCCCTCAGGCCATCAGAGTGTGCAACGCCTCACCCGGGGGGAGGAGGAGTAACAGGAAGACAGAGGACAGGAAGGAGAGGAACAGTAAATCAAATCAAATCAATTTTATTTATATAGCGCCAAATCACAACAAACAGTTGCCCCAAGGCGCAGTAGTAGCCAGTAAACCAGTAGTGAACAGCATTTTTAGCATTTTTATTTGTGTATTTACATTTATATTTGCAAATTGTTTATACTCTCATTTTGGATGCTCTGTGTGCTTCTTACCCTGTGTGCTGCCATACAATGCTGCTGGAACCTTAATTTCCCTGAGGGAGTCTTCCCAAGGGATTAATCAAGTTCTATGTAATCTAATCTAATATCTGCAGCATCATACTATAACCTAGGCTAGTCTGTGTTCCATTACTTGCTGCGTGACCCCAAAATTGCCCTTAAAGGGTTTGTTTTGTCCAAGGTAAAAATTATATTTTTTAATTTCTATGCCAAGCTTGGCATACTTTACTACTTTACATATGTAGGTAGGTTCTGCAGTTATGCTGGCAACATCTAGTTAACCAATGGTCAAGAATTGGGGTGAAGATCACTGGTGTCAAATGTTAAAACTGAAGTTTTTCACTCCAATTTTCACATATGTGGGTGGGAAGTCAAAGTTGCCAAACGTCAACCATTGGGGTCAAGCTCATACATGCTAGTCTTTTTATATGCCTACTCCTCTTCAGATCCATTTGTTGATTTCTACCACTCTTGGTACATCATCAAAAACAAGGCAACACAGGTTAACACTGTTGTCTCACAACAAGAAGGCCCTGGGATTGTGTCCCACCTGATCATACAGACTTCACTTCTGTGTGGAGTCTGTATGAGCTTTCTGTGTCTACATGGATTTCCTCCCACAATCAAAAAACATGATCTAAAGAAACAAATTCATTTTGGCAAAGGCCAAGGAATCTAATTTTCAAGCTGATTCTGATCAAATCTGCCACAGACTTCCAGAATTCCCTTTCAAGATCAGCAAAAGGTCAATCATTTGGGTGAAAGTGAAGGTCATTGAAGACAAATGTCAGATTGCTATAGGTGTTATTGTCTTTCTGGCTGTGGGTACTGTTAGCTTACATTGCATGAAGCAGTTCTCAAAGGATCTGAAAAGGTGAATGATAGTGATAATCCATCCAGGATGCAATTTTGAATTTAATATCTAATGCTGTTGAGATTTGTTTTCAAATGCACCCTTTTTAGTGCAGGAGAATGTAAAGACTCCCACCCCTGGATACTGCAAAGGGGCAAGTGAGCTGCAGTCCGAACATGGCACTTATTTTTCCCCATTCTCTGATTTTGACGGGTCCCTTGTATAAACTATGTACAATGTCACTATAAACAATTACAGACTGATTTCTGTAACTTTGAGAGCAGCATGTCCATTGCCAAATTGGACACTTATATGGGTAGGACCACATATTGGAACGCTTTCCCCCTTTCACTCAGGGCAGATTTAACAAGTTTTATGCCGGATGCCCTTCCTGATACAAGTCCGCATCACGTGGTGAAATGTGGCAGAGGTGGAACCTTCCACACTGAAACCAATCTCACTAACCACTTGTCCACTGGGTAGGGCCATGTATTTTGGGGTGTTATTCATTATCCTTGTGAACTCACTTGGAAAGTACACAGGTGACATTCAGCACATTTATATATATGTAGAATTTATTTTCAGAATATACCAGCATATCTTTATTATGGCATGGCATAAGATACGTTTTTGAGAATCTTCTTGCAGTAAGCCCAGTTTGTTTTTAATAACCCCAAGTCTAGATGTCAGTCACGGCACAAAAACTGCCTTTGTTTAAATTTCAAATCACATCTGTTCTTGATGTTCCATTTAAACACTACTGACCAAGATGTGTTGGACATCCTAAAGAAGTTGTTTGGAATTTCTGTCAGTCTCTAAATTCCATGATGACAGGGAATATTTTATGCTTATCTAGTGTCTACTCATAATTATACCTGCATGCAAAGATGCCACATGGAGTTACACAGGGTTCAATACTTGGGCCTCTTTTGGTCACCCATTTTCAATGCTATTAGCCAACACATTTTTGTTATTATTATGCAGATGACACACTGATATAGACACAAATGGTATAACACTCACTAACCAGCTGCAGATCTGTGTAAAATGTACAAGAATCTTTTCACTTTAAAACCATACCTAAAATTTGTGCATTCATGTCCAGGCATTACTTAGTGAAACTGTTGGTTTTATTCTGATCATGCATTTTTCACAGGTCTCATTAAAAAATATGTTGCACAACTCTGAATTATCTTAAACACAGATTTTACCAAAGGGGAAAAATACAGTTTGGCCCAATCAGTACAGTTTATTGATTTCTGCACTGGTTTTCTGTTGTACACAGAATAAAAATTCTACTGTTTGTTGACAAAGCAGTAAAATGGCTTGGGGCCAAAATACATTTCAGATTTGCTTTAATGTTATAAACCCTGTAGATCTCTTAGATCATCTGGTAATGGTCTGCTGACTGCTCCCTGGGTCAGAACTGAACATGGGAAGAGGCGTTTCTGCGTACCATTTACTTGGAACAAACTTGCAGAATGCCTAAGGCTGTTCTCATCACTTCAACTCAGGGCTGAACATTGTTCTGTTCAGCTATGCCTTTAAAAAAATCTGAAAGGATCTCCTTTTGTACTGTAGCACTTTTACTTTGAAAAACTTTTCTGCTTTACCTTTTTTTTTAAATGTATTACTTCTATGAGCTTTTTAATAGTTTTTTTTTTTCATTTACCTTTTACACTTACCAGATTAATTGTTTTTGATTACATTTAGTGGTATTCATGTCATTTTTTATGCCTTTAAAGGGAATCCAAAAAGTTTGATCAAATGTTATGTATAATCCTGGTTATGCAGTTATCTGTGGAGAAAGGGTTGCATTCACCATTCATTACCTCTGCCAACAAAGTTGAAGAAGGTTATGTTTTCACCCCAGTTTGTTTATCTGCTTGTTTGTTTTTTGTTTGTTTGTTTGTTTGTGAACAGGCTGGAGCCCACAATGTTTCATAATTTTCACTAATTCAATTCTCAAAATTTTTAGGGGAGGTGATATTCTAGTGGCTAAGCTGTTGGGCTTGAGACCAGAGGATCCTTGGTTCAAATCCCAGCCTGACTGGAAAATCACTAAGGGTCCTTGACCAAGGTCCTTAATCCCCTATTGCTCCCGGTGTGTAGTGCGTGCCTTGTGTTGCAGCACCCTCACATCAGGGTGAATGTGAGGCATTACTGTCAAAGGTCAAAGTCAGGAAGAATCTTGGAAAAAATCCCTGTCTTTAACATTGAGCAAATTTACAAAAATTTGTAAGTCTGTCAAAAAGATCAAATTTCTTTCATATTTGCGAGCGTTAACTGGGATGGTATTTATTGACTTATCTGGCTCTGATCCAGATTACAAATTTTGTGGCCATTTAAATTTAACATTGAAAACCCCATATAATGTATATTTTACATTATATTTTCATCAAACGTGCCCCAATCACTCTCATATGTTAAAGTGAGGTGCAGACTGGCACTCACTATCACCTGACAAAGTTTGATCGGGATCTGATCCAGACTGTGGATTTTGTGGATGCAGGTTCCAATTTTATGCCTGTTTGTCTGTCTTCTAGTTATCAGTCAGAAACCATGTGCCAAAAAACATTGACAAATTGTGTATAGCAAAGATGACCAATGTTCTGTGAAAATCAACTGAAAAATAATTCAGAAACTGGAAAAAGTTGGAAAAAATAACCTGACAACGCCACAAAAACCTTGATTCAAATGTATGAACTAAATGCATACTCCGGACGTTTGATCAAATCTAATTTAGCTTATGAAAATCTGCGAACCAAACACGAAAGGGGGAAGCACGAACCATTGTGCGCGTGCGAACCACATGCACACCACGTGTTGGGGGAAGCAGACACTCCGGCATGACACATGTGTACTTGGCAACGCCACAATCGTGGGGTCAAATTTCACAGCCAACTTGACAGTGATCATCTGCTCACTATTTTCGTGCCGACAGCGCGAATGGCCACACATTTCCTAAGTGCTCCGCAAGCAGTATTAGATGTTCATGTGTCACCTGGAATTTGGCCAACACCTGCCGTGACAGGGATCAAATGGACTCTCATAGGGCACTGTCTTTCTGCCACTTGTGTGTGCGAATAATTGTAGCGACAGGTGTACGAGGCATTGGAGGCGGCTCAGATTTTTCACGACTGGCATGCAATTTCTTTCAAGTGCGAGTCAACTTTAATCGTGTTATGTGTGAAGGGGCCCAAAAGGACAACGACTACCACAAACATGACATCTTACAACATCAGTGAAGTGGAACGCACCAGATCCTTCCATAAAGCATGAATAGAAGAAAAACTTTCCCCACAAATCAAATATTAGCAAATCAGGTGTGGTGATTTTTAAATTAGTGAAATATGTGTGTAACTTTGCACGTAGTTATGTTTTCATTACTGCAGAATGAGCATGCACATGTGGTCAGCCCGTGGAAGATTCCCTGTTGCCATGGCAACAAGGGGCAAAGCATGAGACTTTGGAAAGAGTTTTCTCGCCACCACTTGGGGATTTATTGTCTTTGGCTGTGATTCTTCTGAAGAATTTTTCACTCATGTTGCTTCACTCGTCTCATGCACACTGTACTTTCTTTTTCAGCCTTCACATTTCTTATGAAGTCTCAAAGCTTTTATCATTTCCCCTGGAAGTTTTCATTATCACAAACACTTTTTGGCAGGGAAATACCTTCAGTAATTATTCATCTATTCATAAAGCTGCAAAATTTCCATTTTAGCTACTGTGACAGAAAGAAAACACTACATTCAATATTGTGCACACACAAGAACGACTGAGGAGTGACATATTACTGTCTTATGAACAGACAACATTTATATAATCACAATTTCTCAAGTTGATTTTTACTTTAGTTTAACCCGCACATCCTCCTGTACTAAGTAAGGGTAACTCAGGGGTTTTTCTAAACTGAGAAATGGGGTGCCACGCTCCCTTGTTTTGGCTGCACACCCCTTGCCGAAATTCAGATTTTTTAAGCGCTATTCCTAGCATACAGTCTTCCCCTCAGCGACTGATTCTTCCGTAAATACATTACATTGATGCCAGGAAATTACAAGTCCACTGGAAATAAACAGCATTTTTTTTTCCAAAATACTAAGAACGTGGCAAAATACAGTAACAATGAATAAACGTCCTATTTCATACTGTTCCTACACTCTGTTGTTGTTTCAACACGTCGCTATTTCACGCCACCATTTTGATTGTGAAACATGTAGTCTCGCAAGATAGAGTTCTGCAATGTTCTGTGTCTGTGACAACTTGCCCATTTGAATTAAGCCCTGTTCCCACCAAATAATGAAGTATGAATAACGTTTTCTTTGCTACGAGAGTCTTTATTCAACTATCATGGGAGAATGGTAGCTCTGAGTGGCTCTTAGAGACAGTATCTGCGGTTAACGAGGCTCATCTCTGAGCGTGGCGCTAATTTCAAGGTGTTCAAAATTTAGCAACAATAACGTGGGGCAGTTTGTGTACGAGTTACAACAACAACTAATGAGGGTTTTAGAGGGATGTGTGTGGTGCTTACAAGGCTGCTAAAAGTCCATTATCCCAGCGCCTGGAAGCTACGCAGGACCTGAGAGGCTATTTTTGGAGCGGCTGCCATCTTGTGCACACAATTCCATCTGCTCTGTGCTCCGGACACTGTATATAAAATAATTATTTTGTAGTGGATTGTAATCATTTTCTGCCTAACCTTGGATGCTGAAAACACCTCTAATTGCCTCTGGAAACAGAGAAGACTGTTTCATCTGGAGGCTTTTTTTCCCTCTCTTTCCTGCTCCATGAGGAAACAAGTGGGGGGTAGGACCAAACATGCGTTTGCAATGTCGTGCTACACGGCACTGCATGGCTCATATGTGGCTGATACGAGCCATTCGAGGCTATAATGACCTCTGGGTACAGAGATGCACATAGAGGCGCCTTAGTAGTGGATACATGACAGATGAAAACGTGGGTCATTCTTTGAATAATCACTACACACCCATGCGTGGCTCATTATTCATGGCGTATTATTCAGTGGGACCAAGGCTTTACTTGCCCTTATTTACTGAGTCACTATACTGGTCCTGCAAGAGGCCTCAGAAAGCCCCATCCCCCGTGTACAGTTGCTCCACGCTCTCGCATCTGGTGTCGCTCCCCCTTTTTCCTAGAAAAACCTCTGTAACTGGTATTTGTCCTTTGGAATCATAAATGCTGAAGGAATTTGGAGAAATAAGAGAGATGTAAGGCCCCCTTCACACATAGCAAGAATGTGCAGGAACCAGGCCGACACGGCAAAAATGGTCATAATCCAGATGCAGTCAGGAGGGAAAGAGGCGTATTCAGCAAACTTTTTCTTCTCTCTTTTTTAAAATCTTTTTTTAACCCATTAACAGTCCTTAAATAATTAATTTTGGCAAAAGGAAAAGTGGTATACACACACACACACACACACTTAAATGAACTCCAGAACTACCCTGGCAAGGTCAGCCAGAGGTTAATCATTTGAGTGAAATCAAAAGCTATTGGGGTTAAATGTCAGTTTTCTGTAGCCTTTAAGGTCTTTGTGCCCACTTATACCTTTACCTCAGCATTGTAAAGTGCTTTCAGCATCTGCACCAGATGAAAGAACAAAAGAAATAAATGACATCGCATTAATTAGGGATGCACCAACACCACTTTTGTCCAGACCAAGTACAAGTACGTACATTTTGGTACTCGTCAATACCGAGTACCGATACAAATACTTAATGATACCATTACAGTTTTATGATGATTTTGAAAACATGTTTTATTCATCAGTTGTTCCTTACTTTTTGACTAACTACTACCAATATCATTAGCTTTGCTTTTATTTAAAAACTGTTCACTTAAATGATGTAACTTCATTTTTTGATTACAACAAATTGTCCTTTAACATTAATTGTGTGTTTCTTATGGGCCCCTTCACAAATAGTGTGAATATGTACAACTCAGGGAAACTCCCGTCAGAACAGCTCGTATGAGCACACCACGAAACATCATGGTGACGGGCAGGCGTGCACAATGCCCATGCAATGGTTCGTGCACACGGGAACACAGTGCCAGCAGCTGCACAATGTGTAACCACTTCGCGTAGCTGCTGTGAAGAAAAAAAGAATAAATAAAAAATACTTGTTGCAATGGTTTCGCGCACGTGGAAACACAGTGCGAGCAGCAGTGCGATGTGTAACCACATCATGCAGCTGCTGTGAAGAAAAAATAAAGAAATAAAGAAATATAAAAATACATGTTGGAATGGTTTCATGCACGTGGGAACACATGTCACCCACGGGATATGAACCTGCACTTTCCAAAAGCTCTGGTTGCCAGTCAGAAACTTTACCACTGAGCTACCATCACTGGCCTGTGAAAGGTGCAGGAAACTGCCTGATATCAGGAAGGACATGGACTTATTAAAAACACACACACACACACACACACACACACACACACACACACACACACACACACACACACCATATGAAAACATCGCATTATATTGAATCCCTCTTATCAAGCGGGCAATAGAAATATGATCCGCCTGTTCCTCTGTTGATGACCCATGGTCACAGATGTACAGTCATGACATATCGACATTTGCTGGCACATGTCCAGCCTGACACGCATCTTGTGGACGCCGCGCCGCACGACTGATGCCGCATCATGAGGACCAGAGCTCACGTGAGTGACATGACAGTCAGATCACCCGCATAAGTGCTATGATCTGACAGGCCATTTCAACCTGGCGGCAGCCTGTCAATGGGCTACAGCCCATTGCCACAGCGATATATGTTTTTATTTATGTCCATGTGATGACAGCAAGCAGACACACGTGTGTCACAGTGGGCAGTTGTTAGTCTATGTCCAAACACAGTACGTGTTATCCAGCTGGAATGTCCAAACTGATAGATCTCCACAGCACACAGACCAAAGCCACACTCGTGTGGCACTTAGACAAATTTCACTGCCAGTATGACAGTGAATGTTTGCTAACTGTTGTTGTCTTAATAGTGTGAATGGCCACACATTTTCTAAGTCCCGTGCGAGCAGTGTTAGATGTGCATGTGCGTCACATGGAATTTGTCCGACACCTGCCGCGAGAGGGATCGATGGGCTCGCAAAGCACACACTCTGTCTTTCAGCTGCTGGTATGCACAAATAGTTGTAGCAACAGGTGTACGAGGCGCTAGAAGCAGCTACAAAACTACATGTTTTGCATACGATTCCTACTTCATGCGTACTTAATGCGTAAATCGGCCAAATTTGCACTATGTGTGAAAGGGCCCTAACAAACATTACACTGCCAGACATCTCACTGAAATGTAACCTGTGGACTTCAGCACTACAACATATACAACACCAATAACTGAACTGAAACTGTCCATAACTAACTGTTATTGTCTGTGAGGACTAAAAGTCTTTTGCGAAAATGTGAGGGGCAGATTCATTTTGATGAAAAGAAGCTTCTCTGTGTTATCAGCTGTGAGCCTGTTTCTGTTTTTATCTACAATGTGTGACACTGAGATAAACAGCCTTTCACTCACCACACTATTTTTTAACTTTTAATTAAATACGTACCGGTAATATGCACAAATACAAACCGTAAAAGTTTTTTTTTCCCCCAAAGGTGGAACATGTAAATATTGGAGGAGCACAGCTTGCACGCACATGCACACGCGCGCACGCACGCACACACACACGGTGTTGCTCGGATTTTCTGCAACACACGGTGGCAAAACGGAGTAATTTTAACATAATTTCCTCGCATTCAGACAGAATAGCCCATTCCCTGTGGTAACTGAGCCATTAATGAATGAGGTGCGCAGTGACTCAACTTCTGGCGCAAAGTGCAGCTCGTGGAGGCAAGCGGAGGGTCTGAACGCAGCGCCAAGGACATGTCGCAAGCGGATTACACATGTAGTGGACCGAGATGTTCTCCCATTGGCCTGAACACCCACACAAGGGCTGAAACTCACCAACCTGAAGGACAATCTCCGCTGCTAAAACCCTGATCTGAGTTCTGACGGAGGAAAGGTGGCGTAAAGTGCCAACTCACAGATGAACTTTTTTTTCAGCCATATGAGGAATTAAAGTATTTTCAGATGTTGTTTTCCAAACTCGGGAGGGTTTGTGCGGATTATTTTTCTTCAGGATCGTATGATGATGAATTTCACTGAAACAAACAGGTAAGACTTTTTATTCACTGTATGTGTGAATTTACGCCGCATGAGGACAGCGGCTTTCAGCCAATTAATGGACAGCATTGACAGATGTATTTCAACTTATGAACACATTACATGAAAGCCTGTAAAAATCCATTAATTAGCCACATCATTGTTTAAGCCGCAGTGTTCAAACGTATGAAAAAAGTAGCGGCTTATAGTCTGGAAAGTTTGGAGTTTGTATGTGAAAATCCCACACTGAGAGGTAAAGGGGCATCGGTTCATGGAGTTTTGGAGAAATTTTATGATTACAAGTACGAGTAAATGAATATGGGATTGGGCTAATACTCGATACTGGTATCGGGATCGGTGCATCCCTAACATTAATATTCTGCAGGTTTCATGACTTCACTTACAGCCATATAAGTGAAGTCACTTGTAGCCCTGTTGGTTGCAGAGATATCCTGGAAAATATGCTTCAGAAAATTTTGATGTTATCATGTCTTTCTGATGCAATAATATATATATATATATATATATATATATATATATATATATATATATATATATATTTTATACCATTTGGTTTAAAATGATTTACTGGATGCTCTAAGCTTTACATCATCTCTCTACCCCTCTTCATTGTTAATCAGACAAACAGTGTTTGATTGTATAATAAGTAACATTGGTGCATTCTGTTCCCATTAGCTGGCAACAAGGTGACAGCTATTCTCCCATAGGGGTTTGATATATATATGTACTCCTACAGTACACTTAACCACCCACACTTGCAGCTAAAGAACAGCTTGTCAGGTACTGCATGTCAAAAGCGCGCTCAACACAATGCTTCTGACTCTGCTTCCGTTTGCATTTTGCCCCAAAATAGACTGAGTGAGGTTTCCTGTTCTGCATCTAAACAATCCTCAAACCAATATTAGATTTAAAAAGGACAGTCTGACATTTAGGAGTATTGAATTTTGCTTTCTTGGGTTCTTCACTCGGTGAGTGCTGCAATGCGATGAGAAAGATCATGCACTGGCAGTGTTGTTATAGCGAACGTCTTCATAGAATTGATGCACTCACAGTCTCCATCTATGATTCCTCTTGTCCACTCGCTAATTAGGCTTTGACGAAGAATGTCAATGAAATGTGTCAATTCTCTTTTTTCCTCACAGATAAGCAGAAAAATAGTTTTCCCTGCACTCAGCAAGCTTCATTTATCTGCCTTTTGGGTAATGGATCAAACAGGGGATTGCCTGTTGAGGTGACATATGGTGGTCATCTTGTGTGCCCTGTGGCCATTGGACCAGGTTAAGGACGGTGTCAAGGACGGTGTGTTTGTTGGCGTGCAATGACATTCCCCCGTCAAACGAACCCACACACAGGTGTCTCCAGATCAACCCATCCGGGAATCAATCAAAACACTGTCTTCCTTGTCACCAACGGATTGCCACAACAATATCTGCCTTTTATCATTTCACCTCAGTATTTTTAAAACATATTTTCAAAAGGGAATGAAGTCAAAATAAATTCATTTATATTTAGAAAATACCACTGACAGTCCTGGTTCTTTTTTGTTGTCATTGTTGCAGCCATCATCAGTTCTGTGTAAGAAGGTTTGAGAAAGTCACACAAAACAATCATTAAAGCCCAATTATAGTTCTGGTCCATGTTCACCTGCTAATTGCACATATCTGGTTAATGTTTAGCTATGTCTCACTGATGCAGACAACAGTATAAATGCTTTATGCTGAGTTTTTATAAAATAACAGAATTAATGCTTTTTCCTAATGGCCACTGATTACATCAGGAAGACACTGCCTGCCACTGACTAATGAGGGAATTTAACAAATGGTCTCATCCACACTGCCTGCAAAGGAAGAAAAGCCGCCCAGCAATGGAAAAACATCACATGAATCCACTAAAAGCGAGGGACCCTGGGAAAAAAATGTTTGGTTAAAACAGAACTTTTTTGCACAAAAAATATCAATTAACTACAGTGTTTCATTTAAATTATCATGTTTTATTCTTATTGTTTTGGCCTAGTACATGTTGGCATCCAGTGGTGGGCACAGATAACCAAAAAATTAACTTCGATAACAGATAATAAGATAACTGAAAAGTTATCTTTGATAAAGATAAACCGATAAACCACCCAAAAATGTATCGGAAGTTACAGATAATCGATAAATTCCGGTGTTGTCTATGGGACATGTGCAGTTACTAAAGAGCTGAAATTGATTTTTAACACGGTCGCTTTTGAAAGCATCAAAAGCGGTAAAAGACCTAAAGAATAAGCAAGAATGTTTGACCATGCTGCCCCCTGCAGGAAGCAGCACAGACAAATCCTGAGAGCACCCACAAAAATCAACTCTTTACTAATCATAATCATTTTTCTTTTAACATTCTGCCCCTGCTGGAAGCTCTTGTTTACAACAGCGCTCCCACCAGAGGCACACCAAGAGCAGCCATAAGGCCAGCTCCCTATCAATTTGAACACTCCAGTCAGGCGGAGGTCTTGAAAAATAAAGTCATACTAACTTATGGTTTTTTGAAAATACTGATAGAATAACTCCATTAATGTCAATTCTGTCATTTGTACAAAGTTAAAATATAACATATATCTTTTAATGTTGAATAAGGCACTAATTCTGAGGTTTTGTAACAAACACAGACTGCAAAGCATTCTGGGTAAAAGTGCTAAACAGTGATTGGTTCAGTAATCCATTATGTAAAGCAACACGTTAATGTGACGTGTGTCGTGTGTTGGTTTAAAGATAAATGTGCTTTTGTAAAATATTCCATTTTTATTTGTAAAAACAGGCATTTTTACGGAGCCCTGGAAGTGTCATCGCAATTGCATGTTTTAAAACTTTTATGATGTTGTAAAACGTGCACTCAATATTAGTAAGTAAGTAAGTAAATTTATTTATATAGTGCCTTTCACAGACATAAGGCCATGTACACACGTTGTCGGGTATTTGTAAAACCAAATAGCTTACCCTTTCAGTTTGGGGAAAAAACTTCATCCACACTACGTCATTTAAAAAAAAAATCCATCCACATCGAACCGTATAAATGTGTTGCAATTAGTCTGCCAAACCTTTGGGTGGCGGTACTGATTAAAATTCTAACCAATCAGGAGCCTTATTCGCTTGTCGTCACATCCACAAAAACTAAAAACATGGCGCCAACCTCGTTCGTGTGGACCGATTAGGAGTCGGAATTACTTCTAACCGTAGTTTTAGAATACAAAGTTAACATATATGCACACACATCGGATTATCGGAGGTGTGCCCACCACTGTTGGCATCTTTCCATTAATTACAATGCATACAGAAATTTATAAAAAATAAAAAAAAGTTTAAGTTTCTAAATATGTGGCAATTCCACACTGTACATAGGTCATTTGACCTAATGTTTTCTAGCGGTTTTCTCTGAAAATATCAAAATTAGACATTTAACACTCTTTTATGACCCTTCTAAACATGTACTGGTCATTCTCAACATATTAACTACCTTGGAAAATCTGTAGCTGCTGGAGTTTAGAAAATATAGCTGTATTTGAAGTAACACTCCAGACAAAAAAGGGTGTGGTCATTTTCACACTGTTCATCCTGGTTGGACATTTTGGCACATATATACCAAGTTGGGGTCACTGGGGCCACTCAAGGACATTCACAGAGTTGTCCTGAAGCCACTCCTTTGATATCTTGGCTGTGTGTTTAGGGTCATTGTCCTGCTGAAAGATGAACTCTTGCCCCAGTCTGAGGTCAAGAGCGCTCTGGAGCAGGTTTTCATCCAAGATGTCTCTGTACATTGCTGCATTCATTTTTCCCTCAATCCTGACTAGTCTCCCAGTTCCTGCCACTGGATAACATTCAAACAGCAAGATGCTGCCACCACCATGCTTCACTGTAGGGATGGTGCCTGTTTTCCTCCAAACATGACACCTGGCATTCACACCAAAGAGTTCAATCTTTGTCTCATCAGAGTAGAGAACTTTGTTTCTCATGGTCTGACAGTCCTTCAGGTGCCTTTTAGCAAACTCCAGGCAGGCTGCCATGTGCCTTTTCCTAAGGAGTGACTTCTGCCTGGTCACTCTACCATACAGGCCTGATTGGTGGATTGCTGCAGAGATGGTTGCCCTTCTGGAAGGTTCTCCTCTCTCCACAGAGGAATGCTGCAGCTCTGACAGAGTGACCATCAGGTTCTTGGTCACCTCCCTGACTAAGACCTTTCTCCCCTATTGCTCAGTTTAGATGGGCAGCCAGCTCTAGGAAGAGTCCTTGTGGATCCGACCTTCTTCCATTTACAGATGATGGAAGCCACTGTGCTCATTGGGAGCTTCAAAACAGTAGCCTACCCTAGATTTGTGCCTCAAGACAATCCTGTCTCAGAGGTCTACAGACAATTCCTTTGACTTCATGCTTGGTTTGTGCTCTGACATGCTCTGTCAATGCTGGGACCTTATATGTAGACAGGTGGTGTGCTTTTCCAAATCATGTCCAATCGACTGAATTTACCCCAGGTGAACTTCAATTACGCTGTAGAAACATCTCAAAGATGATCAGTGGAAACAGGATGCACCTGAGCTCAGTTTTGAGCTTCATGGCAAAGGCTGTGAATACTTATGTACATGTGATTTCTCAGTCTTTTTTATTTTTAATAAATTAGCAAAAATCTCAAAAAGCCTTTTTCACATCATCATTATGGGCTATTGTGTGTAGAATTTTAAGTGAAAAAATTAGTTCCATCCATTTTGGGATACGGCTGTAACATATACTTTCCGGATCCACTGTAAGCAGCACGTCACTGGTTTCAGGCACTACAATCCAAATCAAGTCAATTCTGGGAGCATGCTCTGGTGCGGCACTGTCCTGCATCAATGACACCAAGGAACCACCTTGGGCCCTGGGTGGCACAAAAACCACCTGCTCCACACCATTTGGTCCTGATGAACTTCATGTCCACTCATACCCTCTTCCTCCAATTTTTTCCTTTCTTTTGTCCATCCACCTTCCTTAAGGTGTGTCCTCTTCCATTTCCATCCTCATCATTATTTTACTGACTTCAGCCAGGCTGTACACTACACCAGGGCTGGACTGGCATCTGAAAAGGGCCCGGGCACTTTTTGATCACCTGAGGGCCCAGCGCCATTTTATTTATATATATATATATATATATATATATATATATATATATATATATTTATATATATATATATATATATATATATATATATAGGCCTATATATGATGTCTGGAAGCATATGCTAAAGAAGAATGTATGTAGAGGAGGATAAGGTCAGTAACTTTTTTTTCCTGATTATGAGCCCTGGTATGAGCCCTGATATGAGCCCTGGCCAGTGAATCTCAATGTGGGAAAAAAAAAATAAATAAATATATATATATATATATATATATATATATATATATATATATATATATATATATATATATATATATATATATATATTCATACCATTTTCCTTAAGCAAAAACTGAAAACAGGTCCCACAGACCCAAACACCTTACGAGGGTTAAGCAAAGTAATATTTCACTAACACACACAACACTAAGTTGGACACCAAATCTAGTCAAAGCATTATTTGACACCAAAGCTAAGGCACCCCCCCCCCCCACCACACAAACACTGGTGCTCCAACTCCTAATTCCCTAATGTATTATGTCCTTAAATATAGATGGTCATATGAATAACATGGAAACAGTAGGGAAATGGTGCTGCATAGGCCATGAGGTAAATATGATTTCTGTTCATATACAGTAAGAAAAGGGCTGTGTTGTGCACAACTCCATCTGGGCCACTATTGTATGTTCTAAGTCTTACTGAATAAAATTAATCCCTTAGTAATAATTTCCTAGGTTAAACATTTTCATACTTTCAGCTTACAATTGCTCCAGTTGAGAGATACTGTCAGTGAGCTTACTGAATGGAATGTTAATAACAACCAAAAATATTTTAGGCCAATTCCACAGCGTATCACACGTCTTTCTGCCCCTTCTCACCAGGCTGGCAGTAGCTACTCCACCTTGGAACGGCTACCAGCGATTGCTAAACAGTAGCACAGCTAGTCGGCTTCTTGCCTATCCATCTACCACGCCACGAGGCAGCCAATACTTAATACGAGATGTCTTGATAATGACATGGCATGCCATTACAGAAGGAAAAGATTACAAAAATACATTTTGTATAAAATCATAGTTGCACAACACACGACAAGCAGTAGAGTAGAAATAAGATATTAGTTGGATTTGTGAAAGTGAAAGGGGGGGATGCCATAACTAACACGCACTAGCAGTTACTTTAGACACACAGCACAGGTCGTCCTTGTGACAGTTCAAGACAAATGGAAGAGTTCTATATGCTGGTGCAACAATACAAGAGAAGTCAAAGTGTATGAAAATAAATCAAATGGGTACATGTTTGTGACTGATTTGAGAAAGTCAGGATGACGACTTAGTCTTGGTTTCAGGCAATAAATGGGAAACGAAACGCCGAAGCGGTGAATAGCTACACTGCATTGGCTAGCTACTAGCAAGTGTTGAGATGAATTCTAACCTCAATCTCTCCCTGCTGGGTCACGTCTCTCTCAGTCTCCGTCTCCTCCTCCTCCTGCTCTCTCTCTACCACCTGTGCTCTCGACACCGGTCCCGGGCTAGTTTGAAATGACGGACCGGCGGCCCCACTACCCGAACCCGAGGTCGAGCTTGTGGTTTTAAACATATCTGTGATTTTGGCACATTTTGCTGTGTCATATTTTAATTACTGTTTTCTTTTTTCCTTTCGCTTCTCAGCTCCACTCTTTTGCTTCTCCATTTTGCGCACAACTCTCCGTTCTCCACTCGAGCTCGGACCGAATATCCAAAACTTTGAGTGACGACTTGGGTCAGGTGGGGGCCTGTAGGGAGGGGCGGGCCTTCGAGAACCAAGGAATTTCATTGGACTAGCCCAATGTGCCTCAGGAGAAGCATCCAATGGGCCTCTATGTGTCATTTTTTACCGTTGCAGTCAATAAAAAATATAATTATATACATATATTTTTTAATGACAGAGCTGAGGGGGCCCAAAATGTGCGAGGGCCCGGCGGGATTTGCCCGGTACGCCAGATAACCAGTCCAGCCGTGCACTACACTAATAATGTCATAGGAATCCATGTTATGCCAAAATTGCAGAGAAACACATGTATTGCAGCATGTATAGAGTAACTCCAATGTGTTACAGATGTGACCACATCTATGTAGTCAGAGCATGTTCAAAACATCTGAGATTCAAACGGTGCCATATTTCCTGCATAATATCATAATATGTATTGCAAGTTATGATAGTTAAAATAAGGACCTGGGTGGACAATAGGTTGACCTGGGTTCAATTCCTGGTCACACTACTTGGATAAAACACTGGATCTGCATTGTCTCAGTCCACCCAGCTCTAAATTGGTAAAGACA
The DNA here is from genome assembly GCF_902500255.1 of Thalassophryne amazonica. Lineage (NCBI taxonomy): Eukaryota > Metazoa > Chordata > Actinopteri > Batrachoidiformes > Batrachoididae > Thalassophryne > Thalassophryne amazonica. The sequence continues at coordinate 47,611,566 of NC_047105.1, read as the reverse complement.
TTGCCTGGGGAAGTCACTGCAGTCAGAACGGAGTCCCGTCCAGGGGGAGTCGGAAACTTTTCTCTGCTTCATGCTACAGAATCCGGGATCAGCATCAATGGGTCTCAGGGCCTATATAAGACTTACTTCTGAAACACAAAGGAGGGGTAGGGGTGGAGGCATGCGTCATCTGTGCAGCTGAGTTTATATCAGTCTCTGTCCATGTGTGAGTGGTCTTGATGACAGCCGCAGAAGGATGTAAGGGAGGGGCAGATGAAGAGGGAGCTGAATGTCTTCACCAAGACCGTTGAATCCTTCAGGGGAAAACAGCGGGGCATTTTAACCTTCAGTAGCTGATAAGGCTGCCATGTTTTGGTTTAAGCAGAGAGCCACAAAATTCCAATACCGTCTCTCTTTAGCCATCCAGATCAAATTGTGAATATTGAACTGATCTTCAACATCAATTCCTTTGCAGGGCAGACAATTGCTCCAAGATGGTTTCCAATTTGAAAAAGTTAATGCAGTCTGAGATTGTCCACCTTGCCCACCTCGTTACTCATGAAGGACAGATGTGGAGTTGTGGTAGTGTGGCAGCTGTCTTGCCAATTTTCCGGTAGGTCAGGGCAGCGCCTACCATAACGACAAATAAGAATAAATAAATCTAACCAAGCTTTCCATGAAAAGTGGCGCAAAGCATTTGCGCCATTTCTACCAGGCATCGAGAACATAGCCCACTTGAGAGACCAGCTGATCAATTCCATGGTTATTCCAAATATAGTTCAAAGAATTCACAGTCTGGTGAAGTTGGGACTTTGAAGGTTGAGGCAGAGATAGAGAAACAACACAGATGGAGGGGAGATGCGACCGCCCTCGCCAGAGTCCCAAGCAGTCTGTTTGTTCTGGATTATGGTGGTCTATTATATACATGAATGCATCAATTCAGTGTCTTCATATGTTGAATACTGTGTTTCATGAACCTTTAAGGTGCATAACAAATTGAAAATCCCTCACTCATCATTGTATACTGTACTTTAAAGCAAACTAGCGTTCTTTTCTGGTATATTCTTATTTCTAAGGCCATGCTTTGTTGAGTTTTCTGTTATTTAACCATCATTCCATTTTAAAATCATTTTACATGTTGGTTAAGGTCTCGACACACCTTCCTTGTGATTGTTACGTATGAATGGATTGATATGGGCAAAAAGGTTTTCAGCATAATCTCCTAATATTCTCCAGAATAAGGTCAAACTCCAGGACCTGGTCACACTTACTGAATCTAAAGGAACTTGAAAATCCATGGAGTCTGAATCTATTGAAATTTGTAAATGTTTGATTGATAATACTGCATTTTCCTCAGCATTTTGGTTGGATGTTATATTGAAGTGTGATGTGATATTTATGATTTGATTTGAATCCCAATGAGACTAAGCTTGTTACATACAGGGGCTTGCAAAAGTATTCAGCCCCTTGGTATTTCATGCATTTTAATTTGTTTATGGCATTTCAAATACAAAAAGTGAATCAGGCTTCTCAATATAAAAATTTCTAAAATTATCTTCCTTAGACTCAAACTGAAAGCAAATCTCTACAACGTGATAGAAATTAATTAAAAATATAAAAGCCAAGATGATAATAAGCCCCTTTGGTATAATACCTGTAAATAATCAGTTTAATTGTCAGTTTTCTTCAGACAAGTCAGGGGATGGATACATGAACATTTCCAAGTCACCGAATGTCTTGAACTTTATTTACATCAGTTATGAAGAAATTCTAACAGTACGGCACTCTGTGGTAAATCTGTGTAGAGTAGACAGTTCTCAAAAATTGAGTGACTGTGCAAGAAGGAGAAGAGTGAGGAAAGCCACCAAGACACCCGGACAATCCAGAAGTTACAGGCTTCTGTGGCTCTAATTGGAGAAATTGTGCATAGTGCATGTTTTGCATTTTGTATCACCAGTTATACAGCTTCATGATGAAGTGGTATAGAGGAGGGTTTTCTTTCACCAAAACATTAAATCTAGGCTAGCATCTCAAATGTACCTTCTGGCAAATTGAAGCTGAACTTTCAGGTCTTTTTTAATATTAAAAAAACCCTCTTCTATAGGAGACTAAGAATTCACAATGAAAGACTGTCTTTCTCCAGAGTTTCTGCATGCCAAATTTACAACCATGAAATCAATGTCATGTAACAGAATGTCCCAATGAAATATCACAAAAAAAAACAAACTAACAAAAAATTCTGAACCCATTTTGTGAGCAAGATAAGACATCATATTCAGAAAATTACATCTCTGATGGCTGGGCCTCAAATCTTAAGGGAACAAGATGATAGGACAACAAGTTAAAGGAATCCAAGACAGATGGGTGCTGGGGAAAAAAATCAAAGCAAGATAAGGCAGAAGTAAGAGTAATGTATTGAGAGAAAACAAACAACAGGGAAATAGCAACGCTGCTGTTTTTTTTATCATCAGAGATTCCTCAGAGGTTCAACTTCACGTGGGTTTCTAGGCACAGAATGCCCAATGTTGGCTTGTTTGTGTTCAGACTGGCACGACTTGGTCCGGATGTGGCTGAGGACCAGCTGCCCTCTCCCTTGTCCTTGGGTGTTCCCACAGGCAAGGACATATGCCAGAAGGAGAGCTGGCAACCTTACTTCCTATTCCACCTGGGGCTCTCCTTAATCTACCCCTCCTGTTCCTTCAGTCTTTTTTATCCTTCTGTTTTCTTGTTCTTTTTTATCTTTAGCCATTCCTTTGCCGCCACTCTGTTAGGTTTAACTTCATTGGAACAAACTGGAGTTGCTGAATGATGTGGATGTGTGGATGACATTGATTCATTTTTTTTTACAGGATCCATCTGGATAGCATGATGGAAGATTACTGTGAGCCACTTTTTACTGAGACAAATCAATCAAGGGTTCCTTCAAGCAGTCAAGCATAAGGAAAAGCTCACAGTGTCAACTTCCCCGTCCTTTATAATCTATATGAATGTATTGATGAACACTGGGCACAATGACACCAAGTAACCATGAGGTGGTCATGCCCCGGACACACCCATCAAGTGACAAACAACAACTACATGTCTCCCTCATTTGTAGCTTATCTCACTGTCGTGTTAGACCAGTGAGTCTAGCTGCAGAAAGCTGAATAGCTCATTCGGTTGCACTCAGCCAATAAGGAGTAAAGAGACACCCGGTCGCGCCAATCAGTTGTCAGTAGAACAGGCAGAGATAGAAAACATGCAGGTTCGCGGCCCCTGAGGATCATGATGGGGAACCACTGCCTTAGTCTATCTCTTTGTCTTCACTATATGTTTCTCCAGTGGCGGCTGGCCCACAGGGGGTGCAAGAGTGCCACCCTTCCAGATGTGGAGGGGAAAAATTATAAAATATATATATATTAAAAAGTATTATCAATGTCAGTTTTACTTAATAGTATGTGCCTACATGTAATCTGAATTATTAAAACAACATTTCCACCAACTGACTCTCATTCAACAGTGCATTCCCACCAATAGAAGCACAGAATGTATCATTTCTCTTCTTGGGCGCTCACTCATCTGCCCCTTGAAGTCAGAGAAATGTGTATTGTGTACGAGGTCTATTAGAAAAGTATCCGACCTTATTATTTTTTTCAAAAACCATATGGATTTGATCACATGTGATTGCGTCAGCCAAGCTTGAACCTTTGTGCGCATGTGTGAGTTTTTTCACGCCTGTCGGTTGCGTCATTCGCCTGTGAGCAGGCTTTGAGTGAGGAGTGGTCCACCCCTCTCGTTGTTTTTTTCATTGTTTAGGAATGGCTCAGAGACTGCCGCTTTGCTTGATCAAATTTTTTTCAGAAACTGTGAGGGACATCAAAGTGGACACCATTCGAGAAATTCAGATGGTTTTTGGTGAAAATTTTATGGGCTTCAAAAGATTACGGAGTGTTACTGTCGCTTTAAGGACGGCCCAGAGCGACTGGTGGTGCGCCGCGCTCCGAAGCTGCCATCGACATGCTGAGCGACCATTTCATTTCTAAACGGATGGCTGTATGGATCCGTGACCATCGTGTGCAATTTCTCTGGCTATCACAAGAGCTGGACATCAACCATTTTCCGGCAGATTTCACTTTTAACAAGAGATTTTGTCATGGAAAGCTGAGCGGAGGCTTCGCGCGTCACGATGGATTTGCTACTGGAACGAGACAAAACCACCTCCATTTTGGTCTCACAGGATGGCTTTGAGATGGTGTTCAGACAGCTGTCGGTGGTTTTTCCATTGAGTGATTATCCGAGAAATTGTGGATGTGCCTGGACATGCCAGAACATGTCCTGTGAGGCTTCATCACGGCGTTGCTTTGCGCCATGCGGCACCGCTGCGACGCGTGAAGCCTCCGCTCCTCTTTCCGTGACAAAAACTCCTGTAACAGTGGAATGTGCCATTCATTTCCAAACTGGATGCTGTGTTTTATCCGAGATGTCATCTGGCTAGCACAGGAATCGTGAAAAGACGTGGACATCAGCACTTTTTCGGCACATTGAGACAGACGTGCGGAGGAATTCCGGGCGTCGCGGCGGTGCCGCATGGCGCAAAGCAACGCCGTGATGAAGCCTCACAGGACATGTTCTGGCATGTCCAGGCACATCCACAATTTCTCGGATAATCACTCGATGGAAAAACCACCGACAGCTGTCTGAACGCCATCTCAAAGCCGTCCTGTGAGACCAAAACGGAGGTGGTTTTGTCTCATTCCAGTAGCGAATCCATCGTGACGTGCGAAGCCTCCGCTCGGCTTTCCATGACAAAATCTCTTGTTAAAAGTGAAATCTGCCAGAAAATGGTTGATGTCCAGCTCTTGTGATAACCAGAGAAATTGCACACGATGGTCATGGATCCATACAGCCATCCATTTAGAAATGAAATGGTTGCTCAGCCTGTCGATGGCGGCTTCGGAGTGCGGCGCACCACCAGTCGCCGTCCTTAAAGCGATAGTAACACTCCGTAATCTCTTTGAAGCCCATAAAATTTTCACCAAAAACCATCTGAATTTCTTGAATGGTGTCCACTTTGATGTCCCTCACAGTTTCTGAAAAAAATTTGATCAAGCAAAGCAGCAGTCTCTGAGCCATTCCTAAACAATGAAAAAAAAAACGACGAGAGGGGTGGACCACTCCTCACTCAAAGCCTGCTCACAGGCGAATAACGCAACCGACAGGTGTGAAAATCTCACGCATGCGCACGAAGGTTCAAGCTTGTCTGACGCAATCACACGTGATTCAAATCCATATGGTTTTTGAAAAAAATAATAAGGTCGGATACTTTTCTAATATACCTCGTATGTTGCTAAGCAGTGTAATAAATATTTGGCCAACCAAATTTAATGGCTTGTGGATGAGAGAATTGGCACCCATGGACCAGCTGTGTGTGGTTGCTAAGGAAATATAATAAATATTTGGCCAATCAGCATCGCCAAATTTAATGGCTTGGGTTACCCATAGTTTTATCAAAGTGCTGCTGTTTTTGGCAGAAACAGAAACCCCACCAACGTTTGGGTTATATTTATTTATTTTTTTTGTCTCCGTGTGTTTTGCTGGAGTAAGCTGAAGAACTTTGAGACTTTACGATTGCTGCTCCTCCTGGCCGTTATGTCCTCGGTGGTTTTCAGTTGTGGATTTGCCTTTGAATCCACTTCAGCTCAGCTTCAACTTCAGCTGTTAGGATTTACTCCTGAATGTTGCTAATGGTGTGGAAATGAGGATGAAAATTTAAGATAAAATGAATGACTGATGTTTGTTTGTTTGTTTTAGGGGTTCAATGCTGTGATCTTTATTGGTACAGTGGACCAGTTATAACGGTTAGGGGAGACCGGGGCTGTTTGTAACAGTGTTCAAAGCTGCAGCCATGCTGGCATTTTGGTCATGAAATATTGGAGTAGTTTCAACTTGATTTCAGTTTACATCTAATGAGGATCAGCCCACAGAAGTGAAATATTCTTTGGAGTATTCCACAGTCTAAAACGAATGGTTTGCTCAGTTAAAAAACAAAACAAAACAAAAACAAACACACACACAAAAAAACTAAAATAGCAATTTGAATGTTTTTTTTTTTAAAGGAGACCTGCATTGAAAAAATGCAGTCAGATTTTTTTGAACAAAAAATGACTTACATTTACACATAAGATCCTTCCGAATGTAGTAAAGTAAATCTGCAAGCCCAGATCTGTCATTCAACGGAGAAATCTTCATTTGAAAATGACAAATTTACAGCTAACATTTAGCCCTCCGCAAATTGTCCCTCTCATCATGGACGCTGCCGAGACGTCATGGACAAGACCCTCTCCCAGCATGCATTGCGCCAATTGTAATTTGTGGATTTACGTCAGTTTGCATCTGCACCTTTTTCTTGTCTTATACCGAAGGATCTACTTTTTTTTAAAACTTCATATTGTCTTGCAGCACGTTTGGTGAGTACACATTTCTTTTATTTGTGCTTGAAAATTATTTTGGGGGACTTTTTCATACACCCGTTTGATTGTGTGGTGTCGCAATGAAAATCTACTGTCTTTCGCCTCCGGTACCATCGCGGTATATGGAGGCGAGACCCGCAAAGAATCCCAGTCATTAAAAATATATAAACCTCTCTCAGCGTCCATGGAGCTCTGGGGCTCCGATTGCCGAAACGTGCGGTGCTGTGGATTTTGCCGCAAGAAGTCTGTCCTTGCAGCAACAGGTGTACCGGCCGCTTCGCATTAAAACAGCGAGCGTAGCGGAGGCAGAGAGCGGGAGAGGAAGAACGGCACCCGCTGTCAATGTCGTTGCTGATCTGAGCACACAGATCTGTATCTCACATTCATTGCAGCTTACTTTTGGATGTTGAAACCAGGCGTGTATAAGTAACATTACTAACAGATAAAATCAATTTCAATGCAGGATCGGACTGAAGACGGGAGCGCGTCGTCTTGTCCCTGACGTCATGGAAATGATACAGCTGTACCAGTGGTGTAGTCTACGTGGAACGCAGGTAGACGCCGCCTACTCACCTAAAATGACCGAGAATTTCCGTCTACCCACTTCAAATTGCCCCGGGGAACATGACGGTGTAAATAAAATAAGCGTTTATTGACTGTAATTTTATTTTCTCCCTTTAAAAGACAGCCATCAGGCGTCCATCACTGCAGAGTGCACCGTATGTCCCACCCCCGCTCGCTCTGCTAGATAAGAGTTTTAATTGGCTCATAGAGAGATGGGGCGGGGCTACCAGCTAATCAGCGTGAAAGCCGCACACAAACAAGAAGAATGCTGGAAGTATCGATGGTGATTATTACCCGAAAAAATGAAAAGAAAACAGGCCTCGGTTTTAGATTTTTTTTTTTCCAAAACGTCCACCTGCTGCTTCAGGGCCGATTGATTTGCACCCTGATAGTTTGCACCCTGAGTGGAGGAGATAAACCTGGCGCTGTCTGCATTTCTGGTAAGTGGGCTAGCCTACGACAGCTAGTTTTTTATTTGTTCACTAAGCTAATGGGCCTTTCACACTGAATACGCCAGACGCGTCAAAAAATGGTCTAAAAAGCATTATTTTCAATGAGACGTGTTGCTTTTTAGATGCTGACGGAGCGCGCATTGCCGCTTGTTGGCAGGCTGACGTAGACAGAGTTCAAGCCAATCCAACTTTCTGAGCCGTGACGTACCTTTGCGTTGTCCAATAGGAATGACGCGTCGGGCCAAAACACGGAAGACTAGTGGCAGAAACAGAAACCACTGATCTGTACAAAATGGATCGGTGTAGAAATAAACCACTGATCTGTACAAAACAAACGTGTCACAGGACTGCTCATTTATGGAGCAGTTTTCTGAAGAAAAATTTTTGGAAATGTTTTTTTGTTGTTGTTTGTTACCTCAGAATTTCTGATTACTGTTAAAAAAAAGTTTAGAACACTTGTAATTAAAATAGCTAAATAAATCAATAAATGGTTCTTTAGAAACCATCTGTAAATTAAAATCACCTGTTATTTCAGATTAGATAATTTCTCGTTTAACATAAGGAACCTCGGACATTTATGTTTAGACAAAATAACATGGAAATTTGTACATTTTTTTGTCTGGTAGATTATTTATATCTCATTTCAACCAGAAAAACAGACACTGTAAATAAATACAAATGGTTATTGTAAATGCAACAGGAAATAATTTAACAATGACTGCAGTGATTGTAAAGTAGGATTTCTGTGACATAAACCTCATGATTTTTTTTAATGGTCATTTCAACTTGTAATTTCGCCAAAATATGTAATTGCCTTTAATGTTGTTATCAGGACAGAGTCATTTCTAAAATATGAATTTGAGCGCAATAAGTGGAGAGCTTCTACTTGTGCAAATGTCTTTTGACTTTGATTCGTGGATATTTTTAATGATCCGTTCATTTATTGTTAAAATATAAAATGAAACAGCTTTTTAAAAAATAACAGAGTTTTGCCGGTAATCTACAGATGTCTCTTGAGCTTGAGTCCCGTTGGCTGTTGGATAGTGTAGTTTTAAAATGACTGGAATTGGTAAGTGGCATACTCTCCAGTAGTTGCATGGTTGTCTTAGATAGTTGGTTGTCTTCATACTATACTTTTGTGCCACTGATTTGGCCTACAATGTTTTTGTCATGGGTTGAAAAGGTTTCTGCAAAGTAAAGCATCTACCATATTTTCATTGTATGTGAATTTTCTGGGAGCTAGCTTCTGTCCCGGCTTCTGTCCTTCAGTCTAGCTGCTGTTTTAATGGAACTTAACGTATACTAATACTAGCTTGTTTATACTGGGTAGGTTTCCTTATGGACCACAAAGCCTATAGGTTCCAGTCCCCCGTCTGGACCTGATGATGGACTGTCAACTTCAACAGAGATTGTGGTAGGAGGCGTAAGGCTCTGCAGCCAGTGCATGCTCATGTAGACCGGTGTGTTCTGTTTTGTTTTTGTTTATGCATCTAAACTGTACACAAACAACGTGGGGCCATGCGGATTATATGAAGGGTGAATCTTGCAGCTGCTGAATTTGACAGTACAGGCTCATATCTGATACTAAATAGAGGGAGGAAAAGTGAACTCTTACAATATATTTAGTTGGGAGGCAATAATCTGCTCCTTATTATTAAGAGAACTTTTCTTTCTTAATAACAAGGAGTCACAGCCACTTTTTTTTTTGAGTGACTGTGACTTAAAGTTGTCTTATTTACTGTTAAACAATACACAGTAGCTTGCATATGATACTTTTGGCTGGATTTAAACATTGTTTATTCCTGGTTTATGACCTGATTAAATTTCTTTGTTAAATTAGGTTTTCAGATGCCAAAAAATAAATGTATTTGATCTTTGTATTTTTAATCACTCTTTTAGATTTACTGTTGTATACTGTATTTTGCAATTGGTGCAAATTACTTACTTACATTCTGACACATTTCTCACATTCACTGATTAACATCACTTGGAGCAGGTGGGATTAGTTCATCAGTGACATCACCTGCTGGAGTCAGTGGCTGCAAAGAAAACCTGCACCCTCTCGGCCCTTTCTGGAACAGTTTGGACACCACTGCTGTACACTGTTAATTTTAACCAATTTAAAGGTTTTGGTGTTATTAGTGGTGTTATTATTCTTGCTTCTTTATTTTGCATCCATTCCATGCAGTAATGTTCATGCAAATTATTACTTTAATTTCTCTCTCTCTCACACAAACACACCACCTCTTTCACTCACTCTCTTTTTTAGAAGGTGGTGTGAGCATTGTATTATGTACATAATGTTTTTTTGTCAATTGAGGAATTTTTCCATATTTTGAAAGAGTCTAAATTTGGTGATATTTTCTGTTCTGTTAAGGAGGGTGTCATTGTGAACCCAGTTTGGTGTACTATGTGTGTAATTGGTGTCAAATGGTGAAATGTTCTTGCTCAAGAATGTTGAGTGTTTATTGTATTTGATACTGGTCCTTTCCGAAGTATAAATGAGGCCTAATATAACTGTAAATGGTTAACTTTATCTGTGAAACTGCTGATTTTGAGAAAGACATTAAATGATTATTGTGGAATTGCAGGAATTTTCCTACTGTTCATTTGAATGCCTGTACTGGACTAGGCAGGGAAATCTATTGGCACATCAGCCCCACCACGTTTTTTTTTCACCAGCCCCCACTGTGTTTCTCTCTGCCTAATAAAAGGCTTTTCCAACCCTGAACTCTGCCATCCTTCTCATTCCCTCTTCACATGCAGGAGTGGGTGAAATTCTTGCACTTCACACCAACTGGGCTAGGGACTGGAGGCATGGAGGAGGCCAGGGCTGCAGTCGTCCAAATTGTGATGCGGACAGTTGCAGCAGAAGTGTGCTTTCTCTATCCATGTGGTTGTCTGTAATCTTTCAGTCATCATCCTTACTTTTTTTTGCAATCATCACTGCTGCATATTCATCATCGCTTGAGTGACACTCCAATCTTATTTTAAGCCATTTCCATTTGCTTTATCTCACCCTTTTTGTTATTTTATTTTCTCTTTTAAAGTGGATGTTGATTGGAAAATTATTTGCGGCATTGGCTAATAAGCAACAGTGGCCTTATTGGACCCTGTGATTATCAACAAAGCTTCACAAGCCACTTGATAGGCCTGCCTGTCTTTATTTTATGTTATGGTCATTGTCCATATTAAAAGATGCCAACATGGCCAAAAACAGGAAGTTCCTGTGTCTACCAGAATCCAAAATTTCAATGCAGAATATAAATAGTTTTTATAGAATTACATAAGGAACTTTTATGGATCCAGTGACTCACCAACTGACCAACTCCATTAATTCTGTGCTTGCCCTGCTAATCATGGCGAATGCACAGTGAGCTATCAACGGCATGAAATGACATCATGTGGTTATAAAGTGTAATCATACTTAAAATCCCAAAGCCTCAACCTGTCTTCCTTTTTTGATGCACATGCATTATGTTTATGACAAGGGGTATTATTTATTTTGCACTATTTATGAAGAATGTCTCAACTGAGTGACAGAATGGTGATGGCAATAATCACTCCTCTACAGCAGCATCAAACCACTGTCACTATAACATGATGACTCCTCTCTTACTGCCATCTCAGCATCACCGTTAATCCTGTAAGTACGTGCTGAGTACAGACAACAGCTGAAGAGGCTTCTGTTTCCTTCAATGATTCTCAATCTTTCAATCTTTCCTTCAATGAGTCTCAATCTTTGTGTCTGACTGTGTCGGCACATAAATGCAACGCCGGTGCTTCAAGCTCCAGACATCCAAGACACCCATTTCCTCTTGGAACAAGCAAACAATAGTGTGTTGCCTTGATGACAAGACAACAATGATCCCAGGCCTATTAGATCAGGTCCAAACTCCAGAAGAGCTAAAACAATGGAGTCCATAAGTACACAGGTACACAAATAGTTTGTAATAGTTGTAATTTTGGTTCTGCACACTACCACAAAGGAGTTGAAATGAAACATTCAAGGTATGCTTGTAGTGTTGACTGCTTGCTTAAATTCAAGGGGTTTAGTAAAAACGTTGCAATAACTATTTATGAATTATATAGCCATTTTATACATGTCTGAATAGAACTGTTTTATTATTACTTTTACAGCTGGTTTAGTTAGCAAAGTCAGCAGATGGACACATGAACAATTCTGAATTACAGAGGATGTCTTGCACTTAATTTCTGTCAATCATTAGGGCCCCTTCACACATAGTACGAATGTGGTCGAACTGCGCATGAAGTCCACATGAAGCAGGAATCGTATGCAATATGTGTAAATTCGTAGCTGCCTCCAATGCATTGTACATCTGTTGCTACAACTATTTGTGCACACCAGCAGCTGAAAGAGAGTGCCCTATGAGAGCCCATTTGATCCCTCTCACGGCAGGTGTGGGCCAAATTCCAGGTGACACGCATGCACATCTAATACAGCTTGTTTGGCACTTAGAAAATGTATGGCCATTTACACTGTTAGCATGAAAACAGTCAGCAGATGATGACTTTCAAGCTGGCAGTGAAATTTGTTTAAGTGTCCCCACAAGTGTGGCGTGACAGCAACACACGTGTGGTGCATGTGTCTCACACATGTGGGCATGTCGCATCCCCCCCTCCGCTCCCCCCAACACATGTGGCGTGGTGGGGGGGCACACTTGCATAAAATGCTGATAGGTATGGACAGATCTGATCACATGGAGCCAGACAGCGAGGTCTGATTGCACACAGCACGGGGAGGAGCCTGTCAGTTGATCACAGCACACTGACAGCTGGATGACGGCTCAGTGCACACATTAAAAACACAAACCACCGGCAGGACAGTTATATAAATAATTCCGACAATATCTATATACGCAATTACATAAATAATGAACATGTATGACCACATAACACAGAGACACGTTGGTCTGGGCGCTGAACAGACAAGGAGGCGTGTCTGCTCACAGCGGCTGCTGTTGTGATCTGTTCTCCTGTGGAGAACACCTACCATGGTTTGAAGGACATGGACTTACAACATTCCTCCATGTGGCGTGTGTCTCTGCCTGCTGTCCTCACGTGGAAATACATAGCAACATATATCGCTTTAGCAATGGGCTGGAGAGTGCGCACAGCGTGCACAGGCTGTTTCAGGTGGAACGGACCATCAGTTCATGTGGACACGCAGGGGTGACATTTGTGCCTTACCTAAATTCATTCATTGGTTTAAGATTCAAAATGGTGTCCAAAATGGCAACCAATAGACCCTTATCATTAAAATACATAGTAGCAACAAAGAACAGACTTAATAATGACAGAAATCATTGGTGTTTAAGTGAAAAAACCTTATTTTGGTGGCTATCTTGGACGCCATCTTGGATAACTGGCTTGAGGCCAGTTTTTATTTTTGGGAAGATCCTCATTGTGTTTTGGGGTCATCTAAGGAACCTAAAAAAGTTGGTTTGGTTTAGTCCTGGGGGGGGGGGGGGGGGTGCAAAGGTAGTGGTTGTAGCTCCCCTACTACTTCCAAAGATAGCTGGCTGTAAAAGTGATGATTTGTATGAAAAAGTATTATGTTCAGTTTATCCGTTTACTTACTTTGAAAATTCAGGGACTGTGTATACAAATGGCTATAATTCCTAAATAGGTAATGCAATATTTTTGTTAAACACCATGAATTTAAAGCAAAAGTCTACACTACAAACACATATTTATTTTTTCCAAAAAAAAATGTTTGTCCACATACTTATGGTCCGTGACATATATAATTTACGTAAGAAAAACATCACAAATTCCTTACTATATAGCCACAAATGGAAGGTCAAATAAAACAGAAATGCAGTATTCTATGTTTTGACATATTTGACACTGAAGAGACTCTACTGAGTGCCTTTTATTTAAATACCACTCAGAGTGCTCACTGAACATTTTATTGTCCTTCCCTCATGCAGGATAGCTAATATGAGAGACGTGTACATGAGGGACTATTTGTGTGCTCATATGTGACGGATTGTTATTTCTTTAGTTTTGCATTCAACAAACACACAATGTACTTGCAGGCAAGTGCAGTGTGTGTGCATTACAAAATGTTAACAGTTGCACTTACAACATAAAGTGAAAGCTGAAATTACAACACTTCTTAAGAATAAATGCTATAGTGGTCTGACATGTTTTATCGTCACTGAATAGCTGTCACACACTGCTCCATGCACTATGTGACCTGAATGTATAATCACCCATCCTCAGGAAACTGCAGTGCATGTGTCAGGGTATGTGAATAAGCGTGCATGCACAGGTAGGTATGCACGTACAGTTTGGCTAAGTGTCAAACGTGTAAATGTGTGTGTGTGACTCCCTTGAGGATGAAGCTTCTCCACTCTGGAGTCTTTATATGCAGACAGAAGAAGCAGAGCCGTGGCAGTGGTTGTATTTTTGAAGCCAGAAACACGGCTAGGAGACTGATACGGTTATCAAAGGCTGCCTCTTTGCCTTTGTGTGGTGGCCATCAAAGGCTTCCACAGCCGTCCTGGCATCCCGCAGGATTGGCCTCTTATATAAGAACACACCAGCCCGGCAGCATACTGCAATCACAGTGGTGCTGTGGGAGTGGGGGTAGCCAGAGGGAGCGAGTGATGCATGAAATGTTCTTCAGAAATTCTGCTGTTGTACCCTGCATTGTTCCTTACGTCATTACTTAATTACGTCTATCCTCCTCAGTCCATATTTTCCAGATTAATCACCTCCATCCGAATAACAGTCTGCAATAGTTCTATGCATTCCTATATGATGTGTAATATTTAGATATGCACAATTGTCTTCATCTGTATGTTAGTGTGGATGTAAAGTGACAATAGTTCCATTTCACTGTAAGGTTAACTTGTACTATATAAGGATGTCTTATTTGTAGCATGAGGTCATCACTTATAAATGGAGTGATTTTTTTTAATGCAATAAAGGTGCTATTTATTCAGATAAATATAAGACAGATGGGCCACGAGAGGTAATTAAAAACCATAATAATAAAAAAGTCTTTGATTTTTAATTTTGTAATGAAGTTTAAAATTACACGAAACATTTGATTATTTTAAAAATGTAATCAGAAGTATTAAAATAAAGCCATGCAATTTTAATTATGTGTTATTATTAATTTATCTAACCTAGTTTAATATTTTATATATTGACGGACATTACATTAGCAACCCAAGGGTTAACCATTGCTAACGGTGCATCCGGAAAGTATTCAACGCGGTTCAGTTTTTCCACAATCAACTGACTTGGACTCCAATTATGTTGCAGAAACGTCTCAAGGAAGATCAGTGGAAACAGGATCAATCAATCAATCAATCAATTTTTTTATATAGCGCCAAATCACAACAAACAGTTGCCCCAAGGCACTTTATATTGTAAGGCAAGGCCATACAATAATTATGTAAAACCCCAACGGTCAAAAACGACCCCCTGTGAGCAAGCACTTGGCTACAGTGGGAAGGAAAAACTCCCTTTTAACAGGAAGAAACCTCCAGCAGAACCAGGCTCAGGGAGGGGCAGTCTTCTGCTGGGACTGGTTGGGGCTGAGGGAGAGAACCAGGAAAAAGACATGCTGTGGAGGGGAGCAGAGATCGATCACTAATGATTAAATGCAGAGTGGTGCATAAAGAGCAAAAAGAGAAAGAAACAGTGCATCATGGGAACCCCCCAGCAGGGGATGGTTCAGGGTCACCTGATCCAGCCCTAACTATAAGCTTTAGCAAAAAGGAAAGTTTTAAGCCTAATCTTAAAAGTAGAGAGGGTGTCTGTCTCCCTGATCTGAATTGGGAGCTGGTTCCACAAGAGAGGAGCCTGAAAGCTGAAGGCTCTGCCTCCCATTCTACTCTTACAAACCCTAGGAACTACAAGTAAGCCTGCAGTCTGAGAGCGAAGCGCTCTATTGGGGTGATATGGTACTACGAGGTCCCTAAGATAAGATGGGACCTGATTATTCAAAACCTTATAAGTAAGAAGAATAATTTTAAATTCTATTCTAGAATTAACAGGAAGCCAATGAAGAGAGGCCAATATGGGTGAGATATGCTCTCTCCTTCTAGTCCCCGTCAGTACTCTAGCTGCAGCATTTTGAATTAACTGAAGGCTTTTTAGGGAACTTTTAGGACAACCTGATAATAATGAATTACAATAGTCCAGCCTAGAGGAAATAAATGCATGAATTAGTTTTTCAGCATCACTCTGAGACAAGACTTTTCTGATTTTAGAGATATTGCGTAAATGCAAAAAAGCAGTCCTACATATTTGTTTAATATGCGCTTTGAATGACATATCCTGATCAAAAATGACTCCAAGATTTCTCACAGTATTACTAGAGGTCAGGGTAATGCCATCCACAGTAAGGATCTGGTTAGACACCATGTTTCTAAGATTTGTGGGGCCAAGTACAATAACTTCAGTTTTATCTGAGTTTAAAAGCAGGAAATTAGAGGTCATCCATGTCTTTATGTCTGTAAGACAATCCTGCAGTTTAGCTAATTGGTGTGTGTCCTCTGGCTTCATGGATAGATAAAGCTGGGTATCATCTGCGTAACAATAAAAATTTAAGCAATACCGTCTAATAATACTGCCTAAGGGAAGCATGTATAAAGTGAATAAAATTGGTCCTAGCACAGAACCTTGTGGAACTCCATAATTAACTTTAGTCTGTGAAGAAGATTCCCCATTTACATGAACAAATTGTAATCTATTAGACAAATATGATTCAAACCACCGCAGCGCAGTGCCTTTAATACCTATGGCATGCTCTAATCTCTGTAATAAAATTTTATGGTCAACAGTATCAAAAGCAGCACTGAGGTCTAACAGAACAAGCACAGAGATGAGTCCACTGTCCGAGGCCATAAGAAGATCATTTGTAACCTTCACTAATGCTGTTTCTGTACTATGATGAATTCTAAAACCTGACTGAAACTCTTCAAATAGACCATTCCTCTGCAGATGATCAGTTAGCTGTTTTACAACTACCCTTTCAAGAATTTTTGAGAGAAAAGGAAGGTTGGAGATTGGCCTATAATTAGCTAAGATAGCTGGGTCAAGTGATGGCTTTTTAAGTAATGGTTTAATTACTGCCACCTTAAAAGCCTGTGGTACATAGCCAACTAACAAAGATAGATTGATCATATTTAAGATCGAAGCATTAAATAATGGTAGGGCTTCCTTGAGCAGCCTGGTAGGAATGGGGTCTAATAAACATGTTGATGGTTTGGATGAAGTAACTAATGAAAATAACTCAGACAGAACAATCGGAGAGAAAGAGTCTAACCAAATACCGGCATCACTGAAAGCAGCCAAAGATAACGATACGTCTTTGGGATGGTTATGAGTAATTTTTTCTCTAATAGTTAAAATTTTGTTAGCAAAGAAAGTCATGAAGTCATTACTAGTTAAAGTTAATGGAATACTCAGCTCAATAGAGCTCTGACTCTTTGTCAGCCTGGCTACAGTGCTGAAAAGAAACCTGGGGTTGTTCTTATTTTCTTCAATTAGTGATGAGTAGAAAGATGTCCTAGCTTTACGGAGGGCTTTTTTATAGAGCAACAGACTCTTTTTCCAGGCTAAGTGAAGATCTTCTAAGTTAGTGAGACGCCATTTCCTCTCCAACTTACGGGTTATCTGCTTTAAGCTACAAGTTTGTGAGTTATACCACGGAGTCAGGCACTTCTGATTTAAAGCTCTCTTTTTTAGAGGAGCTACAGCATCCAAAGTTGTCTTCAATGAGGATGTAAAACTATTGACGAGATACTCTATCTCACTTACAGAGTTTAGGTAGCTACTCTGCACTGTGTTGGTACATGGCATTAGAGAACATAAAGAAGGAATCATATCCTTAAACCTAGTTACAGCGCTTTCTGAAAGACTTCTAGTGTAATGAAACTTATTCCCCACTGCTGGGTAGTCCATCAGAGTAAATGTAAATGTTATTAAGAAATGATCAGACAGAAGGGAGTTTTCAGGGAATACTGTTAAGTCTTCTATTTCCATACCATAAGTCAGAACAAGATCTAAGATATGATTAAAGTGGTGGGTGGAATCATTTACTATTTGAGCAAAGCCAATAGAGTCTAATAATAGATTAAATGCAGTGTTGAGGCTGTCATTCTCAGCATCTGTGTGGATGTTAAAATCGCCCACTATAATTATCTTATCTGAGCTAAGCACTAAGTCAGACAAAAGGTCTGAAAATTCACAGAGAAACTCACAGTAACGACCAGGTGGACGATAGATAATAACAAATAAAACTGGTTTTTGGGACTTCCAATTTGGATGGACAAGACTAAGAGTCAAGCTTTCAAATGAATTAAAGCTCTGTCTGGGTTGTTGATTAATTAATAAGCTGGAATGGAAGATTGCTGCTAATCCTCCGCCCCGGCCCGTGCTACGAGCATTCTGACAGTTAGTGTGACTCGGGGGTGTTGACTCATTTAAACTAACATATTCATCCTGCTGTAACCAGGTTTCTGTAAGGCAGAATAAATCAATATGTTGATCAATTATTATATCATTTACCAACAGGGACTTAGAAGAGAGAGACCTAATGTTTAATAGACCACATTTAACTGTTTTAGTCTGTGGTGCAGTTGAAGGTGCTATATTATTTTTTCTTTTTGAATTTTTATGCTTAAATAGATTTTTGCTGGTTATTGGTGGTCTGGGAGCAGGCACCGTCTCTACGAGGATGGGGTAATGAGGGGATGGCAGGGGGAGAGAAGCTGCAGAGAGGTGTGTAAGACTACAACTCTGCTTCCTGGTCCCAACCCTGGATAGTCACGGTTTGGAGGATTTAAGAAAATTGGCCAGATTTCTAGAAATGAGAGCTGCTCCATCCAAAGTGGGATGGATGCCGTCTCTCCTAACAAGACCAGGTTTTCCCCAGAAGCTTTGCCAATTATCTATGAAGCCCACCTCACTTTTTGGACACCACTCAGACAGCCAGCAATTCAAGGAGAACATGCGGCTAAACATGTCACTCCCGGTCCGATTGGGGAGGGGCCCAGAGAAAACAACAGAGTCCGACATTGTTTTTGCAAAGTTACACACCGATTTAATGTTAATTTTAGTGACCTCCGATTGGCGTAACCGGGTGTCATTACTGCCGACGTGAATTACAATCTTACCAAATTTACGCTTAGCCTTAGCCAGCAGTTTCAAATTTCCTTCAATGTCGCCTGCTCTGGCCCCCGGAAGACAATTGACTATGGTTGCTGGTGTCGCTAACGTCACATTTCTCAAAACAGAGTCGCCAATAACCAGAGTTTGATCCTCGGCGGGTGTGTCGTCGAGTGGGGAAAAACGGTTAGAGATGTGAACGGGTTGGCGGTGTACATGGGGCTTCTGTTTAGAACTACGCTTCCTCCTCACAGTCACCCAGTCAGCCTGCTTTCCCGGCTGCTCGGGATCTGCCAGGGGGTAACTAATGGCGGCTAAGCTACCTTGGTCCGCACCGACTACAGGGGCCTGGCTAGCTGTAGAATTTTCCACGGTGCGGAGCCGAGTCTCCAATTCGCCCAGCCTGGCCTCCAAAGCTTCGAATAAGCTACACTTATTACAAGTACCGTTACTGCTAAAGGAGGCCGAGGAATAACTAAACATTTCACACCCAGAGCAGAAAAGTGCGGGAGAGACAGGAGAAGCCGCCATGCTAAATCGGCTAAGAGCTAGTAGCTACGCTAAGCTAGCGGATTCCTAAAAACACGCAAAGTGAATAATGTGTAAATAATTTAGAGGTGATTCAGCAGAAGGAGTGCTTTAGTTAAGGCACGTAAAGATTACACTGGGAAACAAATCGTAATCTAGATAACTAGATCAATCTAACTGCGCAGATTAAACAGCTAACAGATACAGCAAAACACCACTGTGCTCCGGAACAGGAAGTGATACAATACCGCAGTGAGAGCCAACCACCAGTAATTGAGTTCAGTAGTACACCTGAACTCAATTTTGAGCTTCATGGCAAAGGGTGTGAATACTTACGTACATAAGTATTCACAGCCTATAGGGGAGATGATGGTCTAGTGGTTAAGGTGTTGGGCTTGAGTCCAGAAGATCATGTGTTCAAATTCCCGCCTGACTGGAAAATCACTAAGGGCCCTTGGGCAAGGCCTTTAATCCCCTATTGCTCCCGGTGTGTAGTGAGCGCCTTGTGAAAGTGAGCCATAATTGTAAAGCGCTTTGAGTGTCTGATGCAGATGGAAAAGCGCTATATAAATGCAGTCCATTTACCATTTACATGTGAATTCTTTGTTGGTTTTTGTTTTGTAATAAATTTGTAAAAATCTAACAAAAAAAAACCTTTTTACATTGTCAGTATGGGGCATTGTGTGTAGAATTTTGAGGAAAAAATTAATTTAATCCATTTTGGAATAAGGCTGTAACATAACGTGGAAAAAGTGAAGCACTATGAATACTTTCATAGTACCAAAACACACTTCTCGCCTTTTCATCTTTTCCTCTGCAGACAGTTCTTTTTTTTCCCCTCTGTGGACAGTTTTTTTTTTTTTTTCCTCTGTGGACAGTTCTTGGACTGCGGGCGCTATGACATCATTTGTTTACGCACAGCGGGCGGGTATAGCCAGATACCACTGACGTAAATCTACGATACCGGCCCACCAACGCCCCGGTAAAGTGATAATAATAATGTATATCAACTGCCTGTCCAAGTAACACTTTGACAGATACACAAAAGATGTTTCTGAGGCTGTACCGAAGTCCTAAACTTGGAGCTAAACTGCAAAAAAGAGGTGTCTAGAAACAAGATAAAAACACTAACATCTGAGGGAAATTGTCTTCCTTCATGGTCAGATAAATACACTTGACAAGATATCTTGATTTAAGATGGTTAAATCTAGATATAACCACATGGAACATTTAAAATAAGAAATTAACTCTTAAAACAAGATATGTAAGTGTTTTTATCTTGGTAAGAACCAAATAATTAGCAGTGTATTCTTTGTGTGTGACATGCTACAGATGAAGGCTTTTCTGATAGTAGATCAAGGACCAGGCCATGCTTTCCAACAGTAGTAAGATGTTATTTATGTTATGGGACCAGGAAGCAGAGTTGTAGTCTTACACACCTCTCTGCAGCTTCTCTCCCCCTGCCATCCCCTCATTACCCCATCCCCGTAGAGATGGTGTCTGCTCCCAGACCACCAATAACCAGCAAAAATCTATTTAAGCATAAAAATTCAAAAAGAAAAAATAATATAGCAACTTCAACTGCACCACAGACTAAAACAGTTAAATGTGGTCTATTAAACATTAGGTCTCTCTCTTCTAAGTCCCTGTTGGTAAATGATATAATAATTGATCAACATATTGATT
This sequence comes from Thalassophryne amazonica, assembly GCF_902500255.1. Lineage (NCBI taxonomy): Eukaryota > Metazoa > Chordata > Actinopteri > Batrachoidiformes > Batrachoididae > Thalassophryne > Thalassophryne amazonica. Next base: position 47,590,754 of record NC_047105.1, on the reverse strand, counting down.
TATTCTGCCTTACAGAAACCTGGTTACAGCAGGATGAATATGTTAGTTTAAATGAGTCAACACCCCCGAGTCACACTAACTGTCAGAATGCTCGTAGCACGGGCCGGGGCGGAGGATTAGCAGCAATCTTCCATTCCAGCTTATTAATTAATCAAAAACCTAGACAGAGCTTTAATTCATTTGAAAGCTTGACTCTTAGTCTTGTCCATCCAAATTGGAAGTCCCAAAAAACAGTTTTATTTGTTATTATCTATCGTCCACCTGGTTGTTACTGTGAGTTTCTCTGTGAATTTTCAGACCTTTTGTCTGACTTAGTGCTTAGCTCAGATAATTATAGTGGGCGATTTTAACATCCACACAGATGCTGAGAATGACAGCCTCAACACTGCATTTAATCTATTATTAGACTCTATTGGCTTTGCTCAAAAATTAAATGAGTCCACCCACCACTTTAATCATATCTTAGATCTTGTTCTGACTTATGGTATGGAAATAGAAGACTTAACAGTATTCCCTGAAAACTCCCTTCTGTCTGATCATTTCTTAATAACATTTACATTTACTCTGATGGACTACCCAGCAGTGGGGAATAAGTTTCATTACACTAGAAGTCTTTCAGAAAGCGCTGTAACTAGGTTTAAGGATATGATTCCTTCTTTATGTTCTCTAATGCCATATACCAACACAGTGCAGAGTAGCTACCTAAACTCTGTAAGTGAGATAGAGTATCTCGTCAATAGTTTTACATCCTCATTGAAGACAACTTTGGATGCTGTAGCTCCTCTGAAAGAGAGAGCTTTAAATCAGAAGTGCCTGACTCCGTGGTATAACTCACAAACTCGTAGCTTAAAGCAGATAACCCGTAAGTTGGAGAGGAAATGGCGTCTCACTAATTTAGAAGATCTTCACTTAGCCTGGAAAAATAGTCTGTTGCTCTATAAAAAAGCCCTCCGTAAAGCTAGGACATCTTTCTACTCATCACTAATTGAAGAAAATAAGAACAACCCCAGGTTTCTTTTCAGCACTGTAGCCAGGCTGACAAAAAGTCAGAGCTCTATTGAGCTGAGTATTCCATTAACTTTAACTAGTAATGACTTCATGACTTTCTTTGCTAATAAAATTTTAACTATTAGAGAAAAAAATTACTCATAACCATCCCAAAGATGTATCGTTATCTTTGGCTGCTTTCAGTGATGCCGGTATTTGGTTAGACTCATTCTCTCCGATTGTTCTGAGTTATTTTCATTAGTTACTTCATCCAAACCATCAACATGTTTATTAGACCCCATTCCTACCAGGCTGCTCAAGGAAGCCCTACCATTATTTAATGCTTCGATCTTAAATATGATCAATCTATCTTTGTTAGTTGGCTATGTACCACAGGCTTTTAAGGTGGCAGTAATTAAACCATTACTTAAAAAGCCATCACTTGACCCAGCTATCTTAGCTAATTATAGGCCAATCTCCAACCTTCCTTTTCTCTCAAAAATTCTTGAAAGGGTAGTTGTAAAACAGCTAACTGATCATCTGCAGAGGAATGGTCTATTTGAAGAGTTTCAGTCAGGTTTTAGAATTCATCATAGCACAGAAACAGCATTAGTGAAGGTTACAAATGATCTTCTTATGGCCTCGGACAGTGGACTCATCTCTGTGCTTGTTCTGTTAGACCTCAGTGCTGCTTTTGATACTGTTGACCATAAAATTTTATTACAGAGATTAGAGCATGCCATAGGTATTAAAGGCACTGCGCTGCGGTGGTTTGAATCATATTTGTCTAATAGATTACAATTTGTTCATGTAAATGGGGAATCTTCTTCACAGACTAAAGTGAATTATGGAGTTCCACAAGGTTCTGTGCTAGGACCAATTTTATTCACTTTATACATGCTTCCCTTAGGCAGTATTATTAGACGGTATTGCTTAAATTTTCATTGTTACGCAGATGATACCCAGCTTTATCTATCCATGAAGCCAGAGGACACACACCAATTAGCTAAACTGCAGGATTGTCTTACAGACATAAAGACATGGATGACCTCTAATTTCCTGCTTTTAAACTCAGATAAAACTGAAGTTATTGTACTTGGTCCCACAAATCTTAGAAACATGGTGTCTAACCAGATCCTTACTCTGGATGGCATTACCCTGACCTCTAGTAATACTGTGAGAAATCTTGGAGTCATTTTTGATCAGGATATGTCATTCAAAGCGCATATTAAACAAATATGTAGGACTGCTTTTTTGCATTTACGCAATATCTCTAAAATTAGAAAGGTCTTGTCTCAGAGTGATGCTGAAAAACTAATTCATGCATTTATTTCCTCTAGGCTGGACTATTGTAATTCATTATTATCAGGTTGTCCTAAAAGTTCCCTAAAAAGCCTTCCGTTAATTCAAAATGCTGCAGCTAGAGTACTAACGGGGACTAGAAGGAGAGAGCATATCTCACCCATATTGGCCTCTCTTCATTGGCTTCCTGTTAATTCTAGAATAGAATTTAAAATTCTTCTTCTTACTTATAAGGTTTTGAATAATCAGGTCCCATCTTATCTTAGGGACCTCGTAGTACCATATCACCCCAATAGAGCGCTTCGCTCTCAGACCGCAGGCTTACTTGTAGTTCCTAGGGTTTGTAAGAGTAGAATGGGAGGCAGAGCCTTCAGCTTTCAGGCTCCTCTCCTGTGGAACCAGCTCCCAATTCAGATCAGGGAGACAGACACCCTCTCTACTTTTAAGATTAGGCTTAAAACTTTCCTTTTTGCTAAAGCTTATAGTTAGGGCTGGATCAGGTGACCCTGAACCATCCCTTAGTTATGCTGCTATAGACGTAGACTGCTGGGGGTTCCCATGATGCACTGTTTCTTTCTCTTTTTGCTCTGTATGCACCACTCTGCATTTAATCATTAGTGATCGATCTCTGCTCCCCTCCACAGCATGTCTTTTTCCTGGTTCTCTCCCTCAGCCCCAACCAGTCCCAGCGTAAGACTGCCCCTCCCTGAGCCTGGTTCTGCTGGAGGTTTCTTCCTGTTAAAAGGGAGTTTTTCCTTCCCACTGTAGCCAAGTGCTTGCTCACAGGGGGTCGTTTTGACCGTTGGGGTTTTACATAATTATTGTATGGCCTTGCCTTACAATATAAAGCGCCTTGGGGCAACTGTTTGTTGTGATTTGGCGCTATATAAAAAAAAAAATCGATTGATTGATTATTTTTACCCTTAAGTTTAATAAATGTACCTTGTAAATATCCACCTAGCTTATCCACTTGTCACTTCATGAAGGTTCTGTTGACTTTGAGGAAATCCTGCTTAGTTGCACTCTCTGTAAACACGCTTACAGTCTACAGTATTTAGATCAATTGGATTCAATTACAGTCTGCTATGTTCAGTATCGTCTCAGACAAAAATAATACACCTGATCTCAAGGTGATAAAATAAGTGAATGCCTGATGGATCAAAAGCTAGCAGCCAAAGACACAACTGCCTGTTTCACATCTATGTAGGCAGTGCAAAACAACAATCTCACAGTTTCAAGGCTGGCTTAATCACTCACACAGAGCGAGACAAAAGTGGCATGGCCCAACCCACTTCATAGACCATTTTAAATATTGTAGAGTGTTAAGATTGGAGATTCATTTATCAAAGAACATTTGTGTCTCTCAGTCTTTGGGCTTGGAGATAGAGAGATATCTGGGAAGAGCCTATGGAGCTCACACGTTCACCAGGCAGAGGCTTTTGGTGATGCCGATAGCTTTGCAGGAGAATGAAGGTCCACGTTTTTAGGGTCCTGATGCTTTCTGCATGGTTGTGAGACTTGGCCACTAACCAATGACCTAAGGTGACAAATGGAAGTCTTTGGTACCAGGTCTCTTTGGCAAATCCTTGAGTACCATTAGAAAGACCTTATGTCAAATGAGCAGAAACTTATGGAGGTTCAGATGAGGAGCATCACTTGCATCATGATGGAACACCAGGTATGCCATTTCGACATGTGGCATGTTTCTCTGAGCAACAGCCCGCATTCACATGTCTCAAAGTTGAGGACTCCAGTAATTAGAGAAGGTCAAAGGGACACCCACATTTCACCTGGCCGTGGCAGAGAGATGGCTACTTCTGAGAGATGGTGACAGACCAGTTATCTGCCTGGGTGGTTGCCATCCATGACCGAAGGTGGTTCCATAACGTGGTGGATGAGGCTATGAAGAACACCAGCACATGCTCCCAGATCTGACCTGATAAGCCTTTGGACAGACTCTCATGTATGAATATACAAATTCTGCATATGAACCTTTATGTAAAACTTTACATTTTATGTAATAAACAAATGACTATATTGTTGCAACATCAGAATATGACATTGATACAATGTTGAACTATAGTTAGGCTCCTGGCCTGCATTTTGATTTATTCTTAATTTCTGTCAGAAACCTGCGGGACATCTAATTATTAATTTAACAAAGCAGCATGGTACTTGTTGACTTTAACATTTTTAATAATAATTTAAATATTACACTGAATGCCTACAGAGAACCAATGTCAACTATCTACATTGATCCAATTTTCAAATCCAATGTATTTTCTACGCTGATTCAACATCAAACTTCAACGCTGGATCAACACCATTTGCATGCAGGGCTGGTGTTAGAAAACCAGGTCCAACACTCTTCAGGGGGAGAAAAAGTCTCTATTGTAAAATAGTCAAGGTTGTTCAAGTCATAAATAAGAAACATTTCAGTCACTGCCCATTTATTGACATTTATGTTGCTGGAGAAGTTAGAGGGGGTCTACAATGGCTACCACTGCAGGTATCTTACCAGTATCTTAGTGGTGTAGGCGCTGTTGATAGCAATGGCATTAACCAGTAAGTCCAGTGACTTGGGTGGCAGAACTCCAGGATCTGGGATTTCTTTGTAGTGCACATCTCCAATGTAACACTGCACGGCTGTCATACGGTTGGTAGTTAGCGTGCCTGTCTTGTCGGAGCAGATGGCTGTGGCATTGCCCATCGTTTCGCATGCATCCAAGTGACGCACCAGGTTATTGTCTTTCATCATTTTCTGTTGGTAGAAAGAAAAACAAATCCAGTATTGACACATTAAAACATGTGAAGTACTTGGTGTGCATGTGTGTAACTGTGTGTGTGTAAAAGCGTTCATCAGTTATTTGGCACTAGCATATTGTCAATATCTATATAATGGTGTGTGACTACAAAGACAAGGAGGGTTGCACTCGTGTAGCGTGTCACACAATTGGTTGTCAAGAAACAAACATTTTAGCACTTCTCTTTGCTCGTTTGCTGGCATGAATACACAAAGCATCTTTAACACAATACAGGCACTCAATACACACATGCTTTATGTATGCAAATCCCCAGTATTTCCTCTGAGTGAGAATCGAGCGCTTGCAGAGGACTATGTAATGCATACTCTAGTAAAGGTTACAGAATGGAGTTGAAATGCGTGGGCAGCCCTTACAGGAGAAGTACAGCAGTGCTATAATGTGGTGTGTGCGTGCACCCCTCCTCACCTTGACAGAGTAAGCGAGAGAGATGGTGACAGCCAACGGCAATCCCTCCGGCACGGCCACCACCAGCACAGTCACACCGATGATGAAGAACTTGACAAAGTACTGGATGTAGATAGGAGTGCACTCTGGCATCCAAGGACGCTTATTCAACACAAAGTTTTCAATGGCAAAGTACAGGACAAGGATGATGACGGTAATGGCCGACATGAGCAAACCTGAAGAGGAAGCAGAATGTCTTGGTTCAAAAATGGAATGATAAATAATTAATCAGAATCAGAATTGCTTTTATTGTCATTGTAATTTAAATTGCAACAAGATTTGAGTGCAACTCCAAAAGGTGCTTTTCCGAGGTGTGAGTAATTGTTAGCCAAATAAAAGATAATGAAATTTAACAAAATAAATTATTTACATATATGTACAACTAAAATAAAATGTGAACAAAATGTAAAATGTAAAACAAGAATTATGTACAACTGTAGAATGATAATGCACGGGAAAGTGTTGCACATGGGTACAGATAGTGCACAAGAAACTTGAAAAGTGCAGATTAATGTGGTTTGTTATTGTTCAGAGCAGTGATCGCTCTGGGAAAAAGCTGTCCCTGAGTCTGTTGTCCTAGTTTTGATTGACCTATATCTTCGGCCCGAGGGTAGCAGGTCAAACAGGTGGTTGCTGGGGTGGGATGTGTCTTTGATGATGCTGGCAGCTCTGCTGAGGTAGCGAGAGCTGGCATTGTCTTCCAGGCTGGGCAGAGAGCAGCTAGTGATCCTCTGGGCCGTGTTAATCACTCTCTGCAGTGCTCTCCTGTCTGCTGCTGAGCATCCCCCATACCACAATGTACTACAGTACGTCAGGATGGTGTCGATGGTGGCTCTGTAGAACAACACCAGCAGCTTCTCCTCCAGATTGTTCCTCTTGAGCACCCTCAGGAAGTGGAGTCGCTGCTGGGCTTTCTTCACCACCACTGTGGTGTTGGCAGTCCAGGAGAGGCTGTCAGAGAGCTGCATTCCCAGGAACCTGATGGAGCTGACCCTTTCCACACAGTCCCCATGGATGTAGAGCTGGGCTGGGTTAGTCCTGCCCTTCCTGAAGTCCAGGATTATTTCTTTTGTTTTTGGTATTTTCAGTGGGAGGTTGTTAGCTGAACACCACGCTGTCAGTCGGTTGACTTCGTCTCTGTAATTACACACATTCCCCCCCGAGATGAGCCCAACCCCGGTGGTATCATCCACAAACTTTATGGTGGCTTATGATGAATTAAAAGGGAAGTAGAGTAAGTCCTATATGGGTATTGAGGCCCGGCTCTGGTATGGATTATCATGTTGATCAGATGCAAATTTTACACCAGTTGGACAGCATGGCTGCTTCCTGGTTCACACTGTTGCCTTGTAGTGAGAAGGTCCGAGGTTTGCTTCCAACCTAGTCCTGACTATGTGGAGTTTGCATGTTTTCCCCATCTTTGGTTGGATCCCTCCAAGTGCTCTGATTTCATTTCACTGCCAGAGACATGCAGGTGAGGTGAACTGCTGATTCTAAATTGACTGTAGGTGTGAGTGTGTTTGTGAAGGTGTTTGTTTGTTAATATGTGCATGCCCTGTGACAGAATGACTGCCTGTCCAGGGTGTACCCCACCGTTTGTTTAATGACTGCTGGTACAGGTTCCAGCTCCCCCATCATAAACATGTTTAGAAAATGCATGGATGTTCGTCCTGATGTAAGTCAAGATACACAAGGGAAATTAAATTTAATATAAAGATTGACTACACAGACTATAACCGAAGTAACTTGACATTTGACTTCAACTAGACATTGAAGATAAAGTGGTACTGCACTTGTCAAAAAACTCTGAGATCTGTCCCTTAAGCAGTGGCAAAGCAAACATCACCATGTCCACCACAGCATCAATGTGTTTTGGTTCAAGAGTGGAACAGAAGGAAACTCCACAAAGAAAGACAATGCACACTGATCAGCCATAATACTGTGACCACATGCCTAATACTGTGGGGATCCCGCTTTTACCATCAAAATAGCACTGACCTGTCAAGGGATGGACTCCACTAGACATCTAGAGATGTGCTATGGTATCCAACACCAAGACATTAGCAGTAGATCCTTCTGTTGGATCGGACTACATGAGTCAACTGTCACTCCCCATGCACATCAGTGAGCCTTGACCACCAATGTCCTTATCACACTTCATTGGTTTTCCTTCTTTGGACCTTTTTTAGTAGACAACTATAGACTGGGAACATCATACAAGAGCTGCAGTTTTAGAGATGCTCTGGCTCAGTTGTTGAGCCAGAGCATCTCTCTATATATCTACAGTTGTGCTCAAAAGTTTACATACCCTGTCAGAATTGTTGCTTTTTTGGCCACTTTTCAGAGAATATGAATGATAGCACAAAAACTTTTTTTCACTCATGGCTAATGGTTGGGTGAAGGCATTTATTGTCAAACAACTGTGTTTACTCTTTTTAAAATCATAATGACAACAGAAACTACCCAAATGACCCTGATCAAAAGTGTACATACCCCTGTTCTTATGGCCCCTTCAAACATAACACGAAGTTGCGTGAAAGAAGCAGGAACCAGCCAAAAACTGTGAAAAACAAATGAAATGGGGAACTGCGAAATATTCCACATGCTGTCTGGAGGGCCACATGGTTGGACAAGCATGGAGAATACCATGGCGACTGTTTTGTGCAAGATCGTGAGTGTGCAAGAACACAGTGTGAGCCTCTGGAAAGTGTGACACCACATCGCCCCGCTGCTGTGAGGAAAACAAATACTCAGCAAACAAAAAAAAAAAACACACTGCAATTTATAATATTTAATCCCTCTTATCGAGCAGACAATACAAGTATGATCCTTCTGTTCCTCCGTATATGAACCGATACCCATGATCATAGCGCCACATGTCCAGCCAGCACAGCGTATGTTTCATGGTACGGTATGTGTTCTCCAGTTGTGACTTGCGAGTCCACAGATCTTGACAGCAGAAGCTGGCACGGACACACCCACCTGTCGACCAACTCAGCTCACAGAAAAAAGTATCACTCTCTGTTCCTTTCTTATGTGATGTATTTTATATATTTGTTATGTAATTATGTATGTAGTTACTGTTGTATGTATTTATTTAATTGTCCTGGCTGTGTTCTCAATTTAACATGTCATGTGCACTGAGTCACTCTCAGTTCCAGCTGACAGATGAGTTGCTGGCCGGCGCCGTGTGTCCACAGTGCTGTGAGCAAAGGAATCACACATAAATGAGTTCACGTCTTTCCCCATGCTGCATTTATCTTCCACTCTGTCGGTCATGTGGAGTACAATGTACATGTTGGAAGGTTCATTACTCTGACTGGCCAGTGGATAACAATGTTCAAAACCATGCCATGCATGCTCAGACATGGCTGGCCCATCCCCATGTGTGATTTTCTGTACATAATTATCAGCATGTCATGAGAGCCTGCCTACACATGTGCATTGCGTTGAGTTTTGTTCATCTTGTTGATGGCACGACATATGTTCTCCAGCTGAGTTGTGAGTACACAGTGGTTAGCTGTCCCAGCTGGACGTTACAGCCATCCAGACGTGGGTTCATGGCGTGGGGGGGGGTTTGCATGGCACGTGTGTTGCTTGGTAATGGTGCAGTCATGGTGCACTTAGGAAATATGGGGCCATTGGCACAGCAAGGTCAAAAGTGGTCACCTGCACTCTACTCTCGTGCAAGCTGCACGAATAGCCCTGCCCTTTCTAGGTACCCCGCAAGTGGTGTTGAATGTTCATGGGGGGCACCTGGACTTTGGCTGACTCCGGTCGAGAGTGGATTGAATGGCCATTCATCCGGGATTTGCTGACATTTGACTGCAGGTGTGAAGGCTGCCTCGATCGCGCCATTCGGCCACAATGCAACATGGCCGATGATTTTGTTCAGCTCCTCAGCTGCGGCATGATATGTCCAACCTGCGTTGGACATGCCGTGCGAATGCTGCAAACATGATCAGATGGCAGTGCAACCTCATCTTGCATGCCATTCGAATGGATTCCACCACAAGTGGCACGTGTAGAGTGCATGTACCGTGACTGCTGTACGAGGTGTTTGAGGCGGCTCCGATTTTTCACGAGTGGCATATGATTCCTCCTTCATATGCCAGTCGGCTTCAATTGTTTTATGTGTGAAGGGGCCCTTAATACCATGTACTGCCCCCTTTAACATCAATGACATTTTGGAGTCTTTTGTGGTAGTCCTGGACGAGGCTCTCTGATGGTAAAGCTGCCACTGAATATGTCTTCGATTTTATTTATATCAATTATGATACTCTGCATGGAGTAGACAGTTTTCAAAAAGTGAGTGACTGTGCAAGAAGAAGAGTGACGAAAGCACAGTGCAAGATGACAATTGTGCCTATAATAAGTATCTAGACATATCGTCATTTGATCATGTGATCATTTGTAAAAAGTATAGTTTGCATAATTTGTAAACAATTACATGAAAATTATTGACATTTATTTTCATGTGAAAATGAGTGAACCTCTCCTTTTCTGTCTCTCTTCCTTCTCCTTCTCCCCCCTCTCCCCCACTTAGCTTCAAAGAAACAGACTCTGCTGTTTTCTTCTCCTCTGAAGAAACAGAGCTTTTTGGAAACACAAAGCCATTAATCTGTAAAGTGAGTCACTACATCCAGCACTGCAAATATAAACTGTCATATCGCCTGTTATAAATACCTGATACCAATATCCGCAAAAATGCTGAGTATTGGCGCAGATCCCTAGAAATGTGGCATTTAGGAGGATTCCAGAGTTGTCATGGCAAGGTCAACCAGAGATCAATCATATGGATGAATAGGACAGGACATAAATCTATTACAGGAACACATACAGAAAGACAAACAGATTTACACTCTCACTCACACAGTCACCAGTTCACCTAACCCGCATGTGTTTGGAAGTGGGAGGAAGCTGGAGCACCCAGAAGGAACACATGTAACAGAGTCGATTATACATTTACTAGCGTGTTGCCTGTGGGGATCCATGGGCTCTAGATTGGGTAGTGTTTATAAAATAGGTAGCTGACATTTTCAAGGGTGGTAATAAATTATATGATGTCTGATGAAGGGTGAGGCCCGAAACGTCACCTTTGGTGTTATTTAAGCTTGTTTGGGAGCTAACTGGCTGTGCGGATCTCTTTTTCGTTTTTTGTGCTATTTCTTTACTTGATCCTGCACGCCAATACAAACTCGGATGTGCGTGTCATTTCATTATTATTTTTTGGTAATAAATTATACAAAATTTCTATAATGAGTTGGAATGGTGTGTGACTCCAGAATGTTTTTAGAACCTTAGACCTCAACAATTTTTAGAAGAAGAACTCAACGCTTTTATGTACTGTTAATTACGTAATTTTTAATGTCAATTTATAAATTGTTTAGTTTTTTGTTATCATATTCACACTATTATTATTATTATTATTATTATTATTATTATTATATGAGCGAAGCATCGTGCAGCAGCACAAAGCTCACTCATGGTACAGGGCGTCCTAAACAGGAAGTGCCAATATTCTAATCCACAGTAAAACAGGAAATGTTCAAATGTCAAACACTTACTGGATTGACAGACGAGATCCCATGGAATCTCACAGGAACTCAGTGGCAAGCTCACACTCAAACAGGAAGTGCCAATTTATCAGTCACAGTGAAACAGGAAATGATCAAATGTCAAATACTTCCTGGCATGGGTGGAGCTAGAGCGGAGGCCGGTGTTTCACTGGACTCTCCTGAAATCTGATTGGACAGAGATGATTGACATGTCACGGCACCACACGTCTGGTTGAAAGACCTGCATTTTCAAATCAGTGAGTCACATTGACTGCTAGGTTCCTCCTGTCCAGTAGGTTGTGCTGTGTACCACAAAAAGTTCTAATCCACCTTCAATCAATCAATCAATCAATTTTTTTTTATATAGCGCCAAATCACAACAAACAGTTGCCCCAAGGCGCTTTATATTGTAAGGCAAGGCCATACAATAATTATGTAAAACCCCAACGGTCAAAACGACCCCCTGTGAGCAAGCACTTGGCTACAGTGGAAGGAAAAACTCCCTTTTAACAGGAAGAAACCTCCAGCAGAACCAGGCTCAGGGAGGGGCAGTCTTCTGCTGGGACTGGTTGGGGCTGAGGGAGAGAACCAGGAAAAAGACATGCTGTGGAGGGGAGCAGAGATCGATCACTAATGATTAAATGCAGAGTGGTGCATACAGAGCAAAAAGAGAAAGAAACAGTGCATCATGGGAACCCCCCAGCAGTCTACGTCTATAGCAGCATAACTAAGGATGGTTCAGGGTCACCTGATCCAGCCCTAACTATAAGCTTTAGCAAAAAGGAAAGTTTTAAGCCTAATCTTAAAAGTAGAGAGGGTGTCTGTCTCCCTGATCTGAATTGGGAGCTGGTTCCACAGGAGAGGAGCCTGAGCCTTAGCAGCAGAAGAAAAATCTTTGCCTCAGATTTGAACTGAACACATTGTTTGAACTATGGACTTCTCATCACACCAAACTTACATTTGTGAGTAAAGCAGGGAGCAGGTTTTTGCCATGCTAATGCTCCCCTGAATCATTTACTCAAAATAAAGTCTGAAGAACCTAAATGACATGGTGAGATGCCGACGAGCTTCACTCATTCATGTCCGCGACATATGCATATTATTACTTCTATTTTGTCATTTGATTTTTAAATGGACCACAATGGAAATAAGTGTTTTCACTTTCTTGTGTCATCCATGCATTTTTAACATATTTACAATTATTGTCAGGTTTTGCTCCGCCTGGGTCTGCTTTACGAATTCGCCTCCTGATTTTATCTGACTCCTCTTCTATGCTTCTCTTTAGTCTCATAGTCTCATTGGTTTTGATGGTTGTTTTGTGTTATTCTCTAGTTTTGTTTAGCTTGAATGTTTTATTATCTGATTGTTTCTGTTACCATTTGTGTTATCGTTAATCTTGTGTTTTGTCAATTTTGCCTATAATAATAAGTATCTAGACATATCGTTTTCACTGTAGGCTCTGGTTTTGTTTCTGTTCATTATTTTGTGGTCACTCCATAGATTGTGTTGCTATCTTATTTTCTGCATTGGTTTCACATTTATACTTCAGCCATGTTCAGTTCGATTCTGGTTTTGATTATTGTCTTTTACTGTTCTTGTTCTCTTTTTTAGGTCTGTCTCTCTAGTTCCTAGTTTTCCCCTTTATTTTGTTTACGTTTCCTTTTATTGGTCTTTGGGCACAATGTTTTCACCAATGTTTTTTTCAGTCACTGATTCCTCTTGCTGTTGATCTGTTTTGTTTTTCACTTACTCACGCTCTTGCCTCTCTTCCTGTTTCTTTGCTTCACCTGACCACACCTCCCTTCTGGAACATTCTTTCACACATGCACCTGGTTACCCTAATTACTTCTTCTTTGTCTTTCGGCTGTTCCTGTTAGGGGTCGCCACAGCAGATCAATCGTTTCCATCTCACCCTGTCCTCTGTATCTTCCTTGTGTCACACCAACCACCTGCATGTCCTCTCTCAGCACATCCATGAACCTCCTCTTTGGTCTCCCTCTTCTCCTCCTGCCTGGTGGATCCATCCTCAGCATCCTTCTCCCTATATATCCTGGGTCCCTCCTCTGCACATGTCCAAACCATCACAATCTCGCCTCTCTGACTTTGTCTCCAAACTGTCCCACCTGAGCTGTCCCTCTGATATGTTCATTCCTAATCTTGTCCATTCTTGTCACTCCCAAAGAGAATCTCAACATCTTCAGCTCTGCCTCCTGTCTTTTTGTTAGTGCCACTGTCTCTAAACCATACAACATAGCTGGTCTCACTACTGTTTTGTAAACTTTCCGCTTCACTCTTGCTGATATTCTTCGGTCACAAATCACTCCTGCCACCTTTCTCCATCCACTCCACCCTGCCTGCACTCTCTTCTTCACCTCTCTACCACACTTTCCATTACTTTGAACAGTTGACCCCAAATATTTAAACTCATCTACTTTCACCACTTCTACTCCTTATAACTGCACTATTCCACTGGGCTCCCTCTCATTCACATACATGTACTCAGTCTTGCTTCTACTGACTTTCATTCCCCTTCTCTCCAAAGCATATCTCCACTTCTCCAGACTAGACTCAACTTGCTCTCTACTCTCACTACAGATCACAATGTCATCTGCAAACATCATAGTCCATGGGGACTCCTGTCTGATCTCATCCGTCAACCTGTCCATCACCACTGCAAACAAAAAAGGACTCAGAGCTGATCCTTGGTGTAATCCCACCTCCATCTTGAATCAATCAATCAATCAATCAATTTTTTTTTTATATAGCGCCAAATCACAACAAACAGTTGCCCCAAGGCGCTTTATATTGTAAGGCAAGGCCATACAATAATGATGTAAAACCCCAACGGTCAAAACGACCCCCTGTGAGCAAGCACTTGGCTACAGTGGGAAGGAAAAACTCCCTTTTAACAGGAAGAAACCTCCAGCAGAACCAGGCTCAGGGAGGGGCAGTCTTCTGCTGGGACTGGTTGGGGCTGAGGGAGAGAACCAGGAAAAAGACATGCTGTGGAGGGGAGCAGAGATCGATCACTAATGATTAAATGCAGAGTGGTGCATACAGAGCAAAAAGAGAAAGAAACAGTGCATCATGGGAACCCTCCAGCAGTCTACGTCTATAGCAGCATAACTAAGGGATGGTTCAGGGTCACCTGATCCAGCCCTAACTATAAGCTTAGCAAAAAGGAAGTTTTAAGCCTAATCTTAAAAGTAGAGAGGGTGTCTGTCTCCCTGATCTGAATTGGGAGCTGGTTCCACAGGAGAGGAGCCTGAAAGCTGAAGGCTCTGCCTCCCATTCTACTCTTACAAACCCTAGGAACTACAAGTCAGCCTGCAGTCTGAGAGCGAAGCGCTCTATTGGGGTGATATGGTACTACGAGGTCCCTAAGATAAGATGGGACCTGATTATTCAAAACCTTATAAGTAAGAAGAAGAATTTTAAATTCTATTCTAGAATTAACAGGAAGCCAATGAAGAGAGGCCAATATGGGTGAGATATGCTCTCTCCTTCTAGTCCCCGTCAGCACTCTAGCTGCAGCATTTTGAATTAACTGAAGGCTTTTTAGGGAACTTTTAGGACAACCTGATAATAATGAATTACAATAGTCCAGCCTAGAGGAAATAAATGCATGAATTAGTTTTTCAGCATCACTCTGAGACAAGACCTTTCTGATTTTAGAGATATTGCGTAAATGCAAAAAAGCAGTCCTACATATTTGTTTAATATGCGCTTTGAATGACATATCCTGATCAAAAATGACTCCAAGATTTCTCGCAGTATTACTAGAGGTTAGGGTAATGCCATCCAGAGTAAGGATCTGGTTAGACACCATGTTTCTAAGATTTGTGGGGCCAAGAACAATAACTTCAGTTTTATCTGAGTTTAAAAGCAGGAAATTAGAGGTCATCCATTGTCTTTATGTCTGTAAGACAATCCTGCAGGTTTAGCTAATTGGTGTGTGTCCTCTGGCTTCATGGATAGATAAAGCTGGGTATCATCTGCGTAACAATGAAAATTTAAGCAATACCGTCTAATAATACTGCCTAAGGGAAGCATATATAAAGTGAATAAAATTGGTCCTAGCACAGAACCTTGTGAAACTCCATAATTAACTTTAGTCTGTGAAGAAGATTCCCCATTTACATGAACAAATTGTAATCTATTAGACAAATATGATTCAAACCACCGCAGCGCAGTGCCTTTAATACCTATGGCATGCTCTAATCTCTGTAATAAAATTTATGGTCAACAGTATCAAAGCAGCACTGAGGTCTAACAGAACAAGCACAGAGATGAGTCCACTGTCCGAGGCCATAAGAAGATCATTTGTAACCTTCACTAATGCTGTTTCTGTACTATGATGAATTCTAAAACCTGACTGAAACTCTTCAAATAGACCATTCCTCTGCAGATGATCAGTTAGCTGTTTTACAACTACCCTTTCAAGAATTTTTGAGAGAAAAGGAAGGTTGGAGATTGGCCTATAATTAGCTAAGATAGCTGGGTCAAGTGATGGCTTTTTAAGTAATGGTTTAATTACTGCCACCTTAAAAGCCTGTGGTACATAGCCAACTAACAAAGATAGATTGATCATATTTAAGATCGAAGCATTAAATAATGGTAGGGCTTCCTTGAGCAGCCTGGTAGGAATGGGGTCTTGAATGAGTCTGTCATTCCGACTGCGCATCTCACCACTGTCACACTATTCTTGTACATGTCCTGCACTACCCTAACATACTTCTCTGCTACTCCAGACTTCCTCATACAATACCACAACTCTTCTCTTGGCACCCTATCATAAGCTTTTTCTAAGTCCACAAACACACAATGTAACTCTTTCTGTCCTTCTCTGTACTTCTCCAACAGTATTCTCAGAGCAAACATTGCATCTGTAGTGCTCTTTCCTCGGCATGAACCATATTGCTGCTCACAAGATCTTCACCTGTTTCTAAGCCTAGCTTCTACTACTCTTTCCCATACTTCATGCTGTGGCTGATCAGCTTTATGCCTCTGTAGTTACTGCAGCTCTGCACATCACCCTTGTTCTTGAAATAAGAACCAGCACACTTCGTCTCCACTCCTCAGGCATCCTCTCACTTTCCAAGATTTTATTAAACAATCTGGTTAGAAACTCTACTGCCATCTCTCCTAGACATTTCCATGCCTCCACTGGAATGTCATCTGGACCACCTGCCTTCCACTCTTCATCCTCTTCATAGCAGCCCTCACTTCTTCCTTGCTAATCTCTTGTACTTCCTGATTTACTCTAACCACATCATCCAGCCTTTTTCCTCACTCATTTTCTTTATTCATCAGCTCTTCAAAATATTCCCCTCCACCTTCTCAGCACACACTCCTCACTTGTCAGCACATTACCATGTGCATCTTTTACCACCCTAACCTGCTGCACATCCTTTCCAGCTCTGTCCCTTTGTCTGGCCAATCGGTACAAGTCCTTTTCCTCCTTCCTTACTATTCAACTTCTTGTACAGCTCGCAATATGCCTTTTCCTTTGCTTTTGCCACTTCTCTTTTTTCGCCTTACACTGCATCTCCTTGTACTCCTGTCTACTTTCTTCATCTCACCGACTATCCCAAAACTTTTTTGGCAACCTCTTTCCTCCTTATGCTTTCCGGACTTCACTTTCCTCACTGTGGTGCCAGCTCACTGATCTTTCATATCTTCATTCCAGCCTTGCTTTTTTTGTTTTGCCTCACAGTGTTTTTGACCTCGTTCTGTTACCCGGATTTAGACTTTGCCGCAGCCTCTGATATTGTGTCTCCCTGTGCCTTTTGACCCCCAGCCTGTTTCTGACCATGTATTTTGCCTTGCCCTTATCTGTACCTTTGCCTGCCTCACTGTGTACCAGACCCTGGACTGTTTTTTGAGCTAAAGCTTATTATTATATCATACACTTTGAGAGTTTGCACTTGTGTCCACCCACCTTCTGTGACACATGACCACGTATCATGACAATTATACTGTGTACTTACATTGAACTTACTAAATAAAATCACGCACTCACGCTTGATTTACCGCCACCTGCTGGAATGGCGTGTGAGTTCAGTATGTAGTTAGCAATGTTAGATAATATCCATAGCTTCTCCAAAAATATTAGTCCTATCAACGTTCCGTTTGGCGGTATTCAACCTCGATTCTGTAAGGATACCAAATGGCAAATCTCAGCTATCCTCAGTTTTCTCCTTGATCAATGTTACACACACACGCATGCACACAAGCATGCGCACACACACACGCAGAGCATTTTGTCTTTTCCGCATTCTGCCAGAAGCAGATGCTTCTAATTTTAGACACAACACAGACGGTGGCAGAAGACATACTAAACTAACTAAACAAACTAACTAAACTGACTAAACCAATTGAACTACAAAACCCAATAAATCAATAACACTAACAACACTGTTAAACTAACATGAACCACAATAACAACATTAAAACCCCAAAACCCTGGACTCTCACGATGCATTGCGACACAAGGTCCATTGTTTACTGGTTAGCTAAAATTGATCATTTTCTGCAAAAATATTTGTCTCATCAACTTTCTGTTTTTTGCAGCATTCATCCTTTACCCAAAATGCATAAGCATACCCAAACGGGAAATGTCAGCTCTCCCTGGTTTTGCGTGATCTAAGTCACAGACACACACGCACATACGCATGCACACAGAGGCCACTTGGCTATTATAATATTAGATATTATAGTATCTATTTTGTTTTGTGTCATGAATATTGTTATAATTACACAAAATGTCTGAAACAGTTTAATTATGACAGTTAAATCCTCCGTCCATCATATGGAACTTTTGTGTTCTTACGTGCACTTTTGAGAGTGACTTCCGTCGTGTATATAATACGCTGTTTTCACCTGTCTCTTCCTTGCTGCTATTGCCACACCAGGGGAGAGGTACGTGATATTGTCTCACAACATCTTTAACGAATAAGTTATTATGAACTGTTAATAACACCATGTCATATTGTGTTTACATAGCGCACACCGCGGGCAGTAACAGGGGTTTTTTTGCCCTGTTATTTCCTTGTCAGATGCTGTAGGAAATAAATGGTGTCTCCAAGCTGTGCATGGTGCACGGGTCTTCCTACCTTCAGAACACAACGCAGAGTTAATTCCACTGGTTACACCCACATGAACACGTGGAAAACATGCAAATTCCACACAGGGACTGCGGTGGGAAGTGATCCCTGGACTTTCTTACTGCGAGGTAACAGAGCTAAACACTAACCCACTGTGCAGACATATATTTTTCAGATAAATTAATTAGTTTACAATGACAGATTTGTCAGTACTGTTTGTAGCAAAAAAATGGTTCCAGTTATTTCTGTAAAGGGATTTTATATGACTTCACACTTAAATATGATTTTGGCACACTCCCTACTAACAAACATGCTCCAGTAATTTAATTATTTCCCTCAAATGTCACTACACAAAGCTATACATGAGGTAATGTAGCAGCAGGTATGGACATGAAGACAGTGCTAAAGACAAAAGAGCTGAGAGAATGCAGCGGTGTAAAGTATACAGATTGTTATCTTCAGCTTCTGGCAAGAAGTCAGACTGGTGGCTCCATTCAGAAAGAGCATCTGCTACTGTATAAACCCAACTAGGACTTCTAACCTCCCCCAACAACGGAACCCTAACAGGAAATCTTATTTTTCCATGCTGAATATGGAATGCTATCTGAAGCCAGTCTGCTGTGTGTAAGCCGGACCATGTTAGATCTCAGAAGCCTCTTCAGAAGACCAGGTAAAACTACAAGGGCGGCCTGTGTAAACTTGCAGTTCTGTACTGGATCTGCTGTGACAATCCCTGAAGAATGTACATAGGTACATGTCTGATGATTGAGTCCATCTGGCTCTTGATCCTCGGCAAACACGTAGACACCCTGAATCCTCACTCAGTTTCTTATTGATTCCATAAAGATCCACGCATTGTCCACAAAGTCAAGGCAGTTAATCTTTCCTCACTGTCAAATGTCCCCAGTTGTTGGACCTCTACAACCCGACCAAACACCCAGTTCATGCAACCACTGAACCTGTGTGCAGGCCAGCTGTGATATCCAGCAACTTATAGAGGATCCCACTCCATCATAGCTGATGTTTCCTCCCTCACTGCCAGCAGTACATGTCACTGAAAATGCTGAGGAACTTGTTTTCTTTGATTTAATTGACAGTCGGACAGAGGTGTTGTTTGCTGTACCTGCTTTTTCCAATCTGGACGGCAAGTTTGGTCAACTTTCCCTGCAGCACAGACTTTTCTTTCTTGGGTACAAGACACCTTCTTCCTCTCTTTCTCTTCAGCTTCTCCACATTCTGCACTCTTCAGTGGCTGCATCTCCATGGCAGCTGCTCCATCCTGCTTCTTCCACTGTAGACACCACAACAACCACACAACAGCTGCATTAGACTCATACATTAGACTCAGATGCAAAGAGGAACATGGAGCTGACCATTACCCCGTATTTCAGGACTAAAGTTCATTTGTTAGAAAGGCAGTAAAAGAAACATGGTTTATTCTTAGGAGCTCAGTTTTGCTGAGATCACGCTTAGTAACACCTATGTACCTGTAATAAAACCTCTACACGAGGCAACTCACATTCATGGTCAGTGGGAAGCAACAACCGGAAACATACGTTTGTGACAAATCACAAGCAAAGCCAATCTCTGGTGTCAAAGAATACTGAAATTCAAATCCTACAGTTCCTTGACAGGCCTGTTGTGGCTGGTTCAATGTTACTCTCTCAGTGTTGCCAGATCCACAGTTTTCCCACAGGTTAGGCAGATTTATTTTGTAAGGATTCACTGTTAGCTGTATTTTACAGATGATAAACTGGAGATAACATTGCTTTCAAAGAAGTACAACATAAAATGCTACACCCCTGCCCAAGATTGCTCCCCCCCCACATTTGGCAAAGGTAAACCAGACCTACAGAAACCACTGATCTGAAATTCAGTCATGGTATTTTGCTAACTTCGGTGCAACCTAGACACTCGACAGGAGAGCCAAATCAAACTAGGCCAAAAATAAATAAATAAATAATAAAATAAAACATATTTTCAGATATTTGTCTTTCTCACTCTGTGTGCGCTGGATGCACAGCCCATCTTGTTTATGAAATGTTACTCAAGGAAAACAAGCAGATGTTTCCTAAAATTTGCCGATGGCAGTATGACATACGTGAATAATTTATGAACATGATGGGATGTAAAGTTACTAGTCAGTAAATGATAACATTATTGCACCACATCTTCAGGTGGAAAAAAAAAAATCAATCAAAAGGTTTGTTTTACACAAACCGAATTTCCAAACTGCACCGTAAAAGTTGGCAAACTCAGATAATGCTGACTCTGGAACAGTAGTGCAGGAGTGGATTTCTTTGTTTGTTTGTTTGTTTAATAGTGTGTGGTGTGTGAGATTGTTACAGTTGGCAGTTTGTCTGTTTCATTTGAATATTACTACACGGACAGTGAAGAGCAACATTTATTTATTCTCCTGCTCTGGCAAGATCCTTTGGCACACATATGTAGGTGGGTTCTGAAATTGCTCAGACGATGTCAAATTTACTAAAGGTCATTCATTGGGGTCAGGGTCAATGGTCAAGATTGGATTGCCTAGTAAGGTTTCAAATTTGCCAAAGGCCATTGGGAGAAAAGTCAGGTCTGCCTTGCTGTTTGTTGGCCTTCCACTCGCCCTCCTATTTTTGCTTATTTCTAACCAAACTTGGCATGTCAGTGAAGGTTGACCCTGAAACTGAGCTGAAGAATTTATTTGGGTAAAGGTTAAGGTTTGCAGAGGATTCCAATATTGCTCTGTCAAGGTCAGCCAGAGGTCAATCAATTTGGGTGAGGTCAAAGTTACTTCATTCAAAAAATGCCTGACTGTGCAGGATTTTCATCTAATAAATATATGTATCCACCACTCAAAGACACCCATGCAAGATAATGAATTTAATTTAGCTGGGACTACATTAGATGGAATCCAATCCAATTAATCAGTTTTTTGAGTGTATCACACAAACAAATGACTCATTTGATGAACTCAATTCAATTATGGGGCAGGATTTCCATCTAATAAATACAACCCCTGGCAAAAACTATGGAATCACCGGCCTGGGAGGATGTTCATTCAGTTGTTTAATTTTGTAGAAAAAAAGCAGATCACAGACATGACACAAAACTAAAGTCATTACAAATGGCAACTTTCTGGCTTTAAGAACACTATAAAGAAATCAAGAAAAAAAAATTGTGTCAGTCAGTAACGGTTACTTTTTTAGACCAAGGCAGAGGGAAAAAAAATATGGAATCACTCAATTCTGAGGAAGAAATTATGGAATCACCCTGTAAATTTTCATCCCCAAAACTAACACCTGCATCAAATCAGATCTGCTCGTTAGTCTCATCTAAAAAGGAGTGATCACACCTTGGAGAGCTGTTGCACCAAGTGGACTGGACATGAATCATGGCTCCAACACGAGAGATGTCAATTGAAACAAAGGAGAGGATTATCAAACTCTTAAAAGAGGGTAAATCATCACGCAATGTTGCAAAAGATGTTGGTTGTTCACAGTCAGCTGTGTCTAAACTCTGGACCAAATACAAACAACATGGGAAGGTTGTTAAAGGCAAACATACTGGTAGACCAAGGAAGACATCAACGCGTCAAGACAGAAAACTTAAAGCAATATGTCTCAAAATCGAAAATGCACAACAAAACAAATGAGGAACGAATGGGAGGAAACTGGAGTCAACGTCTGTGACCGAACTGTAAGAAACCGCCCTAAAGGAAATGGGATTTACATACAGAAAAGCTAAACGAAAGCCATCATTAACACCTAAACAGAAAAAAAACAAGGTTACAATGGGCTAAGGAAAAGCAATTGTGGACTGTGGATGACTGGATGAAAGTCATATTCAGTGATGAATCTCGAATCTGCATTGGGCAAGGTGATGATGCTGGAACTTTTGTTGGTGCCGTTCAATGAGATTTATAAAGATGACTGCCTGAAGAGAACATGTAAATTTCCACAGTCATTGATGATATGGGGCTGCATGTCAGGTAAAGGCACTGGGGAGATGGCTGTCATTACATCATCAATAAATGCACAGTTTACGTTGATACTTGGACACTTTCTTATCCATCAATTGAAGGATGGGATGATATCATTTTTCAAGATGATAATGCATCAGAACCAGTCTATCATCCTGTCTAACATCTGTCAGCAACCAGGCATCTTCAGTGACAGACTCACCACTCACTGTATGTTTCTTCATTTTTATATGATTGTACGCATGTATATTGTGATTACTAAGCTAAGTCTACTGGCACTCATGAACACTGTACAAAAAACAAATATGTGCACCTATTTTATTCAGCACATTTAATGCACACCCACAAAATCCTGAAAGTGCTTGAAAAACAGGAGGAACAAAAAGAATAAAAAGCTGTTATCTTTGATCGTCTATGGTTCATATTCTACAACAAGACAGAAATGCATTTCAGGCTTGATTCTTTGCAGTGATCTGAAGCCTTGTAGCCTGAATGCATCCCCAATTTGTATGTTACATACAATCCACTATGTGCATGTTTAAAAATTAGCTCTGTGTAGATACATTTGTTGTATTTACAGTACTTTTGCTTTTTTAATTTACAAGGTTCAAATAAAAATTCAATCTATAATTTCATTGCACACTTTGTCTGCTACCTCTCGCATTATCCAGCATCACTGAGGCAAACAACACAAATGATAATTTTTTAAGCATCCTTCCAATTTTGCTATTTTTATCATCCTCACCAGGTGAGCGTGACATCGTCTGCATCCATGAAGAACAAAAGCAAATGTGGATTCACCACCTGAAGTTGCACTCAGTTCTGTGGCTTGGTCCTTCTGATCCAGACTACAGCCACATGATCAGCTGTCAAACAGCAGGACTGTTTTCATATACAGTGTCTATTAATAAAATAAATAAAAGTAAAACATTTTCTGAGCAGACCCTCTAAGAAGGAGGATTATTAGTATTTTTATTTATTTATTTATTGGTTACTTTTCAGTTTATTTTCTTCTGTTTTGATTTAAATGGAATGCATTTGTGAGCTCAGACACAAAAAAATGTAAGACAATTCTAGTAACTTGTGTTGGAGATTTGTCTTTTTTTTTTTTTTTTTTTTTACATTCCATAGATTAAATAGTTGATTTATAAGCAAACTGATGGAGCGGTTATAATGAATGTAATTATACCCTCTCTAACTTCTCTTTGGGCTTATTCAAGAGCTCAGGGGGTATTTCTATTGGTATAAAAGTTGCCTTTCGGCCAGCACCCTCTCTAACACCCTCTCTACTGTTAAGATTAGGCTTAAAACTTTCCTTTTTGCTAAAGCTTATAGTTAGGGCTGGATCAGGTGACCACTCTGCATTTAATCATTAGTGATTGATCTCTGCTCCTCTCCACAGCATGTCTTTTTCCTGGTTCTCTCACTCAGCCCCAACCAGTCCCAGCAGAAGACTGCCCCTCCCTGAGCCTGGTTCTGCTGGAGGTTTCTTCCTGTTAAAAGGGAGTTTTTTCCTTCCCACTGTCGCCAAGTGCTTGCTCACAGGGGGTCGTTTTGACCGTTGGGGTTTTTACGTAATTATTGTATGGCCTTGCCTTACAATATAAAGCGCCTTGGGGCAACTGTTTGTGTGATTTGGCGGCTATATAAATAAAATTGATTGAATTGACTGATTGATTAATTATTTATTTTACTTAGAGCGGTTATAATGAATGTAATTATTTGTTTACTTATATGTTAATTCCAGGCCAACCTGTGCGCCAGTCTGCTTGTTGGTGTAATCCAGAGGTCTCAAACTGATTCCATAAAGGCCAAAAGGGTGCAGGTTTTCTTTGCACCCACCCACTGGTGCAAGAGGTGATGGTCTAGTGGTTAAGGTGTTGGGCTTGAGACCAGAAGATCCTGGGTTCAAATCCCCGCCTGACTGGAAAAATCACTAAGGGCAAGGTCATTAATCCCCTATTGCTCCCTGGTGTAGTGAGCCGCCTTGTATGGCAGCTACCCTGACATCGGGGTGAATGTGAGGCATATTGTAAAGCGCTTTGAGGGTCTCATGCAGATGGAAAAGCGCTATATAATGCAGTCCATTTACCATTTACCCACTCCATCAGTACTCAGTTCCGCTCAAACTGTACGACAGAACCGCATGGTGTAAAAGTTCAGAGCGCACGATTATGTTCTCACACACATTGTACGTTCAAAAACCACACGTCGAAACTCGTGTTTTCAGAAGCAAAAATAAACAGAAGCTTTTTTTTCAAACTTAATTTACAAAAACTCTCGATGGGAGACTTCAAAGTTAAAAAAAAAACATTACAAGACAGGTCTGCAGTGTTTGCACAGGCACAGTGCGAGAGGATGCTTGTAGCGCTTCAGCGGGGTGATACCCTCACGACGGCCGACCAGAATATCAAACAGGTTTGATTTTCATCTGACCATACGATCGCCAATCAGGAGGTGGTCGTGAGATGTTAAACGCAGCTCGTTACTCCATGTATACTAAACGATGCAGGATGCACGATTAACCTGAAACTCGGTACGATCCAAAAAATTGTCGCACGAATGAAAAATCAGCTGAAAAAATTCACACAGTGTAAACCCAGCTTACGTACTGAACGTCTGGCACCAGTAGATCATGGCAGTGTTCTATTTATTTTGACACCGGTTATATCATATCTAATTACAACTTGGCTTTTTTTTGTTTTTGAAAATGCCTATTTTTTTTTTACAAATTAAAAAATGGCATATTTTACAAAAGCAGATTTATCTGTAAACACGACACACCTCACATTAATGTGTTGGTTTACATAATGAATGAGTCAACCAACCAGTGTTAGCTGAGGCACATTTTACCCAGAATCCTTTGCGATCTGTCTGTGTTTGTTACAAAACTTCAGAATTAGTGCATTATTCAACATTAAAATATATATGTTATAGTTTAACTTTGTACAAATGACAGAATTGACATTAATGGAGTTATTCTATCAGTATTCATTTTATTTATACACCAAACCATAACTCAGCACCGCTTTATTTTCCAAGACCTCCGCCTGATGGCAGTGTTGTGATTGAGTAGAGAGTTGAGCTTTGTGGCTCCTCTCAGCTTGCTTCTGTGCTGGAAGCCATGTAGTAAACTGGAGCTTCCAGCAGGGAGCAGGATGCTCAAAGACAGAAGTGCTGACACATTGTTTGGGTCTGTCGTCACTTTGATGTTACCAGAAGCGATCATAGTGTTAAAACTAAAAATCAACTTGTTAGTAGTTGCAAGTGTACCGGAGACAATACTGGAATTTATCAGTTATCTGTAACTTCCGATACATTTTTGGGTGGTTTATCGTTTTAACTTTATCAAAGATAACTTTTCAGTTATCTGATTATCTGTTATCAAAGTTAATTTTTTGGTTATCTGTTGCCCACCACGGCTAATTACCATGTATCGACATGCCAAGTTGCGAACTCCACAAATCGTGGGTGATTCGTGACATTTGTGGAAGATTTTTTTGGGCAGTCAAAAACATGCTCCACGAATATCACGAATGTCACGAACTGACACGCACTGTTAAGAACCCTATTCAGATGTTTAAGCCACGTTATGAATGTCAGGAATGTGCCATGAATGACAGAAATTCATTCATAACGCATCATGCCTATGTGTAAATGCATCATTAATAAGCATTATGTAAGGATTCATAAAGGCCTTATTACCAGTTAATTAATGCTTATCGCAAGGGCCTTAATATAAAGCATTGCCCATAATTTAGACCTGAAATGCAGCAAATAGGTTGACACTTTGGAATAAAAGTGCAGGCTGAGTGAGGTGAACACGATCACTGAGCAGCTTACTGTTCTTTGAAAGGAGAAAGGACAATTCAACAACACAGGAACAACAAAACACAACAAGGACAACACACACGTGACAGACAGCTGATCAGTGTGGAGGGGAGGGTTTCTCTAACCTAACATGACTGCAGGAACACCTGGGTCAAATCAAAAATTTCCTTCAATCACTACAGTAATTAACTGCACATTCTGCTAAAAACTGCGAAACGATGCATTTAACCCAGCGTTTACACTGCACACCAAAGAAGGGAAACGATGAGGAGGCGGGGGAGGAGGTGATGAGAGATATGTTTGGTTACCTTTAATCTGGTTGCTCTCCATATTGCCATCTTGCATTTTACCTATGATGGAGACATACAAACAATAACAACAAAAATAACCAATGGAGACAAGTCAACAAATAATCACCACAGAGACCAAACACAAACACACAGAGAGAACCAAAATCACAAAGAAGGAGACAGGAAAATGACCTTTAATACACCTCCATGACAGTCACACAGAAAGGCCAGCGATATGTCAGTGATGTAATGTAACTATTACCTCCACCTACTGGTGAGGGCTTAATATAGTAAAAGGATCCTGCAACACCAACCAGAGAGGTGACCAGTGTGCAGATTGTCTTTGCATTGCGCAACAAAACATGTTTTTGCAGAATTTATCTTAAATATGCCAGTTGAGCTTTTATGAAATAATAATACTTCTGCTTATCCTCAGTGAGAAGTTAAGAAAAGAAAAAAAATCACTGTCTCCACCTCTAAATACTGTTTCAAATGACATCACAATATGAGCACAACTAATTTCACACAGATTATTTAAAATACGAGTAAAACCGTCAGGATATAAAGTGAGAAATCTCAATACACCAAACACTGACAGCGAGGGAAAGATTTCAGAAAATACCACAAACACACGTACAGAACACACAAACAAGCAGGAACATGCAAAGGCTGAAAAAGAAATCAGAAAGCACATGCAACATCACACAGTTAGGTGGAAGCAGATCGGAGATGTGATCGTAGAGAAAGAGAGAGAAAGCCTGAAGGAAAAGCCTCCCACGTGGGGACGTTACATAACAACAGCTGGAAGAAAATCTCAATCTAAGTTCAGCGACAGTGTTATTACGCTGTTGCATATGGTTACATGAGGATTTATTGTCTTCTGAAATCTACGGCGGCCACTAAAGGACTGCAACACTACAAGTTAATACTACTCTTACAAATTCAGAAAATGAATAAAAATACAAAAACTGCCTACAATAGTTCAACAAGAAGCTACATCCAAAAAATGTCTTCCTGGGCTTGGTTTCATAAAGCAGTCTAATCTTTCAGTCTACTAAACATTCTTAGTCAACTACAGTTAGTCGCCCAAGATTATCCTAATCCCCGTTTCACATCGCCGGTTAAATTTGCAGCTTGAAAATCTTACCTTTGCAGTTTTCACAGGCATACTGACCTTGCGTGTTCTGTTGCCAAGAGATGGCTCCAATGCGTGACAGTTTTGTTTACGTCCAGGTTGGTCTTTGTCATGAACTAACCAACCTTTGTTTCGTTTACTGACTATTAACATTTACAGACCCATACGAACTGCAGAATGAAATGCTTAGCACTTAGCCTAGCAGTTTCATTCATCAGTTTCTTCTTCTACACTTCCATCAACACAACACAACGCTGCTCAGTGTAACAGCTACACCCAGTGGCTAATGTGAGAACTGTCAGAAATGCATCATGACAATCGTCTGCTGCAGAGGAAGCTCTCCTTTTGAAGGAATACAAGTGACATAGGGGTGCTCTTGAGTGCTCCATCAAGTGTTGGTACATGATAGCCACCATTTGTTGAGGTAAGACACTGAAGTTTTGTTGACTAAAATAAGATTAGACTTCTCTGTACCAGGCTAAAAACTTAATGGTAATGTGAAACTTTAGCCAACTAAGTGCTTTGTGAAACGACTAACGTCAAAAAAATTAGTCAACTAAGTGAGTTTATTCAACTAAACTAGATTAGACTGCTTTATGAATCCGGGTCCAGATTGAGAAAATGCTTGCAAACACAGAGGACAAATTTAACTTAATCCATATGCAACCATTTATTTTGACAACGTGCCTACTGGAAATTCACAAACACACGCAATAACATATACGCCGCAAATAGCCACAGCACAGCTTAAGTACCCAAAGAAACAAAAAAAGATGTTTGCACCCAGCGGACTTTTACTGACAGATCAAATGTGTCGTGGCGCTCTATTAGCTTCGTCTCTACCTGGCTGGCAGAGCTGTGTAAATTTACTGACTGCATTTACTTTATTGATGATTTCACTCTTGAGAGAGCTATATTTTCACATTTTATTATTTTATTTGCAATGCACTTAACCGCAGAAGTCAGTAAAAGTCCTTTGGGCAGAAACCTATATTTGTGTTGTTACTACTTTTGTTGTGTTTTGGCTATTTGCAATGCATTTGTTTGTTGTTGTTTTTGTGTACATTGTGTGAATTTGCAGCAGACATAAATTAACAAGACTGTCAAGTAATTAAAAATTCAACTAATTACAAGCTTTGTGGTTAATTATTCTAATTTAATTGCATGTATAGTTTTTTGTAGACACCTGAACTCAATTTTGGCTCATGGCAAAGGGTGTGCATACTTACGTACATAAGTATCACAGCCTATAGGGAGATGTGGTCTAGTGGTTAAGGTGTTGGGCTTGAGTCCAGAAGATCATGTGTTCAAATTCCGCCTGACTGGAAAATCACTAAGGGCCCTTGGGCAAGGCCTTTAATCCCCTATTGCTCCGGTGTGTAGTGAGCGCCTTGTGAAAGTGAGCATAATTGTAAAGCGCTTTGAGTGTCTGATGCAGATGGAAAAGCGCTATATAAATGCAGTCCATTTACCATTACATGTGAATTCTTTGTTGGTTTTGTTTTGTAATAATTTGTAAAAATCTAACAAAAAAAAACCTTTTACATTGTCAGTATGGGGCATTGTGTGTAGAATTTGAGGAAAAAATTAATTTAATCCATTTTGGAATAAGGCTGTAACATAACTGGAAAAAGTGAAGCACTATGATATTTCATAGTACCAAAACACACTTCTCGCCTTTTCATCTTTTCCTCTGCAGACAGTTCTTTTTTTCCCCTCTGTGGACAGTTTTTTTTTTTTTTTTCCTCTGTGGACAGTTCTTGGCTGCGGGCGCTATGACATCATTTGTTTACGCACAGCGGGGGGTATAGCCAGATACCACTGACGTAAATCTACGATACCGGCCCACCAACGCCCCGGTAAAGTGATAATAATAATGTATATCAACTGCCTGTCCAAGTAACACTTTGACAGATACACAAAAGATGTTTCTGAGGCTGTACCGAAGTCCTAAACTTGGAGCTAAACTGCAAAAAAGAGGTGTCTAGAAACAAGATAAAACACTAACATCTGAGGGAAATTGTCTTCCTTCATGGTCAGATAATACACTTGACAAGATATATTGATTTAAGATGGTTAAATCTAGATATAACCACATGGAACATTTAAAATAAGAAATTAACTCTTAAAACAAGATATGTAAGTGTTTTTATCTTGGTAAGAACCAAATAATTAGCAGTGTATTCTTTGTGTGTGACATGCTACAGATGAAGGCTTTTCTGATAGTAGATCAAGGACCAGGCCATGCTTTCCAACAGTAGTAAGATGTTATTTATGTTATGGGACCAGGAAGCGAGTTGTAGTCTTACACACCTCTCTGCAGCTTCTCTCCCCCTGCCATCCCCTCATTACCCCATCCCCGTAGAGATGGTGTCTGCTCCCAGACCACCAATAACCAGCAAAAATCTATTTAAGCATAAAAATTCAAAAGAAAAAATAATATAGCAACTTCAACTGCACCACAGACTAAAACAGTTAAATGTGGTCTATTAAACATTAGGTCTCTCTCTTCTAAGTCCCTGTTGGTAAATGATATAATAATTGATCAACATATTGATTTATTCTGCCTTACAGAAACCTGGTTACAGCAGGATGAATATTTAGTTTAAATGAGTCAACACCCCCGAGTCACACTAACTGTCAGAATGCTCGTAGCACGGGCCGGGGCGGAGGATTAGCAGCAATCTTCCATTCCAGCTTATTAATTAATCAAAACCTAGACAGAGCTTTAATTCATTTGAAAGCTTGACTCTTAGTCTTGTCCATCCAAATTGGAAGTCCCAAAAAACAGTTTTATTTGTTATTATCTATCGTCCACCTGGTTGTTACTGTGAGTTTCTCTGTGAATTTTCAGACCTTTTGTCTGACTTAGTGCTAGCTCAGAAATAGATACTAGTGGCCGATTTTAACATCCACACAGATGCTGAGAATGACAGCCTCACACTGCATTTAATCTATTATTAGACTCTATTGGCTTTGCTCAAAATGTAAATGAGTCCACCCACCACTTTAATCATATCTTAGATCTTGTTCCTGACTTTATGGTATGGAAATAGAAGACTTAACAGTATTCCCTGAAAACTCCCTATCTGTCTGATCATTTCTTACATAACATTTACATTTACTCTGATGGACTACCCAGCAGTGGGGAATAAGTTCATTACACTAGAAGTCTTTCAGAAAGCGCTGTAACTAGGTTTAAGGATATGATTCCTTCTTTATGTTCTCTAATGCATATACCAACACAGTGCAGAGTAGCTACCTAAACTCTGTAAGTGAGATAGAGTATCTCGTCATAGTTTTACATCCTCATTGAAGACAACTTTGGATTGCTGTAGCTCCTCTGAAAAAGAGAGCTTTAAATCAGAAGTGCCTGACTCCGTGGTAATAACTCACAAACTCGTAGCTTAAAGCAGATAACCCGTAAGTGGAGAGGAAATGGCGTCTCACTAATTTAGAAGATCTTCACTTAGCCTGGAAAAAGAGTCTGTTGCTCTATAAAAAAAGCCCTCCGTAAAGCTAGGACATCTTTCTACTCATCACTAATTGAAGAAAATAAGAACAACCCCAGGTTTCTTTTCAGCACTGTAGCCAGGCTGACAAAGAGTCAGAGCTCTATTGAGCTGAGTATTTCCATTAACTTTAACTAGTAATGACTTCATGACTTTCTTTGCTAACAAAATTTTAACTATTAGAGAAAAAATTACTCATAACCATCCCAAAGACGTATCGTTATCTTTGGCTGCTTTCAGTGATGCCGGTATTTGGTTAGACTCTTTCTCTCCGATTGTCCTGTCTGAGTTATTTTCCATTAGTTACTTCATCCAAACCATCAACATGTTTATTAGACCCCATTCCTACCAGGCTGCTCAAGGAAGCCCTACCATTATTTAATGCTTCGATCTTAAATATGATCAATCTATCTTTGTTAGTTGGCTATGTACCACGGCTTTTAAGGTGGCAGTAATTAAACCATTACTTAAAAAGCCATCACTTGACCCAGCTATCTTAGCTAATTATAGGCCAATCTCCAACCTTCCTTTTCTCCTCAAAAATTCTTGAAAGGGTAGTTGTAAAACAGCTAACTGATCATCTGCAGAGGAATGGTCTATTTGAAGAGTTTCAGGTCAGGTTTTAGAATTCATCATAGTACAGAAACAGCATTAGTGAAGGTTACAAATGATCTTCTTATGGCCTCGACAGTGGACTCATCTCTGTGCTTGTTCTGTTAGACCTCAGTGCTGCTTTTGATACTGTTGACCATAAAATTTTATTACAGAGATTAGAGCATGCCATAGGTATTAAAGGCACTGCGCTGCGGTGGTTTGAATCATATTTGTCTAATAGATTACAATTTGTTCATGTAAATGGGGAATCTTCTTCACAGACTAAAGTTAATTATGAGTTCCACAAGGTTCTGTGCTAGGACCAATTTTATTCACTTTATACATGCTTCCCTTAGGCAGTATTATTAGACGGTATTGCTTAAATTTTCATTGTTACGCAGATGATACCCAGCTTTATCTATCCATGAAGCCAGAGGACACACACCAATTAGCTAAACTGCAGGATTGTCTTACAGACATAAAGACATGGATGACCTCTAATTCCTGCTTTTAACTCAGATAAAACTGAAGTTATTGTACTTGGCCCCACAAATCTTAGAAACATGGTGTCTAACCAGATCCTTACTCTGGATGGCATTACCCTGACCTCTAGTAATACTGTGAGAAATCTTGGAGTCATTTTTGATCAGGATATGTCATTCAAAGCGCATATTAAACAATATGTAGGACTGCTTTTTTGCATTTACGCAATATCTCTAAATCAGAAAGGTCTTGTCTCAGAGTGATGCTGAAAAACTAATTCATGCATTTATTTTCCTCTAGGCTGGACTATTGTAATTCATTATTATCAGGTTGTCCTAAAAGTTCCCTAAAAAGCCTTCAGTTAATTCAAAATGCTGCAGCTAGGTACTGACGGGGACTAGAAGGAGAGAGCATATCTCACCCATATTGGCCTCTCTTCATTGGCTTCCTGTTAATTCTAGAATAGAATTTAAAATTCTTCTTCTACTTATAAGGTTTTGAATAATCAGGTCCCATCTTATCTTAGGGACCTCGTAGTACCATATCACCCCAATAGAGCGCTTCGCTCTCAGACTGCAGGCTTACTTGTAGTTCCTAGGGTTTGTAAGAGTAGAATGGGAGGCAGAGCCTTCAGCTTTCAGGCTCCTCCTGTGGAACCAGCTCCCAATTCAGATCAGGGAGACAGACACCCTCTCTACTTTTAAGATTAGGCTTAAAACTTCCTTTTTGCTAAAGCTTATAGTTAGGGCTGGATCAGGTGACCCTGAACCATCCCTTAGTTATGCTGCTATAGACGTAGACTGCTGGGGGGTTCCCATGATGCACTGTTTCTTTCTCTTTTTGCTCTGTATGCACCACTCTGCATTTAATCATTAGTGATCGATCTCTGCTCCCCTCCACAGCATGTCTTTTTCCTGGTTCTCTCCCTCAGCCCCAACCAGTCCCAGCAGAAGACTGCCCCTCCCTGAGCCTGGTTCTGCTGGAGGTTCTTCCTGTTAAAAGGGAGTTTTTCCTTCCACTGTAGCCAAGTGCTTGCTCACAGGGGGTCGTTTTGACCGTTGGGGTTTTACATAATTATTGTATGGCCTTGCCTTACAATATAAAGCGCCTTGGGCAACTGTTTGTTGTGATTTGGCGCTATATAAAAAAAATATTGATTGATTGATTATTTTTACCCTTAAGTTTAATAATGTACCTTGTAAATATCCACCTAGCTTATCCACTTGTCACTTCATGAAGGTTCTGTTGACTTTGAGGAAATCCTGCTTAGTTGCACTCTCTGTAAAACACGCTTACAGTCTACAGTATTAGATCAATTGGATTTCAATTACAGTCTGCTATGTTCAGATCGTCTCAGACAAAATAATACACCTGATCTCAAGGTGATAAAATAAGTGAATGCCTGATGGATCAAAAGCTAGCAGCCAAAGACACAACCGCCTGTTTCACATCTATGTAGGCAGTGCAAAACAACAATCTCACAGTTTCAAGGCTGGCTTAATCACTCACACAGAGCGAGACAAAGTGGCAGGGCCCAACCCACTTCATAGACCATTTTAAATATTGTAGAGTGTTAAGATTGGAGATTCTTTATCAAGAACATTTGTGTCTCTCAGTCTTTGGCTTGGAGTAGAGAGATATCTGGGAAGAGCCTATGGAGCTCACACGTTCACCAGGCAGAGGCTTTTTGGTGAGCCGATAGCTTTGCAGGAGAATGAAGGTCCACGTTTTTAGGGTCCTGATGCTTTCTGCATGGTTGTGAGACTTGGCCACTAACCAATGACCTAAGGTGACAAATGGAGTCTTTGGTACCAGGTCTCTTTGGCAATCCTTGAGTACCATTAGAAAGACCTTATGTCAAATGAGCAGAAACTTATGGAGGTTCAGATGAGGAGCATCACTTGCATCATGATGGAAACCAGTATGTCATTTCGACATGTGGCATGTTTCTCTGAGCAACAGCCCGCATTCACTGTCTCAAAGTGAGGACTCCAGTAATTAGAGAAGGTCAAAGGGACACCCACATTTCACCTGGCCGTGGCAGAGAGATGGCTACTTCGAGAGATGGTGACAGACCAGTATCTGCCTGGGGGTTGCCATCCATGACCGAAGGTGGTTCCATAACGTGGTGGATGAGGCTATGAAGAACACCAGCACATGCTCCCAGATCTGACCTGATAAGCCTTTGGACAGACTCTCATGTATGAATATACAAATTTGCATATGACCTTTATGTCAAACTTTACATTTTATGTAATAAAAATGACTATATTGTTGCAACATCAGAATATGATTGATACAATGTTGAATATAGTTAGGCTCCTGGCCTGCATTTTGATTTATTCTTAATTTCTGTCAAACCTGCGGGACATCTAATTTAATTTAACAAGCAGCATGGTACTTGTTGACTTTAACATTTTAATAATAATTTAAATATTACACTGAATGCCTACAGAGAACCAATGTCAACTATCTACATTGATCCAATTTTCAAATCCAATGTATTTTCTACGCTGATTCAACATCAACTTCAACGCTGGATCAACACCATTTGCATGCAGGGGCTGGTGTTAGAAAACCAGGTCAACACTCTTCAGGGGAGAAAAAGTCTCTATTGTAAAATAGTCAAGGTTGTTCAAGTCATAAATAAGAAACATTTCAGTTCACTGCCAATTTATTGACATTTATGTTGCTGGAGAGTTAGAGGGGGTCTACAATGGCTACCCTGCAGGTATCTTACCAGTATCTTGTGGTGTGGCACTGTTGATAGCAATGGCATAACCAGTAAGTCCAGTGACTTGGGTGGCAGAATCCAGGATCTGGGATTTCTTTGTAGGCACTCTCCAATGTAACACTGCACGGCTGTCATACGGTTGGTAGTTAGCGTGCCTGTCTTGTCGGAGCAGATGGCTGTGGCATTGCCCATCGTTTCGCATGCATCCAAGTGACGCACCAGGTTATTGTTTTCATCATTTCTGTTGGTAGAAAGAAAAACAAATCCAGTATTGACACATTAAAACATGGAAGTACTGGTGTGCATGTGTGTAACTGTGTGTGTAAAGCGTTCATCAGTTATTGGCACTAGCAGATTGTCAATATCTATAATGGTGTGTGACTACAAAGACAAGGGGTTGCACTCGTGTAGCGTGTCACACAATTGGTTGTCAAGAAACAAACATTTTAGCACTTCTCTTTGCTCGTTTGCTGGCATGAATACACAAAGCATCTTTAACACAATACAGGCACTCAATACACACATGCTTTATGTATGCAAATCCCCAGTATTTCCTCTGAGTGAGAATCGAGCGCTTGCAGAGGACTATGTAATGCATACTCTAGTAAAGGTTACAGAATGGAGTTGAAATGCGGGCAGCCCTTACAGGGAAGTACAGCAGTGCTATAATGTGGTGTGTGCGTGCACCCCTCCTCACCTTGACAGAGTAAGCGAGAGAGATGGTGACAGCCAACGGCAATCCCTCCGGCACGGCCACCACCAGCACAGTCACACCGATGATGAAGAACTTGACAAAGTACTGGATGTAGATAGGAGTGCACTCTGGCATCCAAGGACGCTTATTCACACAAAGTTTCAATGGCAAAGTACAGGACAAGGATGATGACGGTAATGGCCGACAGAGCAAACCTGAGAGGAAGCAGAATGTCTTGGTCAAAAATGGAATGATAAATAATTAATCAGAATCAGAATTGTTTTATTGTCATGTAATTTAAATTGCAACAAGATTTGAGTGCAACTCCAAAAGGTGCTTTCCGAGGTGTGAGTAATTGTTAGCCAAATAAAAGATAATGAAATTTAACAAAATAAAATATTTACATATAGTACAACTAAATAAAATGTGAACAAAATGTAAAATGTAAAACAAGAATTATGTACAACTGTAGAATGATAATGCACGGAAAGTGTTGCACATGGGTACAGATAGTGCACAAGAAACTTGAAAAGTGCAGATTAATGTGGTTTGTTATTGTTCAGAGCAGTGATCGCTCTGGGAAAAAGCTGTCCCTGAGTCTGTTGTCCTAGTTTTGATTGACCTATATCTTCGGCCGAGGGTAGCAGGTCAAAAGGTGGTTGCTGGGGTGGGATGTGTCTTTGATGATGCTGGCAGCTCTGCTGGGTAGCGA
This sequence comes from Thalassophryne amazonica, assembly GCF_902500255.1. Lineage (NCBI taxonomy): Eukaryota > Metazoa > Chordata > Actinopteri > Batrachoidiformes > Batrachoididae > Thalassophryne > Thalassophryne amazonica. The sequence goes on along the minus strand of NC_047105.1, from coordinate 47,554,577 downwards.
GAGCTGGCATTGTCTTCCAGGCTGGGCAGAGCAGCTAGTGATCCTCTGGGCCGGTTAATCACTCTCTGCAGTGCTCTCCTGTCTGCTGCTGAGCATCCCCATCCACAATGTACTACAGTACGTCAGGATGGTGTCGATGGTGGCTCTGTAGAACAACACCAGCAGCTTCTCCTCCAGATGTTGTTCCTCTTGAGCACCTCAGGAAGTGGAGTCGCTGCTGGGCTTTCTTCACACCACTGTGGTGTTGGCAGTCCAGAGAGGCTGTCGGAGAGCTGATTCCGAACCTGATGGAGCTGACCCTTTCCACACAGTCCCCATGGATGTAGAGCTGGGCTGGGTTAGTCCTGCCCTTCCTGAAGTCCAGGATTATTTCTTTGTTTTTGGTATTCAGTGGAGGTTGTTAGCTGAACACCACGCTGTCAGTCGGTTGACTTCGTCTCTGTAATTACACACATTCCCCCCGAGATGAGCCCAACCCGGTGGTATCATCCACAAACTTTATGGTGGCTTATGATGAATTAAAAGGGAAGTAGAGTAAGTCCTATATGGGTATTGAGGCCCGGCTATGGTATGGATTATCATGTTGATCAGATGCAAATTTTACACCAGTTGGACAGCATGGCTGCTTCCTGGTTCACCTGTGCCTTGTAGTGAGAAGGTCCGAGGTTTGCTTCCAACCTAGTCCTGACTATGTGGAGTTTGCATGTTTTCCCCATCTTTGGTTGGATCCCTCCAAGTGCTCTGATTTCATTTCACTGCCAGAGACATGCAGGTGAGGTGAACTGCTGATTCTAAATTGACTGTAGGTGTGAGTGTGTTTGTGAAGGTGTTTGTTTGTTAATATGTGCATGCCCTGTGACAGAATGACTGCCTGTCCAGGGTGTACCCCACCGTTTGTTTAATGACTGCGGTACAGGTCCAGCTCCCCCTCATAAACATGTTTAGAAAATGCATGGATGTTCGTCCTGATGTAAGTCAAGATACACAAGGGAAATTAAATTTAATATAAGATTGACTACACAGACTATAACCGAAGTAACTTGACTTGACATTTGACTTCAACTAGACATTGAAGATAAAGTGGTACTGCACTTGTCAAAAAACTCTGAGATCTGTCCCTTAAGCAGTGGCAAAGCAAACATCACCATGTCCACCACAGCATCAATGTGTTTTGGTTCAAGAGTGGAACAGAAGGAAACTCCACAAAGAAAGACAATGCACACTGATCAGCCATAATACTGTGACCACATGCCTAATACTGTGGGGATCCCGCTTTTACCATCAAAATAGCACTGACCTGTCAAGGGATGGACTCCACTAGACATCTAGAGATGTGCTATGGTATCCAACACCAAGACATTAGCAGTAGATCCTTCTGTTGGATCGGACTACATGAGTCAACTGTCACTCCCCATGCACATCAGTGAGCCTTGACCACCAATGTCCTTATCACACTTCATTGGTTTTCCTTCTTTGGACCTTTTTTAGTAGACAACTATAGACTGGGAACATCATACAAGAGCTGCAGTTTTAGAGATGCTCTGGCTCAGTTGTTGAGCCAGAGCATCTCTCTATATATCTACAGTTGTGCTCAAAAGTTTACATACCCTGTCAGAATTGTTGCTTTTTTGGCCACTTTTCAGAGAATATGAATGATAGCACAAAAACTTTTTTTCACTCATGGCTAATGGTTGGGTGAAGGCATTTATTGTCAAACAACTGTGTTTACTCTTTTTAAAATCATAATGACAACAGAAACTACCCAAATGACCCTGATCAAAAGTGTACATACCCCTGTTCTTATGGCCCCTTCAAACATAACACGAAGTTGCGTGAAAGAAGCAGGAACCAGCCAAAAAACTGTGAAAAACAAATGAAATGGGGAACTGCGAAATATTCCACATGCTGTCTGGAGGGCCACATGGTTGGACAAGCATGGAGAATACCATGGCGACTGTTTTGTGCAAGATCGTGAGTGTGCAAGAACACAGTGTGAGCCTCTGGAAAGTGTGACACCACATCGCCCCGCTGCTGTGAGGAAAACAAATACTCAGCAAACAAAAAAAAAAAACACACTGCAATTTATAATATTTAATCCCTCTTATCGAGCAGACAATACAAGTATGATCCTTCTGTTCCTCCGTATATGAACCGATACCCATGATCATAGCGCCACATGTCCAGCCAGCACAGCATATGTTTCATGGTACGGTATGTGTTCTCCAGTTGTGACTTGCGAGTCCACAGATCTTGACAGCAGAAGCTGGCACGGACACACCCACCTGTCGACCAACTCAGCTCACAGAAAAAAGTATCACTCTCTGTTCCTTTCTTATGTGATGTATTTTATATATTTGTTATGTAATTATGTATGTAGTTACTGTTGTATGTATTTATTTAATTGTCCTGGCTGTGTTCTCAATTTAACATGTCATGTGCACTGAGTCACTCTCAGTTCCAGCTGACAGATGAGTTGCTGGCCGGCGCCGTGTGTCCACAGTGCTGTGAGCAAAGGAATCACACATAAATGAGTTCACGTCTTTCCCCATGCTGCATTTATCTTCCACTCTGTCGGTCATGTGGAGTACAATGTACATGTTGGAAGGTTCATTACTCTGACTGGCCAGTGGATAACAATGTTCAAACCATGCCATGCATGCTCAGACATGGCTGGCCCATCCCCATGTGTGATTTTCTGTACATAATTATCAGCATGTCATGAGAGCCTGCCTACACATGTGCATTGCGTTGAGTTTTGTTCATCTTGTTGATGGCACGACATATGTTCTCCAGCTGAGTTGTGAGTACACAGTGGTTAGCTGTCCCAGCTGGACGTTACAGCCATCCAGACGTGGGTTCATGGCGTGGGGGGGGGTTTGCATGGCACGTGTGTTGCTTGGTAATGGTGCAGTCATGGTGCACTTAGGAAATATGGGGCCATTGGCACAGCAAGGTCAAAAGTGGTCACCTGCACTCTACTCTCGTGCAAGCTGCACGAATAGCCCTGCCCTTTCTAGGTACCCCGCAAGTGGTGTTGAATGTTCATGGGGGGCACCTGGACTTTGGCTGACTCCGGTCGAGAGTGGATTGAATGGCCATTCATCCGGGATTTGCTGACATTTGCTGCAGCTGCCTCGATCGCGCCATTCGGCCACAATGCAACATGGCCGATGATTTGTTCAGCTCCTCAGCTGCGGCATGATATGTCCAACCTGCGTTGGACATGCCGTGCGAATGCTGCAAACATGATCAGATGGCAGTGCAACCTCATCTTGCATGCCATTCGAATGGATTCCACCACAAGTGGCACGTGTAGAGTGCATGTACCGTGACTGCTGTACGAGGTGTTTGAGGCGGCTCCGATTTTTCACGAGTGGCATATGATTCCTCCTTCATATGCCAGTCGGCTTCAATTGTTTTATGTGTGAAGGGGCCCTTAATACCATGTACTGCCCCCTTTAACATCAATGACATTTTGGAGTCTTTTGTGGTAGTCCTGGACGAGGCTCTCTGATGGTAAAGCTGCCACTGAATATGTCTTCGATTTTATTTATCAATTATGATACTCTGCATGGAGTAGACAGTTTTCAAAAAGTGAGTGACTGTGCAAGAAGAAGTGACGAAAGCACAGTGCAAGATGACAATTGTGCCTATAAGTATCTAGACATATCGTCATTTGATCATGTGATCATTTGTAAAAATAGTTTGCATAATTTGTAAACAATTACATGAAAATTATTGACATTTATTTTCATGTGAAAATGAGTGAACCTCTCCTTTTCTGTCTCTCTTCCTTCTCTTCTCCCCCCTCTCCCCCACTTAGCTTCAAAGAAACAGACTCTGCTGTTTTCTTCTCCTCTGAAGAAACAGAGCTTTTTGGAAACACAAAGCCATTAATCTGTAAAGTGAGTCACTACATCCAGCACTGCAAATATAAACTGTCATATCGCCTGTTATAAATACCTGATACCAATATCCGCAAAAATGCTGAGTATTGGCGCAGATCCCTAGAAATGTGGCATTTAGGAGGATTCCAGAGTTGTCATGGCAAGGTCAACCAGAGATCAATCATATGGATGAATAGGACAGGACATAAATCTATTACAGGAACACATACAGAAAGACAAACAGATTTACACTCTCACTCACACAGTCACCAGTTCACCTAACCCGCATGTGTTTGGAAGTGGGAGGAAGCTGGAGCACCCAGAAGGAACACATGTAACAGAGTCGATTATACATTTACTAGCGTGTTGCCTGTGGGGATCCATGGGCTCTAGATTGGGTAGTGTTTATAAAATAGGTAGCTGACATTTTCAAGGGTGGTAATAAATTATAGATGTCTGATGAAGGGTGAGGCCCGAAACGTCACCTTTGGTGTTATTTAAGCTTGTTTGGGAGCTAACTGGCTGTGCGGATCTCTTTTTCGTTTTTTGTGCTATTTCTTTACTTGATCCTGCACGCCAATACAACTCGGATGTGCGTGTCATTTCATTATTATTTTTTGGTAATAAATTATACAAAATTTCTATAATGAGTTGGAATGGTGTGTGACTCCAGAATGTTTTTAGAACCTTAGACCTCAACAATTTTTAGAAGAAGAACTCAACGCTTTTATGTACTGTTAATTACGTAATTTTTAATGTCAATTTATAAATTGTTTAGTTTTTTGTTATCATATTCACACTATTATTTATTATTATTATTATATTATTATTATATGAGCGAAGCATCGTGCAGCAGCACAAAGCTCACTCATGGTACAGGGCGTCCTAAACAGGAAGTGCCAATATTCTAATCCACAGTAAAACAGGAAATGTTCAAATGTCAAACACTTACTGGATTGACAGACGAGATCCCATGGAATCTCACAGGAACTCAGTGGCAAGCTCACACTCAAACAGGAAGTGCCAATTTATCAGTCACAGTGAAACAGGAAATGATCAAATGTCAAATACTTCCTGGCATGGGTGGAGCTAGAGCGGAGGCCGGTGTTTCACTGGACTCTCCTGAAATCTGATTGGACAGAGATGATTGACATGTCACGGCACCACACGTCTGGTTGAAAGACCTGCATTTTCAAATCAGTGAGTCACATTGACTGCTAGGTTCCTCCTGTCCAGTAGGTTGTGCTGTGTACCACAAAAAGTTCTAATCCACCTTCAATCAATCAATCAATCAATTTTTTTTTATATAGCGCCAAATCACAACAAACAGTTGCCCCAAGGCGCTTTATATTGTAAGGCAAGGCCATACAATAATTATGTAAAACCCCAACGGTCAAAACGACCCCCTGTGAGCAAGCACTTGGCTACAGTGGGAAGGAAAAACTCCCTTTTAACAGGAAGAAACCTCCAGCAGAACCAGGCTCAGGGAGGGGCAGTCTTCTGCTGGGACTGGTTGGGGCTGAGGGAGAGAACCAGGAAAAACATGCTGTGGAGGGGAGCAGAGATCGATCACTAATGATTAAATGCAGAGTGGTGCATACAGAGCAAAAAGAGAAAGAAACAGTGCATCATGGGAACCCCCCAGCAGTCTACGTCTATAGCAGCATAACTAAGGGATGGTTCAGGGTCACCTGATCCAGCCCTAACTATAAGCTTTAGCAAAAAGGAAAGTTTTAAGCCTAATCTTAAAAGTAGAGAGGGTGTCTGTCTCCCTGATCTGAATTGGGAGCTGGTTCCACAGGAGAGAGCCTGAGCCTTAGCAGCAGAAGAAAAATCTTTGCCTCAGATTTGAACTGAACACATTGTTTGAACTATGGACTTCTCATCACACCAAACTTACATTTGTGAGTAAAGCAGGGAGCAGGTTTTTGCCATGCTAATGCTCCCCTGAATCATTTACTCAAATAAAGTCTGAAGAACCTAAATGACATGGTGAGATGCCGACGAGCTTCACTCATTCATGTCCGCGACATATGCATATTATTACTTCTATTTTGTCATTTGATTTTTAAATGGACCACAATGGAAATAAGTGTTTTCACTTTCTTGTGTCATCCATGCATTTTTAACATATTTACAATTATTGTCAGGTTTTGCTCCGCCTGGGTCTGCTTTACGAATTCGCCTCCTGATTTTATCTGACTCCTCTTCTATGCTTCTCTTTAGTCTCATAGTCTCATTGGTTTTGATGGTTTGTTTTGTGTTATTCTCTAGTTTTGTTTTAGCTTGAATGTTTTTATCTGATTGTTTCTGTTACCATTTGTGTATCGTTAATCTTGTGTTTTGTCAATTTTGCCTATAATAATAAGTATCTAGACATATCGTTTTCACTGTAGGCTCTGGTTTTGTTTCTGTTCATTATTTTGTGGTCACTCCATAGATTGTGTTGCTATCTTATTTTCTGCATTGGTTTCACATTTATACTTCAGCCATGTTCAGTTCGATTCTGGTTTTGATTATTGTCTTTTACTGTTCTTGTTCTCTTTTTAGGTCTGTCTCTCTAGTTCCTAGTTTTCCCCTTTATTTGTTACGTTTCCTTTTATTGGTCTTTGGGCACAATGTTTTCACCAATGTTTTTTTCAGTCACTGATTCCTCTTGCTGTTGATCTGTTTTGTTTTTCACTTACTCACGCTCTTGCCTCTCTTCCTGTTTCTTTGCTTCACCTGACCACACCTCCCTTCTGGAACATTCTTTCACACATGCACCTGGTTACCCTAATTACTTCTTCTTTGTCTTTCGGCTGTTCCTGTTAGGGGTCGCCACAGCAGATCAATCGTTTCCATCTCACCCTGTCCTCTGTATCTTCCTTGTGTCACACCAACCACCTGCATGTCCTCTCTCAGCACATCCATGAACCTCCTCTTTGGTCTCCCTCTTCTCCTCCTGCCTGGTGGATCCATCCTCAGCATCCTTCTCCCTATAATCCTGGGTCCCTCCTCTGCACATGTCCAAACCATCTCAATCTCGCCTCTCTGACTTTGTCTCCAAACTGTCCCACCTGAGCTGTCCCTCTGATATGTTCATTCCTAATCTTGTCCATTCTTGTCACTCCCAAAGAGAATCTCAACATCTTCAGCTCTGCCTCCTGTCTTTTTGTTAGTGCCACTGTCTCTAAACCATACAACATAGCTGGTCTCACTACTGTTTTGTAAACTTTCCGCTTCACTCTTGCTGATATTCTTCGGTCACAAATCACTCCTGCCACCTTTCTCCACCACTCCACCCTGCCTGCACTCTCTTCTTCACCTCTCTACCACACTCTCCTTTACTTTGAACAGTTGACCCCAAATATTTAAACTCATCTACTTTCACCACTTCTACTCCTTGTAACTGCACTATTCCACTGGGCTCCCTCTCATTCACATACATGTACTCACTCTTGCTTCTACTGACTTTCATTCCCCTTCTCTCCAAAGCATATCTCCACTTCTCCAGACTAGACTCAACTTGCTCTCTACTCTCACTACAGATCACAATGTCATCTGCAAACATCATAGTCCATGGGGACTCCTGTCTGATCTCATCCGTCAACCTGTCCATCACCACTGCAAACAAAAAGGACTCAGAGCTGATCCTTGGTGTAATCCCACCTCCACTTGAATCAATCAATCAATCAATCAATTTTTTTTTATATAGCGCCAAATCACAACAAACAGTTGCCCAAGGCGCTTTATATTGTAAGGCAAGGCCATACAATAATGATGTAAAACCCCAACGGTCAAAAACGACCCCCTGTGAGCAAGCACTTGGCTACAGTGGGAAGGAAAAACTCCCTTTTAACAGGAAGAAACCTCCAGCAGAACCCGGCTCAGCGAGGGGCCGTCTTCTGCTGGGACTGGTTGGGGCTGAGGGAGAGAACCAGGAAAAAGACATGCTGTGGAGGGGAGCAGAGATCGATCACTAATGATTAAATGCAGAGTGGTGCATACAGAGCAAAAAGAGAAAGAAACAGTGCATCATGGGAACCCTCCAGCAGTCTACGTCTATAGCAGCATAACTAAGGATGGTTCAGGGTCACCTGATCCAGCCCTAACTATAAGCTTTAGCAAAAGGAAAGTTTTAAGCCTAATCTTAAAAAGTAGAGAGGGTTGTCTGTCTCCCTGATCTGAATTGGGAGCTGGTTCCACAGGAAGAGGAGCCTGAAAGCTGAAGGCTCTGCCTCCATTCTACTCTTACAAACCCTAGGAACTACAAGTCAGCCTGCAGTCTGAGAGCGAAGCGCTCTATTGGGGTGATATGGTACTACGAGGTCCTAAGATAGATGGGACTGATTATTCAAAACCTTATAAGTAAGAAGAGAATTTTAAATTCTATTCTAGAATTACAGGAAGCCAATGAAGAGAGGCCAATATGGGTGAGATATGCTCTCTCCTTCTAGTCCCGTCAGCACTCTAGCTGCAGCATTTTGAATTAACTGAAGGCGTTTTAGGGGACTTTAGGACAACCTGATAATAATGAATTACAATAGTCCAGCCTAGAGGAAATAAATGCATGAATTAGTTTTCAGCATTCACTCTGAGACAAGACCTTTCTGATTTTAGAGATATTGCGTAAATGCAAAAAGCAGTCCTACATATTTGTTTAATATGCGCTTTGAATGACATATCCTGATCAAAAATGACTCCAAGATTTTCGCAGTATTACTAGAGGTTAGGGTAATGCCATCCAGAGTAGGATCTGGTTAGACACCATGTTTCTAAGATTTGTGGGGCCAAGAACAATAACTCAGTTTTATCTGAGTTTAAAAGCAGGAAATTAGAGGTCACCATGTCTTTATGCTGTAAGACAATCCTGCAGTTTTAGCTATTGGTGTGTGTCCTCTGGCTTCATGGATAGATAAGCTGGGTATCATCTGCGTAACATGAAAATTTAAGCAATACCCGTCTAATAATCTGCCTAAGGGGAAGCAGATATAAAGTGAATAAAATTGGTCCTAGCACAGACCTTGTGAAACTCCATAATTAACTTTAGTCTGTGAAGAAGATTCCCCATTTACATGAACAAATTGTAATCTATTAGACAATATGATTCAAACCACCGCAGCGCAGTGCCTTTAATACCTATGGCATGCTCTAATCTCTGTAATAAAATTTTATGGTCAACAGTATCAAAAGCAGCACTGAGGTCTAACAGAACAAGCACAGCGATGAGTCCACTGTCCGAGGCCATAAGAGATCATTTGTAACCTTCACTAATGGCTGTTTCTGTACTATGATGAATTCTAAACCTGACTGAAACTCTTCAAATAGACCATTCCTCTGCAGATGATCAGTTAGCTGTTTTACAACTACCCTTTCAAGAATTTTTGAGAGAAAAGGAAGGTTTGGAGATTGGCCTATAATTAGCTAAGATAGCTGGGTCAAGTGATGGCTTTTTTAAGTAATGGTTTAATTACTGCCACCTTAAAAGCCTGTGGTACATAGCCAACTAACCAAAGATAGATTGATCATATTTAAGATCGAAGCATTAAATAATGGTAGGGCTTCCTTGAGCAGCCTGGTAGGGAATGGGGGTCTTGAATGAGTCTGTCATTCCGACTGCGCATCTCACCACTGTCACACTATTCTTGTACATGTCCTGCACTACCCTAACATACTTCTCTGCTACTCCAGACTTCCTCATACAATACCACAACTCTTCTCTTGGCACCCTATCATAAGCTTTTCTAAGTCCACAAACACACAATGTAACTCTTTCTGTCCTTCTCTGTACTTCTCCAACAGTATTCTCAGAGCAAACATTGCATCTGTAGTGCTCTTTCTCGGCATGAAACCATATTGCTGCTCACAGATCTTCACCTGTTTTCTAAGCCTAGCTTCTACTACTCTTTCCCATAACTTCATGCTGTGGCTGATCAGCTTTATGCCTCTGTAGTTACTGCAGCTCTGCACATCACCCTTGTTCTTGAAAATAAGAACCAGCACACTTCGTCTCCACTCCTCAGGCATCCTCTCACTTTCCAAGATTTTATTAAACAATCTGGTTAGAAACTCTACTGCCATCCCTCTAGACATTTCCATGCCTCCACTGGAATGTCATCTGGACCACCTGCCTTCCACTCTTCATCCTCTTCATAGCAGCCCTCACTTCTTCCTTGCTAATCTCTTGTACTTCCTGATTTACTCTAACCACATCATCCAGCCTTTTCTCTCACTCATTTTCTTTATTCATCAGCTCTTCAAAATATTCCCTCCACCTTCTCAGCACACACTCCTCACTTGTCAGCACATTACCATGTGCATCTTTTACCACCCTAAACCTGCTGCACATCCTTTCCAGCTCTGTCCCTTTGTCTGGCCAATCGGTACAAGTCCTTTTTTCTCCTTCCTTACTATTCAACTTCTTGTACAGCTCGCAATATGCCTTTTCCTTTGCTTTTGCCACTTCTCTTTTCGCCTTACACTGCATCTCCTTGTACTCCTGTCTACTTTCTTCATCTCACCGACTATCCCAAAACTTTTTTGGCAACCTCTTTCTCCTTATGCTTTCCTGGACTTCACTTTCCTCACTGTGGTGCCAGCTCACTGATCTTTCATATCTTCATTCCAGCCTTGCTTTTTTTGTTTTGCCTCACAGTGTTTTTGACCTCGTTCTGTTACCCGGATTTAGACTTTTGCCGCAGCCTCTGATATTGTGTCTCCCTGTGCCTTTTGACCCCAGCCTGTTTCTGACCATGTATTTTTGCCTTGCCCTTATCTGTACCTTTGCCTGCCTCACTGTGTACCAGACCCTGGACTGTTTTTTGAGCTAAAGCTTATTATTATATCATACACTTTGAGAGTTTGCACTTGTGTCCACCCACCTTCTGTGACACATGACCACGTATCATGACAATTATACTGTGTACTTACATTGAACTTACTAAATAAAATCACGCACTCACGCTTGATTTACCGCCACCTGCTGGAATGGCGTGTGAGTTCAGTATGTAGTTAGCAATGTTAGATAATATCCATAGCTTCTCCAAAAATATTAGTCCTATCAACGTTCCGTTTTGGCGGTATTCAACCTCGATTCTGTAAGGATACCAAATGGCAAATCTCAGCTATCCTCAGTTTCTCCTTGATCAATGTTACACACACACGCATGCACACAAGCATGCGCACACACACACGCAGAGCATTTTGTCTTTTCCGCATTCTGCCAGAAGCAGATGCTTCTAATTTTAGACACAAACACAGACGGTGGCAGAAGACATACTAAACTAACTAAACAAACTAACTAAACTGACTAAACCAATTGAACTACAAAACCACAATAAATCAATAACACTAACAACACTGTTAAACTAACATGAACCACAATAACAACATTTAAAACCCCAAAACCCTGGACTCTCACGATGCATTGCGACACAAGGTCCATTGTTTACTGGTTAGCTAAAATTGATCATTTCTGCAAAAATATTTGTCTCATCAACTTTCTGTTTTTGCAGCATTCATCCTTTACCCAAAATGCATAAGCATACCAAACGGGAAATGTCAGCTCTCCCTGGTTTTTGCGTGATCTAAGTCACAGACACACACGCACATACGCATGCACACAGAGGCCACTTGGCTATTATAATATAGATATTATAGTATCTATTTTGTTTTGTGTCATGAATATTGTTATAATTACACAAAATGTCTGAACAGTTTAATTATGACAGTTAAATCCTCCGTCATCATATGGAACTTTTGTGTTCTTACGTGCACTTTTGAGAGTGACTTCCGTCGTGTATATAATACGCTGTTTTCACCTGTCTCTTCCTTGCTGCTATTGCCACACCAGGGGAGAGGTACGTGATATTGTCTCAGCAACATCTTTAACGAATAAGTTTATTATGAAACTGTTAATAACACCATGTCATATTGTGTTTACATAGCGCACACCGCGGGCAGTAACAGGGGTTTTTTTGCCCTGTTATTTCCTTGTCAGATGCTGTAGGAAATAAATGGTGTCTCCAAGCTGTGCATGGTGCACGGGTCTTCCTACCTTCAGAACACAACGCAGAGTTAATTCCACTGGTTACACCCACATGAACACGTGGAAAACATGCAAATTCCACACAGGACTGCGTGGGAAGTGATCCCTGGACTTTCTTACTGCGAGGTAACAGAGCTAAACACTAACCCACTGTGCAGACATATATTTTTCAGATAAATTAAATTATGTTTACAATGACAGATTTGTCAGTACTGTTTGTAGCAAAAAATGGTTCCAGTTATTTCTGTAAAGGGATTTTATATGAACTTCACACTTAAATATGATTTTGGCACACTCCCTACTAACAACATGCTCCAGTAATTTAATTATTTCCTCAAATGTCACTACACAAAGCTATACATGAGGTAATGTAGCAGCAGGTATGGACATGAAGACAGTGCTAAAGACAAAAGAGCTGAGAGAATGCAGCGGTGTAAAGTATACAGATTGTTATCTTCAGCTTCTGGCAAGAAGTCAGACTGTGGCTCCATTCAGAAAGAGCATCTGCTACTGTATAAACCCAACTAGGACTTCTAACCTCCCCCAAACAACGGAACCCTAACAGGAAATCTTATTTTTCCATGCTGAATATGGAATGCTATCTGAAGCCAGTCTGCTGTGTGTAAGCCGGACCATGTTAGATCTCAGAAGCCTCTTCAGAAGACCAGGTAAAACTACAAGGGCGGCCTGTGTAAAACTTGCAGTTCTGTACTGGATCTGCTGTGACATCCCTGAAGAAATGTACATAGTGTACATGTCTGATGATTGAGTCCATCTGGCTCTTGATCCTCGGCAAACACGTAGACACCCTGAATCCTCACTCAGTTTCTTATTGATTCCATAAAGATCACAGCATTGTCCACAAAGTCAAGGCAGTTAATCTTTCCTCACTGTCAAATGTCCCCAAGTTGTTGGACTCTACAACCCGACCAAACACCCAGTTCATGCAACCACTGAACCTGTGTGCAGGCCAGCTGTGATATCCAGCAACTTATAGAGGATCCACTCCATCATAGCTGATGTTTCCTCCCTCACTGCCAGCAGTACATGTCACTGAAAATGCTGAGGAACTTGTTTTCTTTGATTTAATTGACAGTCGGACAGAGGTGTTGTTTGCTGTACCTGCTTTTCCAATCTGGACGGCAAGTTTGGTCAACTTTCCCTGCAGCACAGACTTTTCTTTCTTGGGTACAGACACCTTCTTCCTCTCTTTCTCTTCAGCTTCTCCACCTTCTGCACTCTTCAGTGGCTGCATCTCCATGGCAGCTGCTCCATCCTGCTTCTTCACTGTAGACACCACAAACACACACAACAGCTGCATTAGACTCATACATTAGACTCAAGATGCAAAGAGGAACATGGAGCTGACCATTACCCCGTATTTCAGGACTAAAGTTCATTTGTTAGAAAGGCAGTAAAAGAAACATGGTTTATTCTTAGGAGCTCAGTTTGCTGAGATCACGCTTAAGTAACACCTATGTACCTGTAATAAAACCTCTACACGAGGCAACTCACATTTCATGGTCAGTGGGAAGCAACAACCGGAAACATACGTTTGTGACAAATCACAAGCAAGAGCCAATCTCTGGTGTCAAAGAATACTGAAATTCAAAATCCTACAGTTCCTTGACAGGCCTGTTGTGGCTGGTTTCAATGTTACTCTCAGTGTTGCCAGATCCACAGTTTTCCCACAGGTTAGGCAGATTTATTTTGTAAGGATTCACTTGTTAGCTGTATTTTACAGATGATAAACTGGAGATAACATTGCTTTCAAAGAAGTACAACATAAAATTGCTACACCCCTGCCCAAGATTGCTCCCCCCCCACATTTGGCAAAGGTAAACCAGACCTACAGAAACCACTGATCTGAAATTCAGTCATGGTATTTTGCTAACTTCGGTGCAACCTAGACACTCGACAGGAGAGCCAAATCAAACTAGGCAAAAATAAATAAATAAATAATAAAATAAAAACATATTTTCAGATATTTGTCTTTCTCACTCTGTGTGCGCTGGATGCACAGCCCATCTTGTTTATGAAAATGTTACTCAAGGAAACAAGCAGATGTTTCCTAAAATTTGCCGATGGCAGTATGACATACGTGAATAATTTATGAACATGATGTGGATGTAAAGTTACTAGTCAGTAAATGATAACATTATTGCACCAACATCTTCAGGTGGAAAAAAAAAATCAATCAAAAGTTTTGTTTTACACAAACAGAATTTCCAAACTGCACCGTAAAAGTTGGCAAACTCAGATAATGCTGACTCTGGAACAGTAGTGCAGGAGTGGATTTCTTTGTTTGTTTGTTTGTTTAATAGTGTGTGGTGTGTGAGATTGTTACAGTTGGCAGTTTGTCTGTTTCATTTGAATATTACTACCCGACAGTGAAGAGCAACATTTATTTATTCTCCTGCTCTGGCAAGATCCTTTGGCACACATATGTAGGTGGGTTCTGAAATTGCTCAGACGATGTCAAATTTACTAAAGGTCATTCATTGGGGTCAGGGTCAATGGTCAAGATTTGGAATTGCCTAGTAAGGTTTCAAATTTGCCAAAGGCCATTGGGAGAAAAGTCAGGTCTGCCTTGCTGTTTGTTGGCCTTCCACTCGCCCTCCTATTTTGCTTATTTCTACCAAACTTGGCATGTCAGTGAAGGTTGACCCTGAAACTGAGCTGAAGAATTTATTTGGGTAAAGGTTAAGGTTTGCAGAGGATTCCAATATTGCTCTGTCAAGGTCAGCCAGAGGTCAATCATTTGGGTGAAGGTCAAAGTTACTTCATTCAAAAAATGCCTGACTGTGCAGGATTTTCATCTAATAAATATATGTATCCCCAACTCAAAGACACCCATGCAAGATAATGTAATTTAATTTAGCTGGGACTACATTAGATGGAATCCAATCCAATTAATCAGTTTTTTGAGTGTATCACACAAACAAATGACTCATTTGATGAACTCAATTCAATTATGGGCAGGATTTCCATCTAATAAATACAACCCCTGGCAAAAACTATGGAATCACCGGCCTGGGAGGATGTTCATTCAGTTGTTTAATTTTGTAGAAAAAAAGCAGATCACAGACATGACACAAAACTAAAGTCATTACAAATGGCAACTTTCTGGCTTTAAGAAACACTATAAGAAATCAAGAAAAAAAATTGTGTCAGTCAGTAACGGTTACTTTTTTAGACCAAGCAGAGGGAAAAAAATATGGAATCACTCAATTCTGAGGAAGAAATTATGGAATCACCCTGTAAATTTTCATCCCCAAAACTAACACCTGCATCAAATCAGATCTGCTCGTTAGTCTGCATCTAAAAAGGAGTGATCACACCTTGGAGAGCTGTTGCACCAAGTGGACTGACATGAATCATGGCTCCAACACGAGAGATGTCAATTGAAACAAAGGAGAGGATTATCAAACTCTTAAAAGAGGGTAAATCATCACGCAATGTTGCAAAAGATGTTGGTTGTTCACAGTCAGCTGTGTCTAAACTCTGGACCAAATACAAACAACATGGGAAGGTTGTTAAAGGCAAACATACTGGTAGACCAAGGAAGACATCAACGCGTCAAGACAGAAAACTTAAAGCAATATGTCTCAAAAATCGAAAATGCACAACAAAACAAATGAGGAACGAATGGGAGGAAACTGGAGTCAACGTCTGTGACCCGAACTGTAAGAAACCCGCCTAAAGGAAATGGGATTTACATACAGAAAAGCTAAACGAAAGCCATCATTAACACCTAAACAGAAAAAAACAAGGTTACAATGGGCTAAGGAAAAGCAATTGTGGACTGTGGATGACTGGATGAAAGTCATATTCAGTGATGAATCTCGAATCTGCATTGGGCAAGGTGATGATGCTGGAACTTTGTGTTGGTGCCGTTCCAATGAGATTTATAAAGATGACTGCCTGAAGAGAACATGGTAAATTTCCACAGTCATTGATGATATGGGGCTGCATGTCAGGTAAAGGCACTGGGGAGATGGCTGTCATTACATCATCAATAAATGCACAAGTTTACGTTGATACTTTGGACACTTTTCTTATCCCATCAATTGAAAGGATGGGATGATATCATTTTTCAAGATGATAATGCATCAGAACCAGTCTAATCATTCCTGTCTAACATCTGTCAGCAACCAGGCATCTTCAGTGACAGACTCACCACTCACTGTATGTTTCTTCATTTTTATATGATTGTACGCATGTATATTGTGATTACTAAGCTAAGTCTACTGGCACTCATGAACACTGTACAAAAAACAAATATGTGCACCTATTTTTATTCAGCACATTTAATGCACACCCACAAAATCCTGAAAGTGCTTGAAAAACAGGAGGAACAAAAAAGAATAAAAAAGCTGTTTATCTTTGATCGTCTATGGTTCATATTCTACAAACAAGACAGAAATGCATTTCAGCTTGATTCTTTGCAGTGATCTGAAGCCTTGTAGCCTGAATGCATCCCCAAATTTGTATGTTACATACAATCCACTATGTGCATGTTTAAAAATTAGCTCTGTGTAGATACATTTGTTGTATTTACAGTACTTTTGCTTTTTTAATTTACAAGGTCAAATAATAAATTCAATCTATAATTTCATTGCACACTTTGTCTGCTACCTCTCGCATTATCCAGCATCACTGAGGCAAACAACACAAATGATAATTTTTTTAAGCATCCTTCCATTTTGCTATTTTTATCATCCTCACAAGGTGAGCGTGACATCGTCTGCATCCATGAAGAACAAAAGCAAATGTGATTCACCACCTGAAAGTTGCACTCAGTTCTGTGGCTTGGTCCTTCTGATCCAGACTACAGCCACATGATCAGCTGTCAAACAGCAGGACTGTTTTCATATATCAGTGTCTATTAATAAAAATAAATAAAAAGTAAAACATTTTCTGAGCAGACCCTCTAAGAAGGAGGATTATTAGTATTTTTATTTATTTATTTATTGGTTACTTTTCAGTTTATTTTCTTCTGTTTTGATTTAAATGGAATGCATTTGTGAGCTCAGACACAAAAAAATGTAAGACAATTCTAGTAACTTGTGTTGGAGATTTGTCTTTTTTTTTTTTTTTTTTTACATTCCATAGATTAAATAGTTGATTTATTAAAGCAAACTGATGGAGCGGTTATAATGAATGTAATTATACCCTCTCTAACTTCTCTTTGGGCTTATTCAAGAGCTCAGGGGGTATTTCTATTGGTATAAAAGTTGCCTTTCGGCCAGCACCCTCTCTAACACCCTCTCTACTGTTAAGATTAGGCTTAAAACTTTCCTTTTTGCTAAAGCTTATAGTTAGGGCTGGATCAGGTGACCACTCTGCATTTAATCATTAGTGATTGATCTCTGCTCCTCTCCACAGCATGTCTTTTTCCTGGTTCTCTCACTCAGCCCCAACCAGTCCCAGCAGAAGACTGCCCCTCCCTGAGCCTGGTTCTGCTGGAGGTTTCTTCCTGTTAAAAGGGGTAGTTTTTCCTTCCCACTGTCGCCAAGTGCTTGCTCACAGGGGGTCGTTTTGACCGTTGGGGTTTTTACGTAATTATTGTATGGCCTTGCCTTACAATATAAAGCGCCTTGGGGCAACTGTTTGTTGTGATTTGGCGCTATATAAATAAAATTGATTGAATTGACTGATTGATTAATTATTTATTTTACTTAGAGCGGTTATAATGAATGTAATTATTTGTTTTACTTATATGTTTAATTCCAGGCCAACTGTGCGCCAGTCTGCTTGTTGGTGTAATCCAGAGGTCTCAAACTGATTCCATAAAGGGCCAAAAGGGTGCAGGTTTTCTTTGCAACCACCCACTGGTGCAAAGAGGTGATGGTCTAGTGGTTAAGGTGTTGGGCTTGAGACCAGAAGATCCTGGGTTCAAATCCCCGCCTGACTGGAAAATCACTAAGGGCAAGGTCATTAATCCCCTATTGCTCCCTGTGTGTAGTGAGCGCCTTGTATGGCAGCACCCTGACAATCGGGTGAATGTGAGGCATAATTGTAAGCGCTTGAGGGTCTCATGCAGATGGAAAAGCGCTATATAAATGCAGTCCATTTACCATTTACCCACTCCATCAGTACTCAGTTCCAGCTCAAACTGTACGACAGAACCGCATGGTGTAAAAGTTCAGAGCGCACGATTTATGTTCTCACACACATTGTACGTTCAAAAACCACACGTCGAACTCGTGTTTTCAGAAGCAAAACATAAACAGAAGCTTTTTTTTCAAACTTAATTTACAAAAACTCTCGATGGGAGACTTCAAAGTTAAAAAAAAAAACATTACAAGACAGGTCTGCAGTGTTTGCACAGGCACAGTGCGAGAGGATGCTTGTAGCGCTTCAGCGGGGTGATACCCTCACGACGGCCGACCAGAATATCAAACAGGTTTGATTTTCATCTGACCATACGATCGCCAATCAGGAGGTGGTCGTGAGATGTTAAACGCAGCTCGTTACTCCATGTATACTAAACGATGCAGGATGCACGATTAACCTGAAACTCGGTACGATCCAAAAAATTGTCGCACGAATGAAAAATCAGCTGAAAAATTCACACAGTGTAAACCCAGCTTACGTACTGAACGTCTGGCACCAGTAGATCATGGCAGTGTTCTATTTATTTTGACACCGGTTATATCATATCTAATTTACAACTTGGCTTTTTTTTTGTTTTTGAAAATGCCTATTTTTTTTTTACAAATTAAAAATGGCATATTTTACAAAAGCAGATTTATCTGTAAACACGACACACCTCACATTAATGTGTTGTTTACATAATGAATGAGTCAAACCAACCAGTGTTAGCTGCAGGCACATTTTACCCAGAATCCTTTGCGATCTGTCTGTGTTGTTACAAAACTTCAGAATTAGTGCATTATTCAACATTAAAAATTATATGTTATAGTTTAACTTTGTACAAATGACAGAATTGACATTAATGGAGTTATTCTATCAGTATTCATTTATTTATACACCAAACCATACTCAGCACCGCTTTATTTTCCAAGACCTCCGCCTGATGGCAGTGTTGTGATTGAGTAGAGAGTTGAGCTTTGTGGCTCCTCTCAGCTTGCTTCTGTGCTGGAAGCCATGTAGTAAACTGGAGCTTCCAGCAGGGAGCAGGATGCTCAAAGACAGAAGTGCTGACACATTGTTTTGGTCTGTCGTCACTTTGATGTTACCAGAAGCGATCATAGTGTTAAAACTAAAAATCAACTTGTTAGTAGTTGCAAGTGTACCGGAGACAATACTGGAATTTATCAGTTATCTGTAACTTCCGATACATTTTTGGGTGGTTTATCGTTTTAACTTTATCAAAGATAACTTTTCAGTTATCTGATTATCTGTTATCAAAGTTAATTTTTTGGTTATCTGTTGCCCACCACGGCTAATTACCATGTATCGACATGCCAAGTTGCGAACTCCACAAATCGTGGGTGATTCGTGACATTTGTGGAAGATTTTTTTGGGCTAGTCAAAAACATGCTCCACGAATATCACAATGTCACGAACTGACACGCACTGTTAAGAACCCTATTCAGATGTTTAAGCCACGTTATGAATGTCAGGAATGTGCCATGAATGACAGAAATTCATTCATAACGCATCATGCCTATGTGTAAATGCATCATTAATAAGCATTATGTAAGGATTCATAAAGGCCTTATTACCAGTTAATTAATGCTTATCGCAAGGGCCTTAATATAAAGCATTGCCCATAATTTAGACCTGAAATGCAGCAAATAGGTTGACACTTTGGAATAAAAGTGCAGGCTGAGTGAGGTGAACACGATCACTGAGCAGCTTACTGTTCTTTGAAAGGAGAAAGGACAATCAACAACACAGGAACAACAAAACACAACAAGGACAACACACACGTGACAGACAGCTAATCAGTGTGGAGGGGAGGGTTTCTCTAACCTAACATGACTGCAGGAACACCTGGGTCAAATTCAAAAATTTCCTTCAATCACTACAGTAATTAACTGCACATTCTGCTAAAAACTGCGAAACGATGCATTTAACCCAGCGTTTACACTGCACACCAAAGAAGGGAAACGTGAGGAGGCGGGGGAGGAGGTGATGAGAGATATGTTTGGTTACCTTTAATCTGGTTGCTCTCCATATTGCCATCTTGCATTTTACCTATGATGGAGACATACAAACAATAACAACAAAAATAACCAATGGAGACAAGTCAACAAATAATCACCACAGAGACCAAACACAAACACACAGAGAGAACCAAAATCACAAGAAGGAGACAGGAAAATGACCTTTAATACACCTCCATGACAGTCACACAGAAAGGCCAGCGATATGTCAGTGATGTAATGTACTATTACCTCCACCTACTGGTGAGGGCTTAATATAGTAAAAGGATCCTGCAACACCAACCAGAGAGGTGACCAGTGTGCAGATTGTCTTTGCATTGCGCAACAAAACATGTTTTTGCAGAATTTATCTTAAATATGCCAGTTGAGCTTTTATGAAATAATAATACTTCTGCTTATCCTCAGTGAGAAGTTAAGAAAAGAAAAAAAATCACTGTCTCCACCTCTAAATACTGTTTCAAATGACATCACAATATGAGCACAACTAATTTCACACAGATTATTTAAAATACGAGTAAAACCGTCAGGATATAAAGTGAGAAATCTCAATACACCAAACACTGACAGCGAGGGAAAGATTTCAGAAAATACCACAAACACACGTACAGAACACACAAACAAGCAGGAACATGCAAAGGCTGAAAAAGAAATCAGAAAGCACATGCAACATCACACAGTTAGGTGGAAGCAGATCGGAGATGTGATCGTAGAGAAAGAGAGAGAAAGCCTGAAGGAAAAGCCTCCCACGTGGGGACGTTACATAACAACAGCTGGAAGAAAATCTCAATCTAAGTTCAGCGACAGTGTATTATTACGCTGTTGCATATTGGTTACATGAGGATTTATTGTCTTCTGAAATCTACGGCGGCCACTAAAGGACTGCAACACTACAAGTTAATACTACTCTTACAAATTCAGAAAATGAATAAAAATACAAAAACTGCCTACAATAGTTCAACAAGAAGCTACATCCAAAAAATGTCTTCCTGGGCTTGGTTTCATAAAGCAGTCTAATCTTTCAGTCTACTAAACATTCTTAGTCAACTACAGTTAGTCGCCCAAGATTATCCTAATCCCCGTTTCACATCGCCGGTTAAATTTGCAGCTTGAAAATCTTACCTTTGCAGTTTTCACAGGCATACTGACCTTGCGTGTTCTGTTGCCAAGAGATGGCTCCAATGCGTGACAGTTTTGTTTACGTCCAGGTTGGTCTTTGTCATGAACTAACCAACCTTTGTTTCGTTTACTGACTATTAACATTTACAGACCCATACGAACTGCAGAATGAAATGCTTAGCACTTAGCCTAGCAGTTTCATTCATCAGTTTCTTCTTCTACACTTCCATCAACACAACACAACGCTGCTCAGTGTAACAGCTACACCCAGTGGCTAATGTGAGAACTGTCAGAAATGCATCATGACAATCGTCTGCTGCAGAGGAAGCTCTCCTTTTGAAGGAATACAAGTGACATAGGGGTGCTCTTGAGTGCTCCATCAAGTGTTGGTACATGATAGCCACCATTTGTTGAGGTAAGACACTGAAGTTTTGTTGACTAAAATAAGATTAGACTTCTCTGTACCAGGCTAAAAACTTAATGGTAATGTGAAACTTTAGCCAACTAAGTGCTTTGTGAAACGACTAACGTCAAAAAAATTAGTCAACTAAGTGAGTTTATTCAACTAAACTAGATTAGACTGCTTTATGAATCCGGGTCCAGATTGAGAAAATGCTTGCAAACACAGAGGACAAATTTAACTTAATCCATATGCAACCATTTATTTTGACAACGTGCCTACTGGAAATTCACACAACACACGCAATAACATATACGCCGCAAATAGCCACAGCACAGCTTAAGTACCCAAAGAAACAAAAAAAGATGTTTGCACCCAGCGGACTTTTACTGACAGATCAAATGTGTCGTGGCGCTCTATTAGCTTCGTCTCTACCTGGCTGGCAGAGCTGTGTAAATTTACTGACTGCATTTACTTTATTGATGATTTCACTCTTGAGAGAGCTATATTTTCACATTTTATTATTTTATTTGCAATGCACTTAACCGCAGAAGTCAGTAAAAGTCCTTTGGGCAGAAACCTATATTTGTGTTGTTACTACTTTTGTTGTGTTTTGGCTATTTGCAATGCATTTGTTTGTTGTTGTTTTTGTGTACATTGTGTGAATTTGCAGCAGACATAAATTAACAAGACTGTCAAGTAATTAAAAATTCAACTAATTACAAGCTTTGTGGTTAATTATTCTAATTTAATTGCATGTATAGTTTTTTTGTGGGGAAGGTACTCAAATGATGAGGCACAGATTGGAAAAATGCAAGGTCCTCAGAAACGCCAAAGCAGTGAGTAAAAACTCCTCATATATGTGTAAAAATTAAAGCACCATGTAACCTAAGAATTTTGCAGAAATATGGCACTTCAAACACATTCAGCATGACTCAATGCTGCAATACAAAGTGTAATTTTCTTACATTTTGTAGCACCTCAATTAAGGTGGTGTCATGTGTGATGCATCATAATCTGAATAATAATAATCTGAAATAAAATTAAAGCATTTGGGGGAATTTGTGTTATAAATTTCACAGACATCTCAAACAAGATGTATCAGGACAAATTTACTTTAATAGCAGGAGAATGGCTGTGAAAACAGTCATTGAATTGTGGGACTTTGGCGATGTTGAACATTAAACATCAAATACATTAAAATGTAAAAGCTAGACAAAAAGGGATTTTGCCCAATATTATCCCTTTAATGATGACCTGATCAAGACCATTTTCATTTTGAAATCTGTTTCTTGAATGTTACAATTTGTTTGAAAAACATCATGAATCAAACATTTTTGTACAGTTTTACACATTTAACAGCTCTGTGGCTGTTTACTTAATGATCGTTAAGGCTTAAATATAGAACAAAAGTCCACTACCTCACTCTCTCACACACACACACACACACACACACTCTCTCTCTCTCTCACTCACTCTCTCTCTCTCTCACACACACACACACACACTAGATATGCCTCTGACCGTGGAGCAAGTTACTTCTGTTAAATAAAGTATGTAACGGGCATTTAAATTATGTGTGCTGCACAGCAACAGGAGAAATAAATGGATCTCTTTAAACCATACATTTTTGAACAACTGCAAGACCTGATTCTGAATGCTGGGGAAGCACTGAAATCCTTCCTAACAAATGAACAGATATTCAACAGTATTTTTTATTGGCACTATTAAAAAAAAATCCTTGCCTGACACTCATGTTTTCAAAACTACTGTGGACAGAATAATGACCATGGTTCTTAGGGGTTTTTGTTTTGGCCAATTTCCACCAGAACTGCCCAGGTCAAGACTATTTTATGTCTGTGTACTCATTCCAGGTCCTTTTGCTGACATCTGCCAGACTTGTTATGTCAGTAAATAAATGTTGACCTTGAAATTACTATTTAAAATAGAAACAAAAACAATTTATTTTGGAGAAGGTCAAGGAATTGATTTTCAATTTGGACCAAATAAGGCACACACACAGACACTTTGATGGATTTCAGAATTGCCCAGGCAAGGTCATACAAAGGTCAATCATTTGGGTCAAGGTCACTGGGACAAAAGGTCAGATTACCATAGTCATTACAGTCTTTATTCCCATGGTTACTATTGCTTAATTGTCTTATTTTGGAGGTGTTACAACCGCTTGGTCACTGCAGAAATGGGCCTTTCTATCACCAATAATGGTTTGAACATAAGCAGTCCATCCATCCATCCATCTTCTACCGCTTAGTCCAATTAAGGGTCGCGGGGGGCTGGAGCCTATCACAGCAGCCATATAGCGCGAGGCGGGGTACACCCAGGACAGGACGCCAGTCTGTCGCAGGGTCATAAACAGACACACCCACACACAACACCTACGGACAATTTAAAGATTCCAATCCACCTAAGCCGCATGTCTTTGGATGTGGGAGGAAACCGGAGCACCCGGAGGAAACCCACGCAAACAAGAACATGCAAACTCCACACAGAAAGGCCACGGGAATTGAACCCAAGACCCTCTCGCTGTGAGGCAACAGTGCTAGCCACTAAGCCACCGTGCCGCCCATCTAATAATAATAACCTTTATTATTTAACCAGGTAAAGAGCCCATTGAGATCAAAATCTCTTTTACAAGGGCAATCCTGGCCAAGAAAGGCAGCATTCTCAGAAATGTTCACTATTTAGCAACAAATAAAAGTCATTATTTTCATCCAAATCAAATATATGCACAATGTTTTGAGGATAAAATATTATAATTAAGACAGCATTTATTACAGAGTGTAATGTTGATCGCATTATCCAGCCAGGCTACAATTACACAGATATGCACTGCTTCTCTCAGCAGTGAGCATGTTTGAAATTGAGCAACATCTGTTTTCGAGTGCTTTGCACTCAGAAGTTACAGAGGGAAAAAGTTCCCAGAATTTAATTTTTCATACTGTGTTTGACCTATAACCACAAAATAAGCATAAGCCTCCGTTTTCACGTTAGCGAGTTCCCTGGAGTTGCAGTGAAGCTGAAGATGACAAATCACTGCCCAGGACGGCAGAAGGTCACCGCTACCGCACAAATCACCTCCCTGCTGCCTCAAGTACAGACTGTACACACTGCTCTCCTGAGTGCTCCAAAGAATATGGGGCTTTTTTTCCACATTTTGTCCAAATATGATCAAATTAAAGTAGAACATCTGCACCGTGTGATCTGACCCGGCTAAGAGAAGTCGCTCTGCAGCAGAGGGGGTCAAACTCATTCACGCTGGGAGTCACACAGGCACTTACCAGATCTATATATATGTTTATATGTTTAATTACCTGAATTAAACTGTTATCTGACAACATTATTTTTGCCAAATCATACGTCATGAGCTACTTATAAGGGACCTTCAGAAGGCTCATGTCCTCACCAAGAAAACATCTCGGCACAAAATTTGTTCTTGTACTATTTTTTTGGCTGCTATGCATGTGATACACAGATGTTCAAGCTCTGTTATTCTGTTATTCTAGCATCTTTTGCATCATACATACATACACAAGCTTAATATCATCAATCCCAAAATCACACCACCCAGGTGTGATTTCAGGGTGGTGGGAAACTGGTAGAAAGAAGACTGATCGAGCTGAAACAAAATATGAAGGTGCATGAGCTACTTAAAGCGACACTAGACCTCTTCATCCAGTCCTACCTGTACTGTGTGGACACAAATTGTTGTAATTTGCAAAAACAAGTAACATTTTGCATCACTACATCCAACAGCTTCATCTTACGAATAAACATTGTCATGCTGTTTTCAAATGAATTATTTCACCATTCAATGAGATTTTGTTATGCTGCTCCCATTTTGCTCAGGACCACCATAGGAGGTTTGGCATCGGAATCCAAATGTTGATCTGATTTTTCCCTAAAACAGCTCCAACTCTATAAGTAGAATGAACATCAGGCAGCCTTGAATCTAAAATATTTTGCTTGGCAGACAAGCACACTTCTTTGTGCTACTATGCTACCACTGTCATGGTCTGCCCTGGTCCTTTGCCCTTTTTTAACCTTGTGTGTAGTTTGTCTGTTTTCCCACCAGAAGGTGCACTGCAGAGCCGAGGAACACCTGAAGCTCATCACAGCTCATCTTCCCCTCGTACCCGAAGCTTATGAGCGGCTCATCAGAAGCGGGCGACTTAAACCCTGGTTTTAAGCTCAGTGTTTGCCGGATTCTTCATTTTCCGTGCCATGAAGCCAGTTCATTTTTCTTGAGACCAGATTCTTCCAGGAGCTTCCCAGAGATTCCATGACCATGATCTTGTCTTTCCTACTGCTTCCATGCGCTCTGACATCGGAGCTTTCCGCAGCTCATTTCAGGGTAACTTGGTCAACTCTAATTCCTGTATTAGAGCTTGTTTTCTCTGGTGTTTCCAGACACTCTCCTGTGTGCCTTCCATGTCGCAAATGCTCCTGGCTCCACAACTATCTGCACCACCGCTCTCAGCTACAGAGCGCGCAGCTCTGCCAAGCTTCAGTTAAGTTCCTTCATGTCCTGCAAGATTCCACTCTCACGCAGCTCCTGTCCATGAATCAATCAATCAATCAATCAATTTTTTTTTATATAGCGCCAAATCACAACAAACAGTTGCCCCAAGGCGCTTTATATTGTAAGGCAAGGCCATACAATAATTATGTAAAACCCCAACGGTCAAAACGACCCCCTGTGAGCAAGCACTTGGCTACAGTGGGAAGGAAAAACTCCCTTTTAACAGGAAGAAACCTCCAGCAGAACAAGGCTCAGGGAGGTGCAGTCTTCTGCTGGGACTGGTTGGGGCTGAGGGAGAGAACCAGGAAAAAGACATGCTGTGGAGGGGAGCAGAGATCGATCACTAATGATTAAATGCAGAGTGGTGCATACAGAGCAAAAAGAGAAAGAAACAGTGCATCATGGGAACCCCCAGGCAGTCTACATCTATAGCAGCATAACTAAGGGATGGTTCAGGGTCACCTGATCCAGCCCTAGCTATAAGCTTTAGCAAAAAGGGAAGTTTTAAGCCTAATCTTAAAAGTAGAGAGGGTGTCTGTCTCCCTCCATGAATGTGCATGACTAAGAACTGTTCCAAGAACTAGTAACAAGAACTATTTCCAAGAACTGTTTTCCTAGAACTGTATGAACTCTGATATTGGACCACCAAGAACTTTCCAAGTCGGTTCTAAAGTCAAGTGCTGCTTAATTGGAACTGCGTAACAAGATGCACCTGACCTCTGAAGATTACTCATGAACTGTGAGCGATTCCTAAACAGCAAACCTTATTTCTTAGACTGTGAACATTGTTTTCAGAACTGTAAACATTCCTGTTTTGAGCCTTCTGTGAACTGTGTGCTGTTAAAGGCTTCAGTGTTACAAGTGCAATCACTCACCTCCGTTCTCCTAGTTCCTGTTCTCGGCTCTTTGCGTCCCACCTGGCCCCGGCTCCAGAACCTTACACTCCAGGATTCCTGCTTGTTCTCAAACTCCCAAGTCTGTCCGTGTGTGCTCTGCAGCTCCCAGATGTTCCACCGCTACAATGGGCCCCATCTTGTCTTACCAGGTCATCTCACCAGCACTGAATTGTTCACTTGTTTATTGTAAATAAATCCCTTTTCATTCACAACAGTTCTGTTCCTTGCTCCCAGCATTTAAGTCCATCACCTGTAACAGTCCAGTCCCGTCCGGACCCCTAACCATAACAGCCACAGAATATGGACTACTCTGAAAATATGATGAATTGTACATCATATTACCATATTAACATATTTTTACTATATTTCTACAAAGTATGTTAAAATGAGGAGTTCAGGGGAAAAAAAATCGAGTCTGTTTGGAATTGAGGAGGTAATATGTTTGAAAAAATGTGTGAAAAAATTATGGTGCAAGCGATTAGTTAAAACAATTTTGTAGCTCAAATTATTGTTTTGTTTTGTATTATTGTACTGTTTTATTTTGTTTAATAGTTTGCATTTCACCTTACTTTTCTATTTTGCATGCCTTAGTCTCTCATGGATCTTTACATTTCTATTATCTTTTTTATTATTATTATCGCTTGCAACGTGGGCCTCAGACAGTACTGCAATTTCAATCCTGTGCATGTTCGGTACATGTGGCATTGACAATAAAGCTAACTTTGACTTTTGTGTGCTTGCTTCCCAAACAGAATATCACTGCTTCAAGACTGCCTGCACCTCATTCTCATTTATTTATTTATTTATTGCAAATTACAATAGTTTTATCCTGTAAAATGTGACTTTTTTAATGCACTTTATTTTACAGAATTATTCTGGCATCCACAGCTACCTTTTGTTCATTATTCAAATTGCTTTAGATGCCTAAATTGCATTTAAAAGTAGCAAAATTTCATATGCTTTGAAAATGCCTTATATGATGTTGAGATGACAAAGGCTTTGAACCCTCAAGATCAAGGCCTTGAAAATGAATGGGCCTTAAAACATCGTAAGGCCAAGGCTGAGTAACAAGGCACTGCAACACTGATGACCCCCAGGGCTGGTGTTTGTCATAAGGAGGTGGTCAAATGGACAATTGACCAAAACTCTTCAGACAGCAACCTGACCACAAAGTTGAAAAACAAGCAGAAAATGTCCTGGCAACACCACTAAAGAAACCCAATCCCATCTGACATCCTTCAGAAAACCAGATCAGAAAAGAAATACAAAAACATTCAAAATCTTTCATTACTTTTAAAGCATCTTGAATGACATAATACATACATCTGAGGTTGTTTTGTTTTTAATTATGCACGACAGAATCCAAATTTTTATCATTCCAAATGGCTCGCCTCTGAAGTCATTACAGGACAAAGAGAGCATATGAAGAGAAGAAAATGGAAAAACACTAATTCTACAACAGAAGTGGCCATGCACTGAGGTTGTGGATATGCATGACGACAGCAAAACAGAAGGCAGATCAGAGTAGAAAGTCAGCACCGATGGATGGTAGGAGCAGGTTGGAGAAATCAGATGACATCACACAAGGAAAGATGTCAGAGTTTTTGTCAACCTACATTAATTAGGCTGCACTGCCAGGGGCATTAATGCCTGCTGCCCATCCGTGGCTATAGTGGCGATGGGGTGGATAGGGGGATGGGAGCAGTCTAACCAGTAACAATAGGGGCCAAACATGAATACACACAGACACACGTGTGCACACACAACAGTGAACAGAAATAACATGGTTATAGCACATCCATAAGATTCAGTACAGGTAGACTGCATGTCAACACAACAGATGTTATGCTCAGTGGAAACTGTTCATTTTTATTTAGAATTTGTGTATTTATGTGTATGGTATGTACTCCTGCAGTATAAACTGAGGAGTTTTTCTTGTTTTTTTTTTTCTTTTTTAAGAAAGTTACAAAACAAATAAGTGTAACACTGTATGAACATGAGACACAAAATATGAACAAAGAACAGTACAACAAAATATGATGACAACTTGGAGAAGAGTCTAATGTAGGATAAATTACTTTCCTGTATTGTATCGATATAATATTACATGTATAATAAAAATGTATCTGATTTTTACCTCTGCCAATAACTTTCTAATGAACCATGTTATTCATGTTTAATCATCAAGCCTCACAAAATCATAAATCAAGCAGAAATACAATCAAATAAATTTAAAGGTATAGTCCCTTTTTGATTTTTGAAAACTTGTGTTGAAATGTCATCATAAAGGGTCTTTTTTTCTGTTGTACATCACAAGATTACAGCTAATTTTATTGTTGCTGGTTATTTTGGAGGGATCCCATGGTAAATACAGTGAGCTCACTACACGCACATCCTGAAGGTTCAAAGTTCATGCTGCATTTGAAGGAAACTGGGAACTCTGAATTTCTGACTTACAACTCTGAAAAATATATTAAAACTATATTAATAAAGCTGGAAAACCAAGAAAAATGGTGTGAAAGTCACCTTAACTCTCCAGCAGATATCCAGCAAAATTTTCATGTGAAATTTGGCCAGTTTTTGTCCCAATGGAATTATTTTTTGTGTACTTCACTGTCTTTCTCCTTCAATTTTATAAAATCTTTTTGCACTTTCAGTTGCAATAAAAGGTCCATTGCTTTACTTCGGCTCCATGATGCCAAGACTAGCATGCATAAGTTGAGCACCAAATGACATTCTGGTAAACAATGCTGTTTGGGGGTTGTAACCCCCCGGTCATCTATGACATAGTCACAGAAAACGTGTCATGGAATTTTGTGGCTGTGTTTTAGCCCACATGGGTCAAAATTCTAAAACATCTCCAGACAAATCAAATTTTAATCAAAGTTGTGATATAAGAATCCTTTATTTGAACACTAGGGAACAAAATTAAAGTGGCACACAAGAAAATCCCTTTCATAACTTAAAAGGTAAAACAAAAAATGAAAAGGGACTGCACGTTTAAAGGTGCTGCACAGCCAATTTAAAAGTAAATTTTAATGCAAAGTAAAGAAAACTTGGTGTCGCAGACCGAACGGTCCCCCCCCCCCTAAAAATTGGCCCGCCTGCCTTCACTGCGCATGTGTCATTTGGACCACAGCAGTTGGTCTGAGTCTGACTCTCTTCACCTAAAATGATCAAATGGATTAATGGGCCTATTAACCATCAGATGACAAGGTAAATCATCTTAAATCATTCTAAAGCCAGTTTTAAGCAGAAACAAGGCCATTTTAAGCAAAAATGAGGCAAAACCTGATGACGCTTTGAAATGACCGACGCACAGTGAACGCATCAGCTAGCAGCCGTGTAGCCATGGCGCTCTGATCACTTCAGTTGTCTTTTATGATGAAATAATGCTGAATTTATGTGGAAATGATTGTTGTACAAAAGCTTCAGATATGTGTTGCTGAGATAGATGATGACTGGAGTGCAGCTTTAAGCAGAATCAAGGTGTTAATCCGTGAACCGCGGCTAATGACGCATGATGTTGGAAAAAAAGGGAAAAATATTTGCTGTCACTGGGACTGACTGAGTTAAACTCTGCACTGCAACTTTTGTATTGTATTTTATATTATATTGCACTGATTTGTATTGTTTGACCATAGCACCTTTTTTATTATTCATGTTGTGGTTGCTGTCAGGACTTTCTAAAATATTTGCACAAAATCTGAACAGGAACTCTGGTTTATTTATGATATTTCATTTAATTTTTAATTGTTATTTATGCTATTGTAGTGTGTTTTTTGTGTGCTGGTGTGTTTGATCAACAGTTAAACTTAACGGTCTGTCATCTATTAATGCATGGGGTGGTGTGTGTGCATAGAGGGGTGAGGGAACACCAAACCATAATCTCACCTAGGCCACTAAAATGGCTAGAGTCGGCTCTGGTACCATTGCATTTAACTAGTTTTAGCAACAGTTGTAAGTACCGTGACAACTGACACATAAAAAAATGCAGCTTTCATTTGTGTCTGTTGTGTGTCTCGATGCCTTTCTTAACACAAAAAAAGACATTGTGGCCAGACTAAGGCACACCTGTGCAATAATCATGCTGTCTAATCAGCATCTTTATATGCCACACTTGTGAGGTGGGATGGATTATCTCGGCAAAAGAGAAGTGCTCTGTAACACAGATTTAGACAGATTTGTGAACAATATTTAAGAGGAAAAGGTCTTTTGTGTATATAGAAAATGTTTTCAATCTTTGAATTCGGCTCATGAAAAATGGGAGCAAAAACAAAAGTGCTCTGTAACACAGATTTAGACAGATTTGTGAACAATATTTAAGAGGAAAAGGTCTTTTGTGTATATAGAAAATGTTTTCAATCTTTGAATTCAGCTCATGAAAAATGGGAGCAAAAACAAAAGTGTTGCATTTATATTTTTGTTCAGTGCATGTTGCATTTTGGTGGTGTCAGTTCTAAGATCACGAACAAAAGAAAATCCTTAGAGACAATCAATGTACCTACCCCCCCACCCCACCCCTACATACACACACAATCACTTATTGCATAAATAAATAAGAGAGCAGATAAAATTTAATTCACACTCAGTTATTTACAGTGCAGGTTGTGAATGGTAACTTACACGCAATGTTAATAATGTAGGTGCATGAACGGAAATTCTATGTTAATGTTAAGAAACAAGCTCTGTGACACTGGCTGCTTTGTTTTATGTTAAATCACATCTCACTTTGTCTGTTCCTCTGCAACATTGATTTGATGTCCTCTGAAAAAATGAGTATCCATGGTCTGCAGTATATGTGAAGTATGCACATTCTCACCACACATTTTTCATGCTTAAAGTCACCATTAATGTGTGGGAAAAGATGTACACATGGTCTTTGTGAGTACATCACATTTATAAATGAGACCCCTGCTGTGTGCAGATACAAAGGCACTCTGAAAAGTGACAATATATGACACATCAGAATGAGAACATTAATGGAATGAATCTGAAAGTATTTATATTATTTGCAGAATTCTCCACTTTGCCAAAAAAGAAAGAAAAACTGATCCTGAATACTAACTAGCTACTTACTCTGAAAGCTGTATGACATGCCAGAGCTTTAAGGATTCGTTGATTATTAATTGACTGTTAATTAATGTAGAAATATTTTGATAATTGATTAACAGTCTTTAGTCTTTTATTTAAATCAAAATTCTCTGATTTCAGCAACTTAAATGGGACTGCTTAATGGTTTATTTTAGTAGTTTCTGAACAATTTCACTGATTATTCAACTACTAATTAATCTATAACTATTTTGAAAATCAAATAATTGTTTTGAGTCTTTTTTTTAATGAAAATGCTCTGATTTCAGCATCTTAAACAGGAATACTTTCTGGTTTATTTTACTAGTTTATTTTGATCAGGCAGTAACCTGAATACCTGAGGGTTGTGGACAAAACAAGACATTTGAAGGCTTCATCTTGGGTTCTGGAAAACACTTTCATTCAACATTTTATGGACATAACTAATCAATTCATTGAGCAAATAATTAATTGATTAATCAGTTATGCAAATAAGCATTTGTTGATGCCCTAATAGGCATCATCTGTAAAAAAGAAAAATACATATATATATTTGTGAGGTCTTTAAGTGAGGACTTTGGTAGTGTAGCGGTGAAGAGTTCCGGGGGTTTACTGGGGCTATTACGGGTTAGAGGTCAAAAGAAGCAAGTAGCACTCCCAGGGTCAGAGAAAAGTGTTATTGTACCTGTAGTCTGGTGTCCATCTTCCACTGCATCTCCTTCAAGGCGAATTTGGAAAGATAAGAGAGTAAGGATAACAATGCACCTGAACCCACAGCACCTGGACACTGCAGCTCACAACTGTGCACCAGTACTCAATTCATAAAGTGTTTTTAGGCATTCAAAGGCAAACGCCCAGGAGAGGCTTATGGTCAGGAACTAGAAATACAAAGAAGTTCACATAACTTAAACGGGATCATTTGTTAGTTTATTGATTATAAGCCATCTCGTAATAACCAACACAACAATTACAGATAACAGAATTACAAACGTTTGCGGCGCATTAGGTAAGGCAGTGACCAAAGCACAGTAACCTTCACCGGGCAACAATGACAAAGAATCACCTCAGTGTAATCAAAATAAATAAATAAAATACAAATGACAGAAAACATGTTAATTGGACATGTTTTCATATGACGACTATTTAATCATGCAAGGATCATACCTTTCTTTTCTTTCTTCTCTTCTTCCTCTGCTCCAGCACCCAGCAGAGTGAAGATGATTCCAGTTTGAGAGTTAACTCCGACAGCAGTCACCACCATGCGTCCCGACCCCTCCATCACATGGGTCCCTGGGAAAGCCAAGCATTACAAAGTGGGACTGCAGTGAGGTGGAATGACAATCTAATGTGGAATAATACAAAACAAATAGTGAGATAGTTTATTTATTTATTTATTTTTATTTTATTGAATTTATTTTGGCACACATGGATCCAAGCAATTAACAAAACATACAAAGAAAGAAAAAGAGAAATCAGTCCAACAAAGAAAAAGAGAAAATAGTCCAACAGCGCACCCATGCAGCCAAAAAGAGTTAGGCAAAGGAAAGCTTGTAGATGCCTACCCCATTAACCAAAGAAATAAAAATTGTACGTGTATATAAAAAATTATACATCCATCCAGTTAAATCCAGTCCAAAAAAGAGTGGGGGAAGCAAAATACCCATTTATTCCCACTCCCTATTTCAACCGCTCAATCACTGCAACTCATAGGACACAATCCCAATGTTACCGAACAAACTACATTCATAATACAGCAACTCATAGGGCACAAACTCATTTTTCTTCATCAGTGACATATCTAGAGAACATCATTTCTTTATATTGATATTCAAACTGAATAATATTTGGACATCGCTTGAGTTCCTCCATTAGTTTATTCCATATTTTAGGGCCACAAATGGAGACACAGAAACCTTTCCTGGTCGTCCGAGCCCCTGCAATTTTAAAATAATACAAGCCCCTTAGATTACATTTTCCCTCTCCGTGAAAAATTCTTGAATTCTAAAGGGCAGTTGCTTATTTTTCACTTTATACATTAACTGAACAGTCTTAAACGCAATCATATGGTGGAGTTAATATTTTAGATTTAATGAACAATGGGTTGGAGTGGTCTCGATAACCTGCTTTGTGAATTGTTCTTAATGCTCATTTTTGAAGAATGAATAATGCATGCAATGTAGTTTTATAATTGTTGCCCCAAGCTTCAGCACAGTAAGTCAGGTTGGGTGCAACCAATGAACAATACAAAGTATGTAGTGCTCTGCAATCAAGAACATGCTTTGCTTTATTTAACACTGCAATACTTTTGATACTTTCTTTTGAATATGTTGAATATGAGCTTTCCAATTAATTATTTCATCAGTAATGACACCTAAAAACTTATTTTCTTTGACCCGTTCTATGTTTACCCCTTAGTGATGTCAATGTCACAGTTTCACATTTCTTATACAAATTCTTTGACACATCGGACAACCAGTCAAACCAGAAACTTAAATGGAGCCTTTTAGTGGATGTTTTTTTAAGAGTGGTTCAAAACCAGTTGAAAGCCAGAGGGCCTCATATGCACACCTACCACAACCAAGACACACCCTGTCCTTCAACCACATTAACCCTAGGCCATATTTAAAACCTTTAACCAAAAGTTAAATGCATTATTTCATGACAAATAAAAGAAAAGAAGAAGCCTTGTTTCACATGTTGACTCACACAGCGGATCATACGTCTCCATCTCCTGCATGCCTTCCCTCGCCACAACCATAAGCCTCCTCTTTGGCCTTCCTCTTCAAATAACACTGAGCAAAGACTGACATTTGACATTTAAGATACAATGTGCTGCCCATGAATGTGAGTATATTGCTAATGGGGCTGTATAAACAGGTGCATTTTTAGTATCCAGCCTAAAAAAAAAAAAACATGGTGAGGGTTGCATGAGAAAGGGCATCTGTACCCAAAGAAATGTGGTTAATCTCTCAGTGCTGATTACAGTGTGTGTGTGTGTGGGGGGGGGGGGGGGGGGGGGGGCAGCTGGGATTTGAGTAATCCTGGCTACAATCCAAAGATCCAACCAACCAATGGACATGGATGAAAACATCACCTTCTTGGCAGATGAATGATTTACTGTAAAAAGCTTTGAAACATGTTGGAAGCAGCAGTTTAAACAGGCCTGTCCTTTGTGTACACAGTTTAAATCTGGGCTTCCCAATTTGGGGCTTGTTCATTTTGGCATGCCTTCTTGGCTAAGCTAATTGTGAAGCTTTCTGCAAATTAATAAATTACTGTTAAGAAAATTAAAGAGTAGTGGCTTTATTAATTTGAAATTTTCTTTTAGATTTAGACTGTTAATTTTGATGAAATTGCATAGATTTCATTATACATTGATTCTTTCAGCTGCTTCCATTTTGCTCGGGGTCAGTACATTGGTTCTTAGGTCGATCTACAACCCCTGGCAAAAATTATGGAATCACCGGCCTCAGAGGATGTTCATTCAGTTGTTTAATTTTGTAGGAAAAAAAGCAGATCACAGACATGACACAAAACTAAAGTCATTTCAAATGGCAACTTTCTGGCTTTAAGAAGCACTATAAGAAATCAGGAAAAATAATTGTGGCAGTCAGTAACGGTTACTTTTTTAGACCAAGCAGAGGGAAAAAATATGGAATCACTCAATTCTGAGGAAAAATTATGGAATCACCCTGTAAATTTTCATCCCCCAAATTAACACCTGCATCAAATCAGATCTGCTCGTTGACACTGACCCTATGCCATGACCTTGACCCTATGTGTCTTTTTGCAAGAAATGTTTTTGCAGTTTTTGCTCTATGGCAAGATGCATTATCATCTTGAAAAATGATTTCATCATCCCCAAACATCCTTTCAATTGTCCAAAATATCAACATAAACTTGTGCATTTATTGATGATGTAATGACAGCCATCTCCCCAGTGCCTTTACCTGACATGCAGCCCCATATCATCAATGACTGTGGAAACTTACATGTTCTCTTCAGGCAGTCATCTTTATAAATCTCATTGGAACGGCACCAAACAAAAGTTCCAGCATCATCACCTTGCCCAATGCAGATTTGAGATTCATCACTGAATATGACTTTCATCCAGTCATCCACAGTCCACGATTGCTTTTCCTTAGCCCATTGTAACCTTGTTTTTTTCTGTTTAGGTGTTAATGATGCCTTTTGTTTAGCTTTTCTGTATGTAAATCCCATTTCCTTTAGGTGGTTTCTTACAGTTCGGTCACAGACGTTGACTCCAGTTTCCTCCCATTCGTTCCTCATTTGTTTTGTTGTACATTTTTCGATTTTTGAGACATATTACTTTAAGTTTTCTGTCTTGACGCTTTGATGTCTTCCTTGGTCTACCAGTATGTTTGTCTTTAACAACCTTCCCATGTTGTTTGTATTTGGTCCAGAGTTTAGACACAGCTGACTGTAAACAACCAACATCTTTTGCAACATTGCGTGATGATTTACCCTCTTTTAAGAGTTTGATAATCCTCTCCTTTGTTTCAATTGACATCTCTCGTGTTGGAGCCATGATTCATGTCAGTCCACTTGGTGCAACAGCTCTCCAAGGTGTGTTCACTCCTTTTTAGATGCAGACTAACAAGGAGATCTGATATGATGCAGGTGTTAGTTTTGGGGATGAAAATTTACAGGGTGATTCCATAATTTATTTCTCAGAATTGAGTGATTCCATATTTTTTCCCTCTGCTTGGTCTAAAAAAGTAACCGTTACTGACTGCCACAATCTTTTTTTCTTGATTTCTTATAGTGTTTCTTAAAGCCAGAAAGTTGCCATTTGAAATGACTTTAGTTTTGTGTCATGTCTGTGATCTGCTTTTTTCTACAAAGTTAAACAACTGAATGAACATCCTCCGAGGCCGGTGATTCCATAATTTTTGCCAGGGGTTGTACATGCTGATTTGGCACAAATTTTATGCTGTTGTATTTCCTGATGCAACTTCATATGTGCAAGGAGAATGGATAGCCTTTGAACCTTGGCCTTTCTTGCTGTGAGGCACACGTGCCACCACTGTACCACCATGATACATGTTATTGTTGAGTTTACACTCTCTTGTTCACCTCTCTGCTACACTCTCCATGTCTGAACAACTGACCCCAGGTATTTAAACTCATCTTTCTTCACCACCTCTATGCCTTGCAACCTCACTGTTTTGCTGTGCTCCCCGTCATTCACACACACTTACTCCTACTGATTTTCATTCCCCTTCTTTCCAGAGCACATCAGCACCTCTCCAGGCTTGTCTCAACCTGCTCCCTACTCTCTCTACAGATCACAATGTCATTTACAAATGTATGTAATTCACATAACATCAACATTTAATTTGGGCCCATTGTCCTACAAACAGACTAATTCATTGTGCTTCAAAGAAAACAATTTGGGCATCTCTGGTTAAAAGTCCAAACTGATTAGTCTCAAATAAAACAGACAAGGAGCAAATACTGACATCTGAGTCACATCACAACACAACACACTAAAGTGTGACTTTATTTTGAACAACAAATTTTGGCACCGTTGTAAATACGCAAAAGGAATTTTACAGGTGGATGTTGTGATGCTGAGAGAACCTATCCTTAATCGAACCCTAACCCATTACAGGTGTCACCTCATATTTTCTATCTCCAACTCATACATTTAAGGATGATTGTTGTGGGAATGTGTATAGAAATTGCTACAGTTCTATGGATGAGCTGGGACTTTAAACTCAGTCACTTAAGTTCAATATGCTGCACAGAGCCAAAATACAAAAATATGCCAGCGTCCAAATACTAGTGGACTGCACTACATATACATGCAGACAGAATGTATTTAACCTGTGGGAGAATAAGTCGCTGTGGTTGAAAGTGTGACTAATTAAAGAAGGCTGCTAAAAGGCACACAGCTAATTATCCATTCTATCAAAGTGAGATGTGAGAGATGTGATTAACCCACATTCGTGTGATTGGTGATATTCTGCATTTCTAAGAACCTTTCAGCTGAAAATCATAGTGTCTCTGCAACAGTTAGTACACTGGTGAAACGGCAGACTGTACATTAAAAGAGCAGTGTTTTTTAGGATTGCTCAGCTTTGAGATTCAAATTATAATTAACAGGAATTTCGACTGTCTGAATTAAAGCAGCTTGTAATAAATTCTGAATTATGGAATGGATATCAGGAAAAGCTTAAACCACAATGAAACATCTCTGAGATTAATTCATGATTTGCCATAGTTATCATTGTCATAGTTATCACATGCACAAAACCATAAATGTGCTTTCTTTTCCTATTTTGGAGATACACCAAGCAAAAATACATCTTTCTCCAACAGTGCAGGTCAGTTCATCCCTGCTACTCACACTGAATATTGGCAGGCCAAAGGGCATAAGGGCTTTGATCTGAAAGCCTTTTTATTTTTGCCGAAAGGAAAGCTACAGGAAACACGAACATGCATATACATCCATACCGCCGTCCAATGTGATGAAATGAGCAGCACAGAGAGCATCAGCTGGCAACATACCAGACAACAACATGGGGTCCTTGTCTGCAGACTTCTTGACGTGGTCGGACTCGCCCGTCAACGATGACTCATCGATCTTCAGATCATTGCCCTGAATCAACACTCCATCAGCAGGCAGCAGGTCGCCTGCATAAACACAGATGGCAGAATTATTATCTGCAGTGATCACTTGCATTTCTTGGATAAACCGACAGAAATGTTCATATACTATTACAGGCAAAAGTGTACATGCGCCTTGGTTAAAATATCCGTTATTCACCCAAGGTAGATTAATCACCAGTGTTAAATTAACACTAGGAAGTGTCCATATGTGTCTGCTCTTTAGAGTCTTAACATTTTTCTAGTGTTAACTAATACTATCAGTGTGCATCCACTCTTTTCAGTGGTTATGTTTCCACCCCTGTTTGTTTGTCTGTTTGCGAACATCCTGTAACCCACAATTCATAACCTGATAGGCAAGAACTGATTCAATTTTCAAGGTCATAAGTCAAAGTCAGAATGTAACAAAAAATCTTGGAAAACTGGAACAATCCCGATCCTTCAAAGTCACGTTTATTTTAAATGGGACAATGCATATTAATGAACATAGTTACATGTAAATATACCGGATTGTAGCAGGATGCTAATTTTTATCCGTAGTCAAAAATCCATAACTGTCAAAAAAAAAAAAAATCTTTCATATTTGACAGCCTTATGTAGGATGGTATCGACTGACAAAGTTGGATCTGGACAAGATCCAGATTACAGATTTTGTGGCCATTTAAATGTAACATTGAAAATCCTTTTTAATGTATTTTACATTATGCCCCAATCATTCTCATATTTGAAAGTGAGGTGCAACGAGGGCTGCATCTGTCAAATGCTCAGAATAGTGTGAATAGGGTTTGTCCACCGGAATGCACAAAATTGTCGGAGGAAACGTAAAATGGTGATGTTTGCACACGACACAAATGATCAAAGTTAAAAGGAAATTTATCAGGTGATGACGGCATGTGTATTTTACAACCTAGTCTCAAGTTTTTTTCATGATTCCGTCACGAAATGAGTCACATTTTCATGACAGGGTTTTTTTATTCTTAATATTACTACCCCTACCCCCTTCCCCTAACCCTAACTATAACTCCCCCACCCCCCAGACCCCCCTGCATCACTTTTCATTTTGTGCTCCTGTCACGGAATGTATTCAAATGAATTTGTGCTCCTGCTATGAAAATGTGGCACTTTTTTCATAACAATATAATGAATCAATAGATTAATGTATATTTTGTGATGCTGAATCACAACATGCTGTGAGATATGGCAGGTATTTTACTAGTTTGAAACCTTGGCATTAACTGACTGTGCTTGAGTGTCTGCTGTTTCAGCACAGAGGTTGCACAGAATTAATTTTTTTAAATTAACAATTCAATGTAAACGTCAGGCATATCTAACTTTATTTCAGGCTTGTTTCTTTAAGAATAAATGGCTCCATGTGTAACAGGTTGACCAACAGTTTAGACCTCTGTATGGGACATCGTGGCTGTGCACAAAGGCCACACAGTGCTTGAACGTGCTTGTGCACTGGCTATTACAACCAACATCAAACACATAAAAACAATCTCCAACTGCAGGAATTGAATT
The DNA here is from genome assembly GCF_902500255.1 of Thalassophryne amazonica. Taxonomy (NCBI): domain Eukaryota; kingdom Metazoa; phylum Chordata; class Actinopteri; order Batrachoidiformes; family Batrachoididae; genus Thalassophryne; species Thalassophryne amazonica. The sequence goes on along the minus strand of NC_047105.1, from coordinate 47,514,347 downwards.
CTTGTTGTCTGTGTATTTTACAGACAGAACACATCATAATTACTCACCAGTTTGCTGAATGAATCAAACAAGAATTATATGTCTGAAATGGGAAACTTTTATGTGGATTTTAAGAAATTCTCATTTATAATGAGTGCTGTGGATATATGGAACACCCTGCCAGAGGAAGTAGTAACAGCACAAAGGGAAACCATTTCTAAAAAAATAAAATAGACAAACACTGGAGAAATGATGGCTAGTAAATATAATATCAACAGATAGATTCCATGTATATCAGATCTGGATAAAGCGATGCTTTTCACCTGGTCCAGTGATTTCAGTGACTGGCGTAATTTTATTTTATGCTCACATCCATTAACACCCTCAAAATCCTCATTTACATACTGCTGTCTGTGTCACATTGCCACCCGCTATCAATTGTGCATTTACTTTTAGTAAATCACTCACAAAACTGTCTCCGCCCCAACGTACAAAAGGTTGAACACCCACACAATCAGTACACGTTATCTGGGAACTTAGCATATTAGGCCCTTACTGTTAATTCAACACTGTCCTGTAAGTTAACACCGACAGTGTTAATGTAATACTTCAAAGTGTTAATTTAACACTGAAAAAAAGTGGAAACATATAGACACTTTCTAGTGTCAACACAGTTAACACTGGCAATTTTGTTCTGTTGTTTGCTACCATTTGGGTGGATGAAGGTCTTGAGACCAGTGTTGCCACAGTTACTTTGAAAAGCTACTTTATTAGTTACTTTTTACAGTCACATTTTACACTTACTTTATACAGTTACTTCATTAGCAGCTGTGGACAACTTGTTGGCAACTGCTGAATGTAACTAATAAAGCAACTAGTAATCTAACTTGGTTATTTTTAAGACTGAGCACTCAGAAAAATAACTATTAGTTATTTTGCTGATTACTCAATCTTAAGAGTAACCAAGTTAGATTACTAGTTACCTTATTAGTTACATTACTTATTAGTTACAAGTTGTCAGCAGCTGCTAATAAAGTAACTGTATAAAGCTGCTAATGAAGTAACTGTATAAACTAACTAAAGAAATAACAAATAAAGTAAGTTTTCAAAGTAACTTGTGGCAACACTGCTTGAGACTCAGTGTGGGGGGTCTGTCTCAGTGTACATTTTCCCGCTGCCTTCTGTTGGCTAGACAATACTTTTAATGTTGGAACAGAAGATGAGCTATCAGTGAGAAAAATTTAAACAAATGGATGTCAGTGTGTGCATGTGATTATATAACTAATTATTGTGCTGGCAATGGAGAATTGCATCTGAACATACTTAGACCACCCCTGGTTCAAGGCCACCTGTGCCCCATTCTCCAAGTTCATATGTTATTATTCTGTTTGGAAGGTAAGCGTGCGGCCCACGTGCACCCCTGCTTGCGTCCCATTCTGAATGACTAATTGCTGTAATTAAGGATTAATTGGGGAACCTTTCTCTGTATTTAAAGCCTACCTTTAAACCCAGGGCTTTTAAGAGCAGGAATAAAAATTTAAGCCAAGGGTTCTGGAGCAGAATGTATTACCTCTATAAGTCATGCTCCTTCCTACGAGTCACCTCGAAAAGATCCATAGTATCACAAGCAACTGCACAATCTAGTCTACAAGAATACAAGAATTTACAGATGTTACATCATTGCAAAGAATATAAATGTGACATAAATGTATGAATACTTTGCCTTGTTTAGTTTTTTTTTTTGTTGTTGTTTGTTTTGGGGGTTTTCTTTTTTTGTTTGTTTTTTGTTGTTTTTTCCCTGAGAATCACAATGGAAATAAGTTTTATGCTTTATTGCATTAATGTGGGCAGTTTTATATATTGTACTGTTTTTATGTATGTGTATTTTATTGCCAAATAGAAAAAAATCTAATATTTGCAGCAGATGCTGTGAAAACCTTCCTGCGAGGTTTTAAAGGAAAAAACCTTAAACAGAGCACACTGCGTGGGCCGGTTGTGTGTTACAGCCATACCTACCATATTTAACCTGTGCGATGTCCCCTACCACGATGTCAGCCACAGGCAGCTGTATGACCTGGCTCCCACGGACCACCTGGAACTTTTGCTCCTGTTCAATGCGGTTCTGCAGCCCACGGAACTGCTTCTCCTTCGACCAATCATTGAAGGCCGTCACCAGCACCACACACACCACAGACAACAGGATGGCAGCACCCTCAATCCAGCCGGCCTCGCCCTCTTCCTCTGCTCCGCCTCCTGCCGTGCCGCAAGCTGCAGTTCCAGAACAGTGACAAGAGGAAGATAAGGACCATTATGGAAATGCAGTGAATCTGCAAACACACTACAATGCACTGTGCGGTGTGCATCGTGGTTGATGTATGCTGCACACAGCCTGTCTGAGAAACAAAAATTAATTCCACATATGCAAACATATCTGCACTACTTTTAGGAGTATGTAGTGTTGTTAGTGGAAACCTTTTGCACAGTGAATGTACGCACAATGTGCGAAATATAAAAGAGCAATGAAATAAAGTGAACTTTGACTGAGATGGCCCTCAGAGATTGGACTTCTGCCTTCTGTCTGCTTCTCTGTTCATTTGCTTGACTGCAAATAAAAGGCCTGCAGCCTGCTCGCTGTGAAGTGAATGACTATACTGCAGTTAGGAATGAAACCAGGCCTATCCCCAGTCTTCTTCATGCTGCTTCATCTATCACTCTGGAAACAATTGTGAGCTACTTAAAAAGCCCTCGGTGGAATGATTGGCTTTGGACTATAAAACACTTTTAGTTTCCAAAGAAACTCATGTAGACCTCATACATAGGGTCTAATTTATTTTACAAAAAATCCTCAGCTCTAAATTTCAGCTCATGAGCACACATATGTGAATATGTTAAACTGTTAATTTTATTCAATGCCTATACTCTACCTCTGTACTCAGTAACAGAGCAAATAAATGAAATAAATATAAAAAATAAAAATATAGAATTTCTATTTTGCACGGATTAAATTACACTGAAATGTATATTTACAGTGTAGTGTATCTTCGTATTTATAGATTCAGAAAAATAATATGAAAACAACGGTTTAAAAAGTTATTTCAAATAAATCATCAGTGTTTCTCTCATTTACTGAAAAAATAATAAACTTACACAAATGTATCACTCATGAAAGTGCTATGAAACACTTGCTGAACGAGTTTAGTTGGATGTACAGTCTGTGAGTGCAGTAGCTGTCCGTGGTCCTGATACTACAACATGAATTCACAGATCTGACTGCAGTGTGCTCATCTCAGACACATTACGGTAAGCGACACGTGCAACTGTGTGGCAAATTGTAGCTGTCCACAGTGCTGGAGCATGAGCTCTGAACGCACTATCAAGCTGAACGCTGTGAAACACTGAAACCAAACATGGCCAAACTAAAATGTTTCAGATTGTACTGTAATCTTTCATTTCTTTATTATCTACAGGCTTTTCCCTTTTTCTTTGTGTTTTTACTGTTGCATTGCCAAAGCAAAGATTTAAGAGCTTCCACATCCAATGGCTAACAGGCTGTTTCATACACAAATAATAAACACAATCATCCCTTGACTTAACTTTCTGGGGTTGACGTTTAAAAGTTTTATAGAAGTGCCTTTTGCTGTATTTCCATTTAATTTTTCTGGACCCTGAAATCAAAAGAGGAGAACATTATATAGTTGTTGTGGTTTGTCTGTCTGTGATTGTGGTGATCTGCAAAGCTTTTGGCATTGGGAACACGTTGTTACGTTGTGGGGACGATTCAGAAGTGGTTTGGGAATTTTATAAATTGGTTGCAATGACAGAGTCAGAATGCTGACAACAGACTGAGAACATAAAAGCTGGTACAACTAAAGTAGGTGTAGTACTTGTAGGTGGTACATCTACAGTAGCTGTAGTACTGTACATCTGCTTGGTACTACATAGGTGATGTAATTCCTTCATCAGTGTACATACACAAGATGATGTTGAGAGCTGGGACAATGATACCAAACCAAGGCTTTCCAGTAGGGGCCCATCTTGAATGATTTGGATGGGGGAGGGAGGATTTATTGCTTAATTGGGGTCACCAGGTGAGTACCATCCCTCTCTGGTGTTTGACGATAGGCTCATGACACCTCCAGAGGGCTTATTGGCAACATCTGGTGTCTCAGGTGTGCCCCTTCTTTCACCCCTTCTACCCATAATGATGTTAATTTGGAACCCAGGTGTTGTCTCTCCTCTTTAACCAGAGCCACTGACTTGTCCACTCAGCACCAGTGGAGAGAGATTTGATGGCTTGATGTCGAGTTGCTGTCAGACACCCATGTCCTTAAGCAGCTGGATAGCTGAATTGCCAAATTCAGCAATTTTGCCCAGTGCCAGCTGCCAGCTCAGAGTATCTAAGGTGTGTTCATGGGTCTCCTCCACAGCATCCTCCCAGGGTATTGTAAGCTCTGTGATGCACGGTGTGAAGTAGGAGTCCAAAACATAAGGTCTGGTCTGACAATGATTGTGATGATCTCCAAAGGTAAGCAGAGCCTCTTTTCCAAGTCTGCCAGTATCCAACCCTGTCGCACGGCAAGTCATGATTCAGGAGCACGAAATATACATTAATCTATTGGTTCATGATATTGTGACGAAAAGTTCCTCATTTTCGTCACGGCAGTACAAATTCATTCTCATTCATTCCATGATGGCTGCACGAAATTAAAAGTGAAGCGGGGGGACCGGGTGGTTATGATTAGGGTGGGGGGAAGGAAAGTTCAATGTACAGTGGTCCTGCCCATAGGGTCTAGATGGCTCCTGTAAATGGTCTGCATGTATATAGCGCATTTCCATCTGCATCAGATGCTCAAAGCACTTTACACAAATACCTCACATTCACCCCGATGTTAGGCTGCTGCCATGCAAGGTGCCCACTACACACTGGGAACAAGGACCTTGCCCAAGGGCCCTTAGTAATTTTTCAGTTAGGCTGGGATTTGAAACAAGGATCCTCTAGTGGTTAAGCCCAACGCTTAACCACTACACCATCACCTCCTCCACATAGTGAGGGGGAAGTGATGTACATCATTTAAGAACAAATCTGGGGGACTCACAGCGAAACAGCTTGTATGAGCAAACCACGAAAACATCGAGCCAACGGGCAGGTGTGCACGATCCCGGTGCGACATTGTCGTGCGAGCAGGAACACAGTGCGAGCAGCTGAGACAAGGTGCACCACATCATGTCGCTGATGTGGAGGAAAATAGAATAAAAACTTTACTACTGCGCTACCATTGCTAGCCTGTAATCGGAGTGGAAAAATGCCTGAAATCAATAAGAACATGAAGGAGGTGTTCTGTGTGTGGCCGCTGCAGCCCAGCGCAAAGACAAAAGATGTGTTATGTATTTCCACATGAGGACAGCAGGCAGAGACATGTGACTCATGGAGGAATGGTGCAAGTTCATGTCCTTCCAAACACGGAATGTGTTCTCAAGCTGGGACGTCCAGGAGCAGAAATCTTTAGTGCCGCAGCTGTGGGCAGACACCCCCACCCCTTGGTCAGTTCAGCGCCCGGACCAGCGTGTCACTCTGTTATATGGTCATTCATTTTCGTTATGTGGTTATTCATTTTCGTTATTTTGTTATGTAATTGCGTATGTAGGTATTGTCATATGTAACTCTCCTGGCGGTGGTTTCTGTGTTTGTAATGTGTGCACTGAGCCATCATCCATCTGTCAGTGTGCTGTGATCAGCTGACAGGCCCCTCCCCGTGCTGTGTGTGATCAGACCACGCTGTCCGGCCCCCATGTGATCAGATCTGTACATACATACATCCATCCATCCATTTTCTTCCACTTTATCCGGAGTCGGGTCGCGGGGGCAGCAGCTCAAGCAAAGCCGCCCAGACCTCCCGATCCACACACACTCCTGCAGCTCCTCCGGGGGAACCCCAAAGCGTTCCCAAGCCAGCTGAGAGATGTAGTCCCTCCAGCGTGTCCTGGGTCTTCCCCGGGGCCTCCTCCCAATGGGATGTGCCCGGAACAACTCTCCAGCAAGGCGTCCAGGGGACATCCGGAAAAGATGTCCGAGCCACCTTAACTGACTCATTTCGATGTGGAGGAGCAGCGGCTAAGGGAGCGCCCAGCCACCCTGCGGAGGAAACTCATCTCGGCCGCTTGTACTCGCGATCTCGTTCTTTCGGTCATGAGCCAAATCTCATGACCATAGGTGAGGATCGGAACGTAGATCGATCGGTAAATCGAGAGCTGTGCCCACCTACTCAGCTCCCTCTTCACCACGACGGTCTGATACAGTGACCGCATCACTGCAGATGCTGCACCGATCCGTCTATCGATCTCACGCTCCATCCGTCCCTCACTCGTGAACAAGACTCCGAGATACTTAAACTCCTCCACTTGAGGCAAGGACACTCCACCGACCTGAAGAGGGCAAAGCACCTTTTTCCGGTCGAGAACCATGGCCTCGGATTTGGAGGTGCTGATTTTCATCCCGGACGCTTCACACTCAGCTGCAAACCGCCCCAGTGCACGCTGAAGGTCCTGATTTGATGACGATTTGACCCCCACAGGGTGCCCCGAGGGACACGGTCGAACGCCTTCTCCAGATCCACAAAACACATGTGGACTGGTTGGGCGAACTCCCATGAACCCTCGAGCACCCGATGGAGCGTGTAGAGCTGGTCCAGTGTGCCACAACCAGGACGAAAACCACACTGCTCTTCCTGAATCCGAGGTTTGACCATCGGTCGAATTCTTCTCTCCAGTACTCTGGAACAGATCTTACCGGGGAGGCTGAGGAGTGTGATCCCCCTATAGTTGGAACACACCCTCCGGTCCCCCTTCTTAAACAGAGGGACCACCACCCCGATCTGCCAATCCAGAGGCACTGTCCCCGATCGCCATGTGATGCTGCAGAGGCGTGTCAGCCAAGACAGTCCCACAACATCCAGAGACCCAAGGTACTCAGGACGGACCCCATCCACCCCAGGAGCTTTGCCACCGAGGAGCTCTCCAACCACCACAGTGACTTCGGCCTGGTCAATGGATGAGTCCGCCTCCGAGTCCCCAGTCTCTGCTTCCTCCTCGGAAGACGTGATGATGGGATTGAGGAGATCCTCAAAGTATTCCTTCCACCGCCCAACATCATCCCCAGTCAGGGTCAACAGATCCCCACCCACACCATAAACAGTGCCAGTGGAGAGCTGCTTCCGCCTCCTGAAGCGCCGAACGGTTTGCCAGAATCTCTTCGAGGCCGACCGATAGTCCTCGTCCATGGCCTCCCCGAACTCCTCCCAGACCCGAGTTTTTGCCTCTGCGACCGCACAGGCTGTGGCACGCTTGGCCTGCCGGTACCTGTCAGCTGCCTCTGGGGTCCCACCTACCAACAAAGATAAGTAGGACTCCTTCTTCAGCTTGATGGCATCCCTTACTTCCAGCGTCCACCACCGGGTTCGGGGATTGCCACCGCGACAGGCACCAGAGACCTTGTGACCACAGCTACGAGCGGCCGCATCAACAATGGAGGTGGAGAACATGGTCCACTCGGACTCCAACCTCCCCCGGGATCTGGGAGAAGCTCTCCCAGAGGTGAGAGTTAAAGACCTCGCTGACAGAGGGTTCCGCCAGTCGTTCCCAGCAGACCCTCACGATACGTTTGGGCCTGCCAGGTCTGACCAGCTTCCTCCACTCCCAGCGGATCCAACTCAACACCAGGTGGTGATCGTTCGACAGCTCTGCCCCTGCCGTGCTTCTCGATCACCCCCCTCCAGGTCTCACTATCGCCGCCCACGTGGGCACTGAAATCCCCCAGGAGAACAATGGAGTCCCCAGTCGGAGCACTATCTAGTACCCCTCCCAGGGACTCCAAGAAGGTCGGGTACTCTGCACTGCCGCTCGGCCCGTAGGCCAAGACAACGGTGAGAGACCTGTCCCCGACCCGAAGGCGTAGGGACGCAACCCTCTCGTTCACTGGAGTAAACTCCAACACATGGCGACTGAGCTGGGGAGCAATAAGCAATGCGACCCCAGCTCTCCGCCTCTCCCCGTGGGCAACGCCAGAAAAATGAAGCATCCAGCCCCTCTCCGGGAGTTGGGTACCAGAGCCCAAGCTGTGAGTGGAGGTGAGCCTGACTATCTCTAGTCGGTATCTCTCAACCTCCCGCACAAGCTCAGGCTCCTTCCCCCCCAGCGAGGTGACATTCCACGTCCCAACAGACCCGCTGGTTCTGATTTAGAAACAGCGCATCCACAATTTATTCATCAGCCTCTGTCAAAGTTGTTTAAAGATGTCAATCACGACTACGGGGACGCTGTTGTTGAGGGTAAGAAAAGAGTCATCCGCCAATTAATTTACACAGTGTAATTTTTTCCCGTTCCTCATAACATTCCATTTCGGTGGGACAGGGTATTAAGGTTCTGTGGTGTGTCGGAAAACGTACATAGCCGCGTTCTACTGCAGCAGGGGAACTTGGGAGAACTTTCCCCCACTGCTCCTGCAGCTTGCTGCAGGCTCGAGTTTTGTAGGGGAGACCGGGGCCATTTTACCCAAGAAAAATTTTTAATTTAGAACTTTCTTAAACACTATTGCCTGCATTTTGAGAGCCAAATTTTGTGAAGTAGTATTAATATGTTGCATAACTACACAATCAGGTAACAGCTAAAAAAATAGATTTAAAATGGTTTTTCAAAAAACACAAATCGACATTGGATTGGATCTAACTGAAATAAACGATTCTGAATCTTAAGAATCGATACCCAACCCTACTTTTCAGTGGTTGGTGGTGGTGATGCTTGATTTTTTTTTTTTTTTACTTTTCCTTGAATTTGGCACAACTGTGTAGCTATAAATGGTTGTTCTGTTTCATAAGAGCCTGGCTGTTATGTTTAACAGAAAAGTGTGTGTGGGTCTTCCAGGAAAAAGAACAAACACAAAGAAATTGGCACAGTCTAATGTGTCATCATCCATGGACTTATCTGCAATGATCATCTCAAAAGTTAGCAGGAGGGCATCATAATTGTTTGCCACAGTGCTCACTATCCGTGATGTGAAATTCCATCGAGTAGGAGCATTTCTGGGCAACCTTGAGCAGCCTGCAGACTCAAGAAAAGACATCCTTTTTGTGGATTTTGAGAAAAATGTGGCAAACCCAGAGAGTGATGCAAAAATATTCTGCACTCAGATAAGCATTTAGCCCCCTGAGACAGAACCAGATTCAGTCTGTGTGCATAGCAATGCACAAACATTGCACTGAGGGCTATTTCTTTAACTTTGGCCTGCAAACCATTGAGAGCTGAAGCCATGACAGCAGCCATGGCTTCTTTGTAAGGAAGACTATCAAATGGCTTCGCCAAAATCCGGTCCACAACATTCAAATTGTCTGCCATTATGTGCAGCTTGCTACCTAGCTAGCTTGCTAGCTGGGACTGGCGCGAGGCTAGCGTGAAGTGTGTCCGCCTGTGAGTGCTTTGTGACGGTGGAGGAGCTCAGCAGCACCCACTGCTCAGTTGGGACAGAAACTGCGACAGAAGTCAGAAAGAGTGATTTGTCGCTAGTCTTTTTTAACAAAGAAAATGCCGCTAAGAGGATTAGGAAAGTCTCTGGTTCAACTCAGAACAGAATGAAAATTAAAAAATGCTCCCACGGATGTTTACACCAAAAAAAATCGCTGATTCGCTCATTTCGCTGTCAATCAAAAAGGGATTCAGCCTCAGACAGATCAACCAACCATCATGCAGAAGCTGAGTGTCCAGGCCAGCCGAGGCCAGCCCACTGCCCCATAGACCCCCAGAGACGTTGAGCGTCCGATGGGCGGGACAAAGCCCAGCATTTATCCAATGACTCGTCTCGTTTCGCTGCACTCTTTGTGTCGCTATTGAAGTCTGTGGACGCTCAGCGTCCACACTGTTTAAAGCACTGTGAAGCTGCTGAATGAGTGAGAGGAAAGCCGCGTCGTTACCAGTGATAAGAAGATGATTCTGAACAAAAGTTGAGCGCGTTGTAACCACGAAACCCCCCGTCAGGACACCCCCCCCCCCCATCCCCACCCCGTTTTTTTTTTTTGTTTTTTTTTTTTCCCGCATGGTCGTGCACCTAGGATCCTGCACACTCATGCTTCTGATTCACAGCCTGCTGTAAATATCTGACTGTCCTCCTGAGCAGAAAGATGTTGCATTATCACCCCTCAGCCTTCCCCTATACAAGCTTCAGTTTGTTCCTGGGAGTGACAGGGTCAAAAGGTTTCTCCACCTCAGAGTAGATTAGAACTGAATCACGACTGTCTGACAGAAGAATATCCCCCCTTGTCTTGTTGGGTTAGGGTTGTCTTTATTGGATCTTGCTCAAGCTCTTCAGATGGATCTGTCACCAAAGAACCAAATGACAACATGATGATGTGGACAAACTCGCTGAGTTTCACCACACAACTTTCTGAGAGTTTCTTTTTGTTATTATTTCAGTTTAAGATCTTGACTGTCATTCTTGGCCATACAATGAAACTATATTAGTAATATGTTCCCACAGTTATAACGCCTCTGTCACAAACTGCCATGGTGGCTGGTGCATATTAGTGGCTGTGGTGCACTGAAGGACCAGTGTTTGGCACAGCTAACCAAAATGTTAGCTTCAATAACCATTAACCTGCTAACAGAAAAGTTAACTTTAATAACGCTAAACCGATAAACCGCTAAAGGAATTAGCGGAAGTTACAGCTAACTTTTAGTACTGACTCGGTCACGCCCACATCGGATTACACTGTCGGCTACTAATAAGACAGTTTTGAGTTTAAGAACCGCAGGGGCTGCTGGGTAAATTCAAAGTTCAAATCATATAACCTGCACATTCCCAGGATCACAAACAAAAAATGCACAAAAAATAAAAAATAAATAAAAAAGCAGTGTCATCATCTTGATCAAAACCAGTGAATCGCAGTATTAGAAGTCACAGTTTATCTCTATATTATATATTTATAAACTGTTAACGCCGCTATGGCGTTAACAGTTTGTGTTCACAAACATTTTGTGTTCACAAACACAAAACAAATGCACGAAAAATAAAAAATAAATAAAAAAGCAGTGTCATCATCTTGATCAAAACCAGTGAATCCGATATTAGAAGTCACAGTTTATCTCTATATTATATATTTATAAACTGTTAATGCCGCTATGGCGTTAACAGTTTGTGTTCACAAACATTTTGTGTTCACAAACACAAAACAAATGCACGAAAAATAAAAAATAAATAAAAAAGCAGTGTCATCATCTTGATCAAAACCAGTGAATCGCAGTATTAGAAGTCACAGTTTATCTCTATATTATATATTTATAAACTGTTAATGCCGCTATGGCGTTAACAGTTTGTGTTCACAAACATTTTGTGTTCACAAACACAAAACAAATGCACGAAAAATAAATAAATAAAAAATAAAATCCCAAACACTGTCGTCATCTTTATAAAAAGCAGTAATTTGCAGTATTAATAGTCACAGTTCATCTCTGTATTATATTTATAAACTGTTACAGGAATGGCTCACCCGTGTTGCATTTGTAAACATGACAAAACAAATGCACGAAAAATAAAAAAATAAAAAAATACAGCCCCAAACACTTATCTTTATCAAAAGCAGTAAATCGCAGTATTAATAGTCACAGGGGAGGTCATCTTGACAGAACATGGGCCTGACTGTTGCAGACACACAACAGATAGGAACTAACGTATGATTTTAGGGTTTACAAACATTTTTGGCCGTTAATCTTTACTCACTTTACCAGCTAAAAAATGTTAGTGGAAGCTAAGTGGTCCACTGATGGTTTTCAAAGTTATCTGAAAAGCTGATCTGTTAATGAAAGATTTAGCTTTGCTGGTTAGCGGATTAGTGAAGCTGTGGCCACCACTGTGAAGGACATATGCATGATACTGTTTGGAATAGTTACAATCCAGTCCATGAAGTAATTGGACAGTGATACAGTGGTACACCACCACAACAGAGATGAGACGAAACAATCATGATTGTAGAGTCAACTTTCAGTTTTAGTGCAAGGAGATTAACAAAAAATACGGCATCAACCATTGTGGAATTATAGCCATTTTTTTTCCACACTCCCTCCATTTTTTTATGTCATAATTGTGCAAACTAAGGATTATTTTCAATGCAAATCATCAGGTTTATATCCACTTAATTCCCATCAATCATTAAGAAATAAAAGCTGTATGGTACTCTATGGTATATCTGAGTGGAGTAGGCAGTTCTCAAAAAGAAGTTCACTCAAGAAGGACACAAGTTGTTATGTGGGCCACCAGAAGAGGAGGTACTGCTGGCCCAACACCAGAGGGCGCCCTGCCTGAAAGCGGGCTTCAGGCACCAGAGGGCGCAGCCGCCTACCTGGAACCCCTACGGACAGCTGTCATTCATCACACCTCATCAGCTGTCAATCATCAACAATCATTCATCACCTTCTCCATAAAAGCCTGGCAGTGACACCACATCCCTGCCGAGAAATTGTCTTACCTGACAGGTAAACTTCTCAGCCGTTACTGTGCCATTCGCACACATTCTCTGGTTACTAAGTTGGCAGTGTTAACTCTGTATACTCACAGCTTGGAGCTGGGTGGTGGAAGTTGGAAGGAGTTGGCGTTTCCTACTCCTCACTCATCACTTAAGTATACTATTGGTGCTGCACGTACTTAGCGTTCCTGTTTCCTGGGTGTAGTGGATTATTCCCTCAGGAAGGGACTGTGACTGTCTGTGCTGAACTGTTTGCTGGGTGTGCACACACCCACTTGATCTGTTTGTGCTTCCTGCCAGCAGTACCCGATCCGACAGCTGGAGGCGGTGGCCACCTGGGGACTCAGGACTTGGCGGCTCCAGTGTATTGCAGGTCTCCGCTGGCAGTGGAAATCGTGTGGGGCCCAACTCTTCTCTGGACAGGTGTCTCCTATCCTCGAGCCTGCCCACACGTCACCAACTGTTTAATTGACTGTTGTCTAAAGTCGTATCTGTATACTGTTGTGCACATTTCACAACATTAAATTGTTATCTTTTGCATTTCCATTGTCCGTTCATTTATGCCCCCTGTTGTGGGTCCGTGTCACTACACTTTCCCAACAGGATTTCTCGGCCAATCGTCATGGATCCCGAGGGCCGTCAACCATCGAGTGAACCACCAATGGAAACGCAAGGTGCACAGGCATCAGCTGGAGGCGTGTTGGGTGAGCTGCAGCAAATCTTAACCACCTTCACTGCTCAGTTGGACTTGGTAACCGAGCAGAACGTTATACTCAATCGGAGGATGGAGGCTTTCACCGCTCAGGTGGAAGCGCACGTGCAGGGCGCTGCTGCAGCACCTCCTCCTGCTGACCGAGTGCCACATACAGATATTCCAGTGGTCGTTCAACGAAACCCCCCCCCCCCAACCCCCAACCCCTGAAGCATACATAAGCCCTCCGGAGCCGTACGGAGGTTGTGTCAAGACGTGCGCAGACTTCCTGATGCAGTGTTCACTCGTCTTTGCACAGCGTCCCGTCATGTATGCGTCTGATGCCAGCCGGGTGGCTTATGTAATAAATCTGCTTCGAGGAGAGGCACGCACCTGGGCTACGGTGCTCTGGGAGCAGAATTCACGGCTCCTAACAACATATGCTGGGTTTGTGCGGGAGTTCAAACAACTGTTTGATCACCCCAACAGAGGCGAGACTGCTTCGAATGTGCTGCTGTCAATGAGACAGGGGCGTCGGAGTGCAGCCGAGTATGCAGTCGACTTCCGCATCGCGGCAGCGAGGTCCGGCTGGAATACTGTTGCACTCCGCGCCGCCTTCGTAAACGGACTGTCTCCAGTCCTGAAGGAGCATCTGCTGGCTAAGGACGAGCCGCAGGATTTTGACGGGCTTATCGACCTGGTTATACGGTTAGACAACTGACTAGAAGAACATGGTCGGGAGCGGGGCGAAGGGCGTGGCCGGGCACGAGCCGTCCCTCTTCCTTCCGGGTCCGAAAGGGTGACACCGTCCCCACGCTCCACAGCCAGAGAGCTCCGTGTGGCAACAGCTCCCCTGCTGACGAAGCTATGGACACGAGCAGGGCCACAGTGAAATCAAATAACAGACAACGGAGGCTGGCCTGCGGGGAATGTTTTTTTCTGTGGCTCGAGTGAGCACATACAGAAGAACTGCCCCAAGAGGTTAAACTACAACGCCCGCCCTTAGAGACTGGGCTGAAGGTGGGCCATAATACTCACGCGGGGAAACCCCGTAAATCCGCACACATCCCAGTTACGATCCTGAGTGGGGATCTAACCCTTCACGCCCCAGCACTGGTGGACATGGGGTCGGAGGGGAATCTGCTGGACAGCAGATGGGCAAAGGAAGTTGGGCTCCCTCTAGTGGCCTTACCATCACCATTGTCGGTACGGGCACTAGATGGCACCCTCCCATTAATCACACACCAGACACAGCCAGTGACATTGGTTGTGTCTGGGAATCACAGGGAGGAGATTGTGTTTTATGTAACACCTTCTACCTCCTGAGTGATTTTGGGTTTTCCATGGATGTTAAAGCACAATCCCCGGATTGATTGGCCGTCTGGGGTTGTGATGCAGTGGATAGAATCCTGCCACCGGGAGTGTTTAGGATCCTCGGTTCCACCCGGTGTGACAGCTAAGCAGGAGGTTCTAGTCTCCCCCAATCTGGCGGCGGTGCCAGCTGAGTACCCTGGATCTGGCTCACACTGCCCCCGCACCGTCCGTACGATTGTGCCATTGATTTGATGCCGGGCGCTGAGTACCCGTCCAGCAGGCTGTACAACCTCTCACATTCGGAACGCGAATTAATGGAGACCTACATCCGGGACTCGTTAGCTGCCGAGTTGATCCAGAACTCCACCTCCCTGATGGGTGCTGGTTTCTTTTTTGTGGGCAAGAAAGACGGCGGACTCCGTCCATGCATTGATTACAGAGGGCTGAACGAGATCACAGTTCGCAACCGATACCCGTTACCTCTGTTACATTCAGTGTTCAAGCCCTTGCATGGAGCCCAAATTTTCACAAAACTGGATCTTAGGAATGCTTATCACCTGGTTCGGATCTTTTGCATTTCCATTGTCCGTTCATTTACGCCCCCTGTTGTAGGTCCGTGTCACTACACTTTCCCAACACAAGTGAGGAAAACCACCAACACACCCATGACAACTCTGAAGGAGATATAGGCTTTTGTTACTCTGACTAGAGATACTTCGGATAATGCAACCTTTGTCTGATGCACCATCAGTTACACAGCATAACAGTGGAGGTGAACAGAAAAGGATATTAAAACAAGAAAACAGATCAAATATAGGGTCAAATCTCTCTTGTGCCTTCTGGCAACTGTATCTGAAATTTTACCTCTTCTTTTTCAGAAAATCTTTCGCTGTTTTATTCCACCATGAAGTTGTCACTGGTGATGGAACTGACAAACGTTGTACTATGGACCATTTATCACAGAAGTCTAAAAGGTCTTCAGAATTGTCTAGACATCTTGGTGGTTGTCTTGGTTTTTGAGAGCTACCTAGTACCATACTGCTTTTACTTCTTAAGACAGATTAAGTGACTTGGACTGTTCATGTATCCATCCCCTGACTTGTTTAAAGACAGCTTAAAGAAAACCGGGTGTAAAACTGAAGCTTTACCTTTAAATTAATTCTCATTTTGTTTCAAATTACTTATTGCCTCTAAAAATGAAGGGACCACAGTAAATGTGTGATTAAAAGTGTACAAAATGGCTGTAATTCCAAAATGACTAATGTGATATTTTTGTTAAAACCCCATTGATTAAAGCTAAATGTATACACATAGAATATCTTGATTGTTTCATTTCAACTGCACTGTGGTAGCGTAGAGAGTCAACAATGTAAAAATTGTGTCTCTGTCCAAATACTTATGGCCCTCACTTATGGACCTGATGATGTGTCCACTGCTTCATGGTCTACTTTGAACACAATAAAGATTTGGATTGGAAACTGCTGCTCATTATACCTGACAAATCACTAACCAGCTAAATACAAAACATATACAGTAGTGTTCAGAATAATAGTAGTGCTATGTGACTAAAAAGATTAGTCCAGGTTTTGAGTATATTTCTTATTGTTACATGGGAAACAAGGTACCAGTAGATTCAGTAGATTCTCACAAATCCAACAAGACCAAGCATTCATGATATGTACACTCTTAAGGCTATGAAATTGGTCTATTAGTAAAAAAAGTAGAAAAGGGGGTGTTCACAATAATAGTAGTGTGGCATGCAGTCAGTGAATTTGTCAATTTTGTGGAACAAACAGGTGTGAATCAGGTGTCCCCTATTTAAGGATGAAGCCAGCACCTCTTGAACATGCTTTTCTCTTTGAAAGCCTGAGGAAAATGGGACGTTTAAGACATTGTTCAGAAGAACAGCGTAGTTTGATTAAAAAGTTGATTAGAGAGGGGAAACTTATAGGCTGTTCATCTACAATGATCTCCAATGCTTTAAAATGGACAAAAAAAACAGAGACGCATGGAAGAAAACAGAAAACAACCATCAAAATGGATAGAAGAATAACCAGAATGGCAAAGGCTCACCCATTGATCAGCTCCAGGATGATCAAAGACAGTCTGGAGTTACCTGTAAGTGCTGTGACAGTTAGAAGACACCTGTGTGAAGCTAATTTATTTGCAAGAATCCCCCGCAAAGTCCCTCTGTTAAATAAAAGACATGTGCAGAAGAGGTTACAATTTGCCAAAGAACACATCAACTGGCCTAAAGAGAAATGGAGGAATATTTTGTGGACTGATGAGAGTAAAATTGTTCTTTTTGGGTCCAAGGGCCGCAGACAGTTTGTGAGACGACCCCCAAACTCTGAATTCAAGCCACAGTTCAAAGTGAAGACAGTGAAGCATGGTGGTGCAAGCATCATGATATGGGCATGTTTCTCCTACTATGGTGTTGGGCCTATATATCGCATACCAGGTATCATGGATCAGTTTGGATATGTCAGAATACTTGAAGAGGTCATGTTGCCTTATGCTGAAGAGGGCATGCCCTTAAAATGGGTGTTTCAACAAGACAATGACCCCAAGCACACTAGTAAACGAGCAAAATCTTGGTTCCAAACCAACAAAATTAATGCCTCGCAGATTTGAAGAAATCATGAAAAACTGTGGTTATACAACTTAATACTAGTTTAGTGATTCACAGGATTGCTAAAAAAGCAGTTTGAACATAATAGTTTTGAGTTTGTAGTGTCAACAGCAGATGCTACTATTATTGTGAACACCCCCTTTTCTACTTTTTTTTTTTTACTAACAGCCCAATGTCATAGCCTTAAGAGTGTGCATATCATGAATGCTTGGTCTTGTTGAATTTGTGAGAATCTACTGAATCTACTGGTACCGTGTTTCCCATGTAACAATAAGAAATATACTCAAAACCTGGATTAATCTTTTTAGTCACATAGCACTACTATTATTCTGAACACTACTGTACTTATCAATCCCTTCATTCATTTTCTATACCCGCTTACCCAAGTTAAGGGTAACGGGGGTATGGGGATGCCTGTCCCAGCAGTCATGGGGCATGAGGCAGGGTACAACCTAGACAGGACAAATGTATACTTATGAATATGTTAATTAACGGACTATGTGAGGGAGCTGGTGGCAGATCTGTGCTGCTCTGGCTATTTAAACCAGGTAAAAACAAAAACTACCCTCCATAGCAGGGTAACTGAATTCCACTGCTGTGAGAATGCTGCGAGCAGTGACTGATGCCGCTGACTCAGTACCTCATTATGGTTTCTGTCTTCATTTCTGTCGCCAAGTGCTTGCTCACAGGGGGTCATTTTGACCATTGCGGTTTTTCCGTAATTATTGTATGGCTTTGCCTTACAATATAAAGTGCCTTGGGGCAACTGTTTGTTGTGATTTGGCGCTATACAAAATAAAATTGATTTGATTTGATTTCCTCTTCCACCACTCACAGGGCTGATGTATGGGTACAGAGTCCTTAAGGTTATTTCTACACTCAACACTTCATTAACCTCTCAAATAGCTTTCATACACGCATTCAACTGTGCACACAAACACACAAATGATGGTCAGTGCATTACCTGCAAAGTGCAACCTCCTTTACCAATTAACAGCGTGCATGCACGCGTGGGAGGACACGTCAACGAGTGTCAGTAAAACATGATGTCAACGTAATTACAGCTACTTGCTGACTTCAGCAATACCAGGTACAGCAGCGATAACTGTAGGCGCTGCTAGACTTGTGCTTGTACATGTCTGTCTGTGAATTCTGCATCCACGTGTGTAAACAAATGACAAAGAACGGCACTCACACTCGCCACCGCTCTCTCCGGGAGGATGGTAGAAGGAGAGGCCCAGGGAGATCAGAGCTGCGATCTCCAGGATGATGAGGGTGACATCCTGCAGAGCTTCCCATACCAGCTGCAGGAAGGTTTTTGGCTTCTTTGGAGGTATCAGGTTTTTCCCATATATTTCTCTTCTCTTGTCTAAATCAGCTTGGGCTCCTGCAAGTCCTGAGAGGAGAAAGAAAAAATAGTAAGGAAGAAATGGGATTTTAGATTCATTGGCAGTACAAATATCTCATAAGAGAGTAATGATCATCCATTTTCTGAATTTATTGCAGAGGGTTTATATTACTTATGTACCTTAAGATCAAAAATTATAATTAAAAACTAAAAGGCAGACACCCTTTGATCAACTCACTGCTTTCAAATGTCACAGCAATCAATTCATATAACACCTGTGGGACCTTTCATTTGTGCTCACCATATGAAATAAATATTCTTTTGTCATACAAACCCAAATCAGAAAGTGGAATGTGATCTGTGTTTGTCTAAAACATCAGTGTACTTGCCTGCATAAATAGTGCCATCACAGAAGTGTAAAGTTAACTTTATAAAAGGCACTGACACAAACATACCGTGGCAGACCCTGGCTTTTGGACTTGTTACTGATAATAGTCTGGATCAGGGGTGGGCAACTTGTTCCAGAAAGGGCTGAGAGAGTGCAGGTTTTCTTTGCAGCCATGGACTCAACCAGGTGATTTCACTGATTAACTGATTCTATCTGCTCAAAGCGATATTAATCAGTGAAATCACCTGGTGGAGTCAATGGCCGCAAAGAAAACCTGCACCCCCTTGGCCCTTTCTGGAACAAGTTGCCCACCCCTGGTCTGGATGGTCCTTTTCATCATTGGTATGAAGCACACAGCATCAATGTCTTTCAAGAATTTAAAAAAAAAATCTGGAATACTGATTTTGACCACAATGTGTGGAGGTCCAGCCCAGAAGCCTCCAATCCCAGAGAAGGTGACACCATTTCTGGACAAGATTAACATAAGGCTTATTTTTTTGCACAGTAAAGTCTTAAGTGGCATTTGTGTATGTAACTCCATAATATAGTGTTTCCCAAAGTAATCCCTCATCCATATGGTTATATCAGCTATTGAGTGAAGAATCCCGGTGCAGTGCATTCTGAGACTGAACATCATGGATATTCAGCTTATGCTTGTGCCCCTGCCCTTTATGATCTGAAATTCTTCAAGATCCCTTGACTCATTTAATGATATTATAATTATATAATTATATAATGATATTATATGCCAGGCCTTCCCATCTTTCCTTGGGAAATGTTTTTAAACATTTTGACAATGTTCTCACACATTTCTTGACAAACTGGAGATTCTCTGTCATTGCCACTTGAAGACTCAGCCTTTTGTGGATATTACATTCGTACCAAACCATGATTGCAACTGCCTGTTGGAAATAAAATCATTATTTAATTTGTGGTGAAGTTAATTAATAATCCTTCAATAGAAAGTGGTAATGAACCTTTTTTTAATGAATGCTGCTCTTCAGCCATGTAGACTATTGTTCTCTCTCTCATGCAACATTCCAACACAAAACATTTCTAATTACTAGTTTGAGTCATGGTGGGCCATGACTGTGTTCCTTATATAATTCTGCTTCAGAGATGAGGGCTTGAGGCTTTCACTTAATCCAGCTCTGCATACACCACAGAATGTCATATATAAATATCACCCTTTCCTTTATCTTATTAAAAATAATAAAAAAAAAATCTCATTAAGACTTGGGTACTAGTTTTAATAGAGTGGAGAAAATTATATTCAAGAAAGCACTGCAAAAAAGTAATTAAATACAGCAAGCAAAACAGGAATTTCATGATTGAAATTACTAACATGACTCCTAATTAGGAAAAAGTCCCCAAAAAACATTGACTGAATGTGGCTGCAATAGAGCCACTGAGTTCATTTTTATTAGATACACTAAAAATGGACCATTACAGTAGTGTTGCAGATCTTGCCAATTTAATAATAGCACTGCCCAAAGGAGGGCAGACACAATTCTGACTTTCAAGCCCCCTTTAAAAAATGATGCTAATAAGAAAACTATTTCACAGTGTTTAAGAACTCGAAGAACCTGTTCATTTGTATTTCATTACCTGCAGCAGTGAGATTACACTACAATCCTGCACACTGTAGCTATAACTACACAAGTTCAAACAGACTAACACAAACAATATAACTTAATCAATGCACTAAAATTTCAAAACACAACCAAACAAACAGTGCACAATTCCAGGCACAATAAATTGGTAAACCTAATTCTTCAAACTATAACAAGTAATTTTATTATTTTTGCTTTTTAAGTCACTCGGGAGGAGCTCGGAGTCGAGCCGCTGCTCCTCCATGTCGAAAGGAGCCAGCTGAGGTGGCTCGGGCATCTTTTCCGGATGCCCCCTGGATGCCTTGTTGGAGAGGTGTTCCGGGCACGTCCCATCGGGAGGAGGCCCCGGGGAAGACCCAGGACACGCTGGAGGGACTATGTCTCTCAGCTGGCTTGGGAACGCCTCGGGGTTCCCCCGGAGGAGCTGGGGGAGGTGTGTGTGGATCGGGAGGTCTGGGCGGCTTTGCTTGAGCTGCTGCCCCCGCGACCCGACTCCGGATAAGCAGAAGAAAATGGATGGATGGATAGATGCTTTTTAAAGCCAACTAAGGTACCAAGTAATTTAATATTATCAGGACAATTATTCCAAATGTCAACACCTTTAACAGAAACACAATGACTTTTTACAGTAGTTCAGATCTTTAAGTTCTCAAATAACAATGTTCCTCTCAAACTGTAACTGGAGTCCCTCATTTTAAACAGATCCTGGACATGTTGAGGCAAAAGTTTATTTTTTAACTTTATACATAATTTGTGTAGTGATGCAATCAACCAAGTCCCAGAATTTTAAAATTTGTAATCAGGCAACTAATGGATTCATTGGCTCACGATATGGTTTGTTACTGGTAATTCTTATAGCTTTCTTTTGCAGCAAAAATACTGGATTAGTATTAGTTTCATAAGTGTTTCCCCAAACCTCAACACAGTATGTCATATACACAGGAAATTTTGATGAGTAAAATTTACTCTGCTGGGATAGCATTTGATCCCAGTCCAAATAAAGTGAATTATACTCTATCACAGAGCTAAATACACTCAAAACAGTGTAAAATCAACTCTTATTGGAGTAAAACCACGTGCATTGACCAGATGGTGTGGCAGACCGAACGGTCCTCCGTCAGCCCCGCCTTCACTGCACTTACGTCATCAGCCACGGTTCACTGATAATCACCTCATTTCTGCTTAAAACTGCACTCCAGTCATCATCTATCTCAGCGACATATCTGAAGCTTTTGTACAACAACCAACAACCCTGTCTGCATAAATTCAGCATTATTTCATAATAACAGACAGAGGAAGCGATCAGAGCGGCACGGCTGCGCAAGCTGTTAGCTGATGCGTTCACTGCGCGTCTGACATTTCAACACATTACTCGTTTCTGCTTAAAACTGAGTTTAGAATGATTCAAGAGGTTTTTCCTTGTCATCTGATGGTTAATAATCCCATTAATCCATTTGATAGCTTTGGGTGGAGAGACTCTGTGTCACATTGGCAGCTGAGCTCCAACATGACACATGCACAGTGGAGGCAGGGCACACCAATGTTTAGGGTAGAGGTGGGCGGATCGATCCTAATATCGATAATATTGAACGATCCTCGTGTAAAAAGATTGATACTCAAGCTTTTTTTTTCTCTCCCGCACGCACTGACTGCTGCGCACGCAGATTCATCAAAGTCTCTGTCTGTAAGAGCAGCGCTGTCCT
Organism: Thalassophryne amazonica; assembly: GCF_902500255.1. Classification (NCBI taxonomy): domain Eukaryota; kingdom Metazoa; phylum Chordata; class Actinopteri; order Batrachoidiformes; family Batrachoididae; genus Thalassophryne; species Thalassophryne amazonica. The sequence continues at coordinate 47,492,176 of NC_047105.1, read as the reverse complement.
GTGTCATACAACACAGAGCAGCGCACCCTTGTATTGTGGTTTGTCAGCCCTCTACCTCAGGAGATTTTGTTTTAAGTTATGTTGAGTGATATTTTTTAAACAAAAATGCTGATTGTGATAATAAAGTATTTTGTTGTCAGGTACAATGTTTTGTGAAATTCTATCCTAGGTCTTTTAGATCCTTTGGACCTATGAAGCTTAAATATGAAAAAGTATCGTTATTGGTATCGGTGATACTGAGCCTGTATTTACTTGGTATCGGATCAATACCAAAATTCCCGGTATCGCCCACCTCTAGTTTAGGAGGTGGACCATTCAGTCTGCAACAACTGTCAAGCTGATTCACTCTATCCGGTTGTTAAGTGTGATGTAACGCATCGTGATTTTCAACTTCTGGCTCCAAACAAAAAAGGCGCGCTGTCATTAACATTGAGAACTGTACTGATACGCTCTGATCAGGCTGCACTGAAACCACTGCACATGGACAACAGCACTAACATCACAACATAAAACTCTTTGTATATTGTGCCTAAAACTCTCCTGGATATATTAACTGGGTTTTTAGATGTTATGCAGGAGTGGTGGCCAAGTGGTTAATGCGCTTGGTTTCAGTTCAGAAGGCTCCGGGTTCAAATGCCACCCCTGCCACATTTCTCCATGTAACGTGGAGTTGCGTCAGGAAGGGCATCCAGCGTAAAAAACCTGTGCCAATTCAACATGTAGATCCACCTTGGATTTGCTGTGGCGACGCCGAGTGCAAACAAGGGAGCAGCCGAAGGAACTTACTATTGCGTTTGTTTTATGTAAAAATGCCAGAAGCTCAGGTCGTTTCTCTGTTATTTTCGATGGGAGTTGCTGTGAGCCGCGATCGCTTCCTGTTCATGTCATTTGGGGGGAAACTGGAGTTTGCACTTTAATGTCCTGTTTAATGTTCTTTACAACACTGTTTGTCCTCTTTGTTCCAGAGTAATGTACATGAGATGTCTGAAATTCGGTTTGTGTTTATTAAATTCCACGCAGGTTAAACGCAGCAGACACGGATCATTGGTAATATTTGTTTTAGCAAGTTTTCATGGTCTCATGGATGCAGTCTCTTATTAACATGACGAAAAGCATAAAAAAATACATTTTAGTAGTACAGTGGAACCCTGATTTACGAGTTTAATTTGTTCCGTGACCAAGCTCGTACGCCAGTCTGCTCATATTTCAAACGAATTTACCCCATTGAAAATAACTAAAATAATTTTAATCCATTCCAGCCTTGCAAAAGATCCCAAAATCACTCTACATTATGAAAAAAAAAAAATTATTAACAGACATGTATATTTTACCTGTGCATAATAACATATATAAAGTAAAAGAAAAAAGGTTTATTAAGTGTTCTTACCTTAGAAACAGACAAGTGCGGTTAACGGAGGCGGAGAAGGGAGGCACGGAGATTTGCACACACTGTAAACACAAACTAAACTTAAACTGTAGATCCTTAAAAGGATCATACAGATGTAATTTTAATTGCAAACTTGCAGGTCTTTGGACCCGGAAACAGATTTATCACGTGATGCGTTACGTCAGAGCTTAACAACCAGATGATAGAGTGTAATTTACTGTATTTAGACTGGGATCAAATGCTATCCCAGCAGAGTAAATTTACTCAGCAAAATTTCCTGTGTGTGGAACAATTTTTTGATTTAACATAATTAATATGTTATGTATGTTTTATGGACCTACTTTTCTGTTACCTGTCTGTTTACCACACAGTGAAGCAGTCTCTCTTTCCCTCTGCCTCACAACTGCAGACATTACCATGGCATTATGTCATGCATAGTGCGTCACTGGGTCTCCCAGGAGTAGCCCTGGATTACAACTGATTGCAACATCACTGGATGGCACAAGCTCACAAGAGATGCACATGCCATAATCATAAATATCTGCAGAAAATAATGCACAATCCGCATCAGAATGTCAGTCCGGAGCAAGTAGAACAAAGAAAGAGGCTGACTGAGCTGCTGTGTGGAAGCAAAAATAGACAGAGAAAAAAATATACAGTAGAGACAAAAGAATTGAAAAGCAACAGAGGACAGATAGAGGGCAGGCTGAAAGAGAACAATTCCCAGATCCTGCGTAGGAGAATGCCCTGGTTATAAATAGATCAGTCTATAAATAGTCTCATTATCCAGTCTGTTTTAATTGTCTCTGTGAGAGGACATAGCATGCACTCTCATTGATCTCCACAGCACAACAGTGTGTCCCTGTGTGTCTACGCGTGCATGTTGAGCATGGCTCCGTGAGTCGTGACTGTCTGCTGCACATACTTTGTTGTTTGGTGTGTGCCTGGAATAACACCGGCCGAGGGTGCCTGCGGTTGCTTGCACTACCTACCATAAAACCGGAGCTCATACTGTATAATCAGGCCTCAGCCAGTTCCAGTTGGTTAGACACTCACAGGCATGCTGCACGTGCACACACAAACATGGTTTTGATGCAAGTGTAATGCAATTCTCTTTTTTTTTTTTGTGCAAGTCTGCATGAAATCTAGCATTTGCTTAAATTGTGACCCAAAACTGCATTTGCAGCCCCCCCCACACACACACACACACTGTGCATATGTCAATCATCAGCAGTCAAAATGCAGGAGAGCTAGTTATAGAGTGCAATTTCAGCACTCTGCATAAAGTTAGCAATCAGTCCATGTTTAATACAGCTGGTTTCTACTATGTAATTGGTGCAGCTGTAGCAGACTGCGCTTTGCTTCAGGATGAAATTCAGCCTTGCTAAATGTTTTATCTCTACTCTCCCAGCAGCAAGAAGGGAGCTGAGCTGGAATCAGTCTGCTTAATCAGTCAATACTTATTGGTTCCTGGAAAATCCTGTGTCGACATTATCATCGCTACCGCTATCACTGAATGCTGATTACAGCGAAACAAAGCAGATTTATTTTTATCAAGAGGTTTCACCTCTAGGCAGCACAGTGGCTTAGTGGTTAGCACTGTTGCCTTACAGCAAGAAGGTCATGGGATCGATTCCCATGGCCATTCTGTGTGGAGTTTGCGTGTGTTCCCTCCCGATGGTCCGGCTTCCTCCCACATCCAAAGACATACAAGTTAGGTGGAGTGGAAACTTTAAATTGCCTGTAGGTGTGGGTGTGAATGTGTTGGTGTGTCTACATGTGGCCCTGTGATAGACTGCCGTCCTGCCCCATGACTGCTGGGATAGGTTCCAGCCCCCCGTGACCCTTAATTGGAATAAGCGGATGTAGAAATTGGATGGTTTCACTTCTGACTGTGTGTGTGAGCAGGAATACTTTCAAACTTTGTTTATTGCCACAAACCTAGTGGAATATTCAGAATAAATTGTTAAATATGGTCTGAATTCAGGATTTTAAAGCACAGTTTTGTACAAATTAACATACTGATCTGACAGATTCCAACCTGTCAGTCATACACATCCAATGACTGGCTATGGAAATATATATATGTATATATATATATATATATATATATACAGAAGAAGAAGAAGAATGGAATGGAATGAAAATCTTTAGAAAATTGAAGTCTTTTAGAAAACTAAAGAAAATTGCAATTACTCAGGTGTCTTAATGTCATGCATTCATAGACATTATTATTAGACAAGTACTGCTGTTCCATCTCCCTGCGACCTCATCCTGGATAAGCGATTGAAGATGTACAGTATGTATGTTTTTCCATCTAACAGATTCTAAAAGTGCGTTACAATGATGCCTCACATTTACTTGCCCAACCAAGACTGGTACCCACTGGGACAATGCTGATTAAGTGTATTGTTCAAGGACATGGACAGGAAGCAAGAGTGAGATTCAATCCCAGGTCTACATATTGTGAGGCCACTTTCTTATCCAGTAAAGTAGCTGCTCTACATTACTGATATAATTACTGTTACAGAGGTCTCAAACTGATCCCAGAAAGGGCCAAGAGGGTGCAGGTTTTCTTTGCAACCACCCACTCCACCAGATGATTTCACTGATTAACATCACTTTGAGCAGATGGAATCAGTTAATCAGTGAAATCACCTGCCCCAGTGTACTAAACCATCATCTCCCCCAGTGTACTAGAACTCTAAAACATTGCAGCTGTGTTTAGTTATGCCCACTTGCTACCTCTTTTTATCATAAAGAGCTCAATGTTTTAGAGTGTAAATGATCTGCCAACTGGACAGTTTCAGAGAAAGCTGCTTTACCATCAGCATCATTGCTCCGAAGCAGTACACGTGCCCGCAAACAAATAAGGTATATAACCCATATAATTTTCATTTTGCTGTATAATTCCAGCACATATATCTACCGAGTCTGAGTCAGTCCTTTTGGCATTTTGACGTTAAGGGAAACAAGGATAGCTGAAATATGTTACTTGAGCTATATCAGTATCTGTAGCTCAGTTGGCACCAAAGCTGTTCACACAGCAGAAAACCTCTGGCTCAGTACCAGCCTGCTTCCTTATATTTCAGTGCAATATGCTTACACTATTTTAGGATGCTGCAATATTGTATTAATTTATATTTAACAAAAATTAACAAAGTTCACTTGGCAAAGAAAAAGGTTTTGATTTAACCAATTTAATTTACCTGCAATCAAAAATCCATCACATTAACTTCTAATATTTAAGTTCTGATTTGTTTTTTTGTTATTTTTTTAGTACATAAACTTAAAAAAGAGATAATCTGTTATGTTGATTATTTTGAGTGCTGCCCATTTGTTTGGTTCCAGTGTAATTCAGCAAACTGAGAAATGGAGCAAAATATGATTTAAAAATCAACGTTGACAAATGACACCAATGTAAAAACATCCTGTTTCCAGACAGACAAGGCGGAGACATAGAGAGAGATGCTTTGCTTTCTCTGTATCAAGAGGAAAATGGTATTGATTTTTTTTAATCCCCCATCACACAAAACATGATGGCATATTTGAGCAGTTTGGCTTTTTTATTATTGTTGTTGTTAGTGGCTAAAAATAGATCACCATGGAAACACTCTGAACCTTAGAGAACATATGACTGTATATATACGGTTGAGTGTGAGTGTGTGTGTGTGTGTGTGTGTGTGTGTGTGTGTGTGTGTGTGTGTGTGTGTGTGTGTGTGTGTGTGTGTGTGTGTGTGTGTGTGTGTGTGTGTGTGTGTGTGTGTGTGAGGATCATCGTGGGTAGAGGACCTGTTTAGTGAGGACCATTTTGGAAAGTGAGGACGTTTAGGCTGGTCCTCTCCTCTGAAAGTGATTCTACAAAATCTGAGGTGACAGCTTGACTTAGAGAGACATCTAGAGATTAAATGCAGTATCAGTTTATTTCTAAGCACATTGAAAAAAGAGATTAGTTGAACCAACTTAAATTGTTTCAATTGGTAACATCTAAATAAATTAAGTTTGAACTTAAGTCTGTAAGTTAGTTGATCCAACTTACTAACTTAAGCTCAAACAACACAATTCATTCAGGTGTTACCAACTGAAAAAACTTTTTAAATTGGTTCTTTTTTCAGTGTATAGCAAAAAGGGTGATCCTCGTTCCCAATGGACATTTTCCCAGACCTCACTTTGGTGCCCGTACAGGAAGGGGTGTGTGTGTGTGTGTGTGTGTGTGTAAAAACAATATCCAAAGAGGCCATGATCTCTAAATGTTCTTGTAAAATGAGCATGCCATAAGAACAGAAAAATATTTTTTATGATTAGTTAAAGAAAAAGATTAATTAAAATGTGGAAGGATTAAAAAAAGGGGTTTTTTTTGGGGGGGGGGGGGGGGGGTGATATATTTGTTGTCTGAACATGTTTTCTCCCTATAAAAATACCTTGTGCCAAAGTGTCCAAAACAAGTAACCATGAAAATCATCATAACGATGACACAAACTAGTAATGCCCACCGCAAGTAGCAAATCCACACCTATGATGTGAATACTCCGTTTGCATCAGTTTAACGGAGTGGAAAATGACATGGGGAAAAAAGAGACAGTGTTGAAGCGTGACTCACAGAGCACAGGAGAGTGACAAAGCGAATGGGAGACTGCAATCGAGAAACAGAGTAGGCTGGATGTAGAGTAATTCTATGAATAATAACCCATCAGTGGCTAAAAGATGAGTAATTATCATGCTCCTATTAGAAGATGGTGTGATGGAGAAATGTGTCAGAGCATCCTTCAGCGTGACCTTCATGATAATGACACCATTTTATACCATTAAAAAGATGCTTGCAACTGCATGTACCAAAGACGAAGATAGTACAAAATGTTCAATGCAATGATGTTGCATAAGATTATTTAAAAAGAAAAGATGCTTGGAGGGAAATTATGCAGAAATGCAGTGAGAGTGTGCTGGCTGGGGTATGAAAAGCTTCAGAGAAAATGTGAAGATGCCCATCAACACATGAAACCAGACGCCTCTTCAAAAAATAAATAATAGAAATCTTGACTCATCCTAAAAAGGAAAAGAGGCGACACATCCTGTGCTGTAAATAAAACAGCTTATCTTTACTCTACTGTGTTACAATGCTTTGATATTTTGATAACACACAATTTCCCTGTAATTTGATGATATTATATATTTTATTTGATATATAGTTAGAAAAATAGCTTTTATGCCAACCTAATTTTTTACTCTTTTTAATCAATGTAATTGTGGTGAGAATGAATTCAGCATGTAAGGAAATGTATAAACAACACTTCTTTGTGTCTGGATGTCATCGTCTATCTATAAAGCAAGAAATGTCTGTGTGTGGGTATTTGGCTGGCATATCAGCGTCAGATCAACCTTAGCTTTCAGATATGGTTTGCGCATGGCACGATGATGTGCATCTTTTATTATGTAAGATTTTGGGATTCATGTTTAAAACCTTTAATTCCACATTAAACATTTATTTTGACATTGTACCATTAGTAATTCCAAGATGGTGTCCTCCGTGGCATCTTTGTCCTGCACAACCTCCGTTTGTAAACCGATTTCCGTCAGAATTTGTTTCTATGTTCCGTTTATTTTGTCAAATAAAATCACTTACATATATATACGAGGTCTGTTAGAAAACTATCCGACCTTTTTATTTTTTTAAAAAACTATATGGATTTGAATCATGTGCGCTTGCATCAGCCAAGCTTGAACCTTCGTGCACATGCGTGAGTTTTTTCATGCCTGTCGGTTGTGTCATTCGCCTGTGAGCACGCTTTGAGTGAGCAGTGGTCCACCCTCCTCGTCGGATTTTTATTGTGAGGAAAATGTCTGAGGGATTTGGAGCTTTGCTGCATCAAATTTTTCCAGAAACTGAGAGACAGCCAGGTGGAAACCATTCGGAAGATTCAGACGGCTTTCAGGGACAATTCTATGGGGATCACACAGATTATGAAAAGACGTGCAGAGGAATTCGCGCGTCAGGATGGAGCCGCTCATGGTGTGGGACAAAAAGCAACGCCGTGATGAAGCCTCACAGGACATGTTGTGGCATGTCCAGCTCGTCCACAATTTCTCGGATAGTCACACGACTGAAAAGCCACCTGAATCTTCCGAATGGTGCAAGAGCTGGGCATGTTACAACATGTCCTGTGAGACAAACACGGAGGTGCTTTTGTCTCGCGCCATTAGCGGCTCGTGGCAAATTCCTCCACACGTCTTTTCATGACAAAAACTCCTGTAACAGTGGAATGTGCCGAAAAAGTGGTATCTCCACATCTTGTGTCATTTCTGTAGTAGTCAGACGACGTCCCGGATCAACACAGCATTCAGTTTGGAAATGGTCTGGTCATTTCAGCCTGTCGATCGCCGCTTGGAGTGCGGCGCGCCCTCCGCCATTGTGCGCCGTCTTTAAACCGGTTGTAACACTCCTTAATCTGTGTGATCCCCATAGAATCGTCCCTGAAAGCCGTCTGAATCTTCCAAATGGTTTCCAACTGGCTGTCTCTCACAGTTTCTCCAAATCGTTCAGACATTTTCCTCACAATAAAAATCCGACGAGGAGGGTGGACCACTGCTCACTCAAAGTGTGCTCACAGGCGAATGACGCAACCGACAGGCGGGAAAAAAACTCACGCATGCGCACGAAGGTTCAAGCTTGGCTGATGCAAGTGCACATGATTCAAATCCATATAGTTTTTTTAAAAAATAAAAAGGTCGGATAGTTTTCTAACAAACCTCGTATATAGCTGCAATACTACGCGCGTTCTGATTGGCTGATTATTTTTCATTTAAATTTTCATTTATTAATTTATTTGAACGGGACAATGCATATTAATAAACAGAAAACAAGTACTGTAAATATGCTGGATTTAGCTCAAGGCTATTTTCCATCCACAGTCCCATGTGGTAAAAATACCACTAACACAAAACATACATGACCCATACAAAGGAATACAATATAATACAATACAACATAACACATTACAAGACAAACACTACAATAAACAAATTAACATGACAATACAAACGAGATAACACAAAATCAACACTACTGCTAAAGTGCCTAAATGATAAAGTGCTGATCATAATCAAAAAAAGAAAATATTTTACACACTCCTCTGTACCCTCTTCTTCATCTAAGATCTCAACTAATGTTGACAGTTTTGCTGACCAAGGAGCCATTTTTTAAGTCCCCTCTTAAGGGCCCTGTCCCACTGGCGTTTAGGAGGATTTGCAGATGGAATGCGCACAAAAGTGGCCCACATCCGCCAAACAACCGCAATAACCGTGTAACATTCCTGTATGAGTCGGCCGCCATCCGAACACGTCCGTGATCATCCGCAGAGGCACACATGTCCGCAGCCAGGATTTTTGAGCAGCTCAAAAATCCTGATGCGGATGAGATCCGCATCACTGCCTGAACACATACTGAAGACATACGCAGGACATACACAACCAACGCGCCACATATCCCCTGTCATCCGCTGATATCCGCAACCGACGGGTTGGCGCGGCTTGGCAGCGAACTTGGACAGCGTGCAAAACAGATATGACGCGTGCCCAGCACGGCCACATCACGGTCGCAAATGGTATGTTGCGCATGCAGACAGAGTGGGCACGGATGAAGCGAGTGCATCACGGCCGCTGTGCCATGATGCGGTCGCCTTCGCTTCTGTTCCCTGTTATATCCTCTATATCTTCCTCATGTATTCGCTGATCCACCCCGGGACATTTGTCATTTCCGCCCACCTTTGTTGCGGACGCTCAGCTTTTGTCTCCTCATTTCATGTGCAAATCCTCCTAAACGCCAATGAGACAGGGCCCTAAAAAACATACGTGTTGCTTTCTCTAACTATAATTTGTAGAGTGTTCCAACTGGAACAACCCTTGATAGAAAGCACATTTTGTGCAAATGTGGACTGTCGAAACTGTACCAAACAATCCCCCCGCACTGTGGACCGAGTACTAGTCTCACTATTCATTTTTTAAATAAATTCATTAAGAGGTGGTGGGGCAAGCCCATTCAGTACCCGATACACCAGACAATTATTTTTAAAATTTTTTTTAATTTTCAAAATTAAAAAATTGGCTGTTCGATTGGCTTTAGTGCAGTGACACTTGCAAAGGACCATGTAGTGAAACAGTATTCAATATGAGAAAATATCATACAGTGGAGGTAGGACTTTGCTACCGCAATTGTGATGAATCGTCTAATTTGTTAATAATTTTGTAAATTAAATTTTATTGTGTTTGAGACCTTTTTAATGTGTTTCTTGAAAGTGAGGTTGGCAACTCAGCCACATGGGGTGTGCAACTCAGCCACATGGGGTGTGCAGCCAGTACATTCTGAGTGCCGGCCCCAAGCCTGGATAAATGAGGAGGGTTGCGTCAGGAAGTTTTGGTTTCACAGATCTGACAACTTGCTTCTGATGGATTGTTTGTTGCTATGACGCAACTCTGAACTTCACATGGTTGTATACATTTCTTTTATTTCTGTTTAGCACTCTTCTGGTTATTAATTGTATCTACTCTGAACGTTATTTAACAACAGTCCTGTTGTGAATCGCTAGTAGTTAGCATTCGCTAGTGGTTAGCATTCACTAGGTTGACCTCTCCCCTCTCCGTTGTTACTTTTTATAGCTGTTTCTTTTTTACCTGTTTAATACTTCTGTTTGTTTTCAGTTGAACTGCTGTGAATTTTAAGTAATTATTTTACTCCTGTGTAAAATCTTAGGAGCGGCTAGCATTTTTGCTAGCGGTTAGCTTGCGTTAGCTATTTCGGACCCCCGTCATCATTTTTTCATTTTTTTACACTCCTGTTAGTTAATTAACTGTTTAGTGTATTTTATAGCTGCTGCTTTTTTTTTTACCTGTTTAATACTTCTGTTAGTTTTTCAGTGTAACTGCTGTGAATTTTAATAAATTTATTTGCGTCTGTGTGAGCCTTAGGAGTGGTTAGCTTATCCATTATTGGTTAGCTCGTGTTTGCTTGGCTACATTCTTGAATTTCTTAGTGCACAAAGTACACTACTAATTCTACTTTACACCCTCCATAAATCCTGCGTGATGTTGGAAGATAGGGTGGCTCTCTTAGACAGCCATGTCCGTAAGTTAGAGCAGCTTCTTAGCGCAGTGGAGTTAGATGTTACGGGCACTCCAGATGAGGTTAGTGTTGGGCCGGCTGGCGAGCCCATTAGCCCATTAGAAATGCCGGCTGTGGAAGACGGCTTTCAGACTGTGGCTAGGCGGAGGAAGCCCCATAGGGCTTGGTGCCCGTTGTGGCACCCCGATCACACTCGCCAGTGCGAACTGTGAATCGGTTCTCCCCCTTGGATTTGCCAGATGTGAATTCTCTGAGCCCACAAGTGACTTCCACTCCTGTCTCCAGGACGAAACACCAGACTTTAGTGATAGGGGATTCTATCACCCGCAAAGTCAGGTTACAGACGCTGGCTGACGTTAAATGTATTCCTGGTGCCAGAGCTCCCGACATTGCATCTCATCTTAGGGTGCTGACGCTGCAGAAGGGAAGACAGATGAAGGAACATGACATGAGATATAGTCACATAGTTATTCACGTTGGCACCAATGATGTTGGCATCAGGATGAAGCACTCAGAGGTCACAAAAATGGACATAGAGAGGACTTGTGACCTTGCCAGAAAGATGTGTCGGCATTGATTAATAGTCTCTGGTCCCCTCCCCTCCCGGGGTACTGATGAGGCAGGCTGACGTCGTTAAATAGGTGGCTGGCGCAGTTTGGTAGACAGCAAGGCTTTAGCTTTATTGACAACTGGCCTTCGTTCTGGGGCCGCCGTGGTTTGCTGATGCCGGACGGCCTCCACACTACTGGGGACGGTGCCGCCATCTTGTCTGCGAACATAGATAGAGCTCTACAGTGAGGGTAACATTAGGAATGTACAGCAGGCCATGGAGCAGGTGATTAGAGACCCTGCAAGGCTTATGACAAATGTGGGTGTGGAATCCATTAGCTTAGCGGGGAATTTAGTGCAGAAAATCCACTATGGTGATAGTGCAGTTTATTTGCCAGGGAGGGAATTTCAACAAGTTGAGACTGTGGCCTGCTTCCGTAGTCGTGTCCATAAAAATCATAGAGGGATATGCTTTCCAAACATAGTACCCATTACTATATTGGATGATGTTGAAATTGAGGATGGCCCAGTGGTTGTTCCAGCAATAGCAAAGATTTCGTGTCTGCTACCTGCAACGCGCATGGAATGTCTTAAACCTAAACCTACTTCTAGGCATCTTATATATGCTACTCTGGAACCACCCCTAAACCCAAACAGTTCAACTGTCAACCCCACTGAGGTCCTTAGACTGGGTCTCATTACATAAGATCACTGTCCTCAAAATCATTGTTGATCAATGATCTAATTATTGATCATCACTTAGATATGATTGGGCTATGTGAAACCTGGCTTAAACCTACAGCTATCGTCCCCTTAAATGAGGCCTGCCCACCAGCATATACATTTAGTCACGTCCCTCGTGATGCGAAGCAAGGCAGGGGTGTTGCTCTTATTTATAAATCTAGGTTTAGCTTATTAGCTGTTGGGGGTTACAAATATCACTCGTTTGAGCATCTGATTGTCCGCTCTGCTCAGGATATTACACATTGCCAAGGTCAGAAGAATAAAAATCAGTCATATTACTTTGTCATTGTATATAGGCCTCCTGGCCCATATTCTGAATTCTTAGATGAATTTGGTGCATTCATCACTAACTTGTCAACTAGTGTAGATAACATTCTGATCATTGGTGACTTTAACATTCATATAAATAAGCCTTCTGATCCCCTCTGCAAATCATTTATGGAAATTGTGGATGCATAAGGATTCCATAGTAGAGAAGCTTGAATCTTCGACTGGACTGGGTTGCTTGACGCGAGGATGTTTCGCTTCAAATCACAGAAGCTTCCTCAGCTAAAATTCTTGCTCTAAAAGTCTGACTTCTGTCTGACTCTTGTAGAGAAGAATAAAACAGAAGCCAACAAAAGCTGGAGTTTTAAACCTAACCAGACCCCTCCTACTGAGAGGCAGACTGCTATAGGCTAGTGACTAAACAATAGCTCTAATTAGCAACTATTGTGCTCTAGTTAGCACACCTAATGACAGGACAGCTGTCCCTCTAATGATGGGATGGATGCCTTTCTGATGGCTCCCTTGATGACGTGACTGACTCATTACCATGAACAAAAGACGGAAACTCCTTTGACCTGAGTACCCCATTGTAAACAGGGGATAAATTGTGTCTCAGACCCCCTCCCCGGTTAAGGCTGGGTTTCAAACGTTTCACAAAGAATGCCTCCTTGACCCCTCTCTCAAACCATTTCTTCTTCCCGGCTAATATTTTAACTTCCTTGTCCTCAAACGTGTGGTTAGTGTCTTTAAGGTGGAGATGAACCGCAGACTGAGGTCCACTGGCGCCCTCTCTGCGGTGCTGGTATAGCCTTTTGTGTAAAGGTTGCTTCGTTTCACCTATGTAGTGTTCGTTACAGTTTTCCTGACATCTGATAGAATACACTACATTGCTCTGTTTGTAACTAGGGATCATGTCCTTAGGGTGAACTAATTTCTGTCTCAAGGTGTTAACCAGTTTAAAGTAAACTGGGATTTTGTGCTGTCTGAAGATCCTCTGTAGTTTTTCCCCTACTCCTGCTAAATAAGGGAGAGACACTCCTCTTCTTCTTGTCTCTGTCTCCTGTCTATTGGGTCTCTTTGTTCTCTGGGACTTCTGCACTTTGTCCAGGGACCATTGTGGGTACCCACATACTGTGAGGGCTTTCCGGACACGTTGTTGTTCTTTAGCCCTTCCCTCTGCAGTTGTGGGCACCTGTAGGGCTCTGTGTTGAAGCGTCCTGATCACCCCGAGCTTGTGTTCAAGGGGGTGGTTTGAGCCAAAGAGCAGATATTGGTCAGTGTGAGTTGGTTTTCTGTAAACCCCTGTCTGGAGCTGCCTGTTCTCTCCAATCGTAACATCACAGTCCAAGAAGGCTAAATGGTTGTTTCTGGCATCCTCACGTGTGAACCTGATATTGGCGTCCACCAAGTTGATGTGTTCTGTAAAGTCCTCAACTTGCTGTTGCTTGATTTTAACCCATGTGTCATCTACATATCTGAACCAGTGACTGGGAGAGATGCCCGTGAAAGACGTCAAGGCTGTCTTCTCCACTCGCTCCATGTACAGATTGGCCACAATGGGGGATACCGGAGACCCCATTACACAACCATAAATCTGTCTGTAGTCACTGAGCAAAAGGACCAGGGGGAATTACTACAGACAGATTCATGGAAAAACCAACTCACACTGACCAATATCTGCTCTTTGGCTCAAACCACCCCCTTGGACACAAGCTCGGGGTGATCAGGACGCTTCAACACAGAGCCCTACAGGTGCCCACAACTGCAGAGGGAAGGGCTAAAGAACAACAACGTGTCCGGAAAGCCCTCACAGTATGTGGGTACCCACAATGGTCCCTGGACAAAGTGCAGAAGTCCCAGAGAACAAAGAGACCAGATAGACAGGAGACGGAGACAAGAAGAAGAGGAGCGTCTCTCCCTTATTTAGCAGGAGTAGGGGAAAAACTACAGAGGATCTTCAGACAGCACAAAATCCCAGTTTACTTTAAACCGGTTAACACCTTGAGACAGAAATTAGTTCACCCTAAGGACATGATCCCTAGTTACAAACAGAGCAATGTAGTGTATTCTACCAGATGTCAGGAAAACTGTAACGAACACCACATAGGTGAAACGAAGCAACCTTTACACAAAAGGCTATACCAACACCGCAGAGAGGGCGCCAGTGGACCTCAGTCTGCGGTTCATCTCCACCTTAAAGACACTAACCACACATTTGAAGACAAGGAAGTTAAAATATTAGCCAGAGAGAAGAAATGGTTTGAGAGAGGGGTCAAGGAGGCATTCTTTGTGAAATGTTTGAAACACAGCCTTAACTGAGGAGGGGGTCTGAGACACAATTTATCCCCTGTTTACAATGGGGTACTCGGGTAAAAGGAGTTTCAGTCTTTTGTTCATGGTAATGAGTCATTCATGTCATCAAGGCAGCCATCAGAAAGGCATCCATCCCATCATTAGAGGGACAGCTGTCCTGTCATTAGGTGTGCTAACTAGAGCACAATAGTTGCTAATTAGAGCTATTGTTTAGTCACTAGCCTATAGCAGTCTGCCTCTCAGTAGGAGGGGTCTGGTTAGGTTTAAAACTCCAGCTTTTGTTGGCTTCTGTTTTATTCTTCTCTACAAGAGTCAGACAGAAGTCAGACTTCCAGAGCAAGAATTTTAGCTGAGGAAGCTTCTGTGATTTGAAGCGAAACGTCCTCGTGTCAAGCAACCCAGTCCAGTCGAAGATTCAAGCTTCTCTACTATGGAAACCACCTGGACAACTGAAAGCCTACACAGAAACATGCATTAGGATTTCGGCAATGCATTCAGGATTTGATGCACATTAGTGGAAATACCCTGGATCTGGTTCTCGCACGTGGTATTGCTGTCATGAATATTACATCAGTGGTGTCTGATCACTCACTTATTAAGTTTACAGTTTCGCTGCCGTGTTTAGTGGAACAACAACCTTAGATATCATTACGGCGATGCATCAACTCCTCAACTAAGACTGAACTCGAAGCTAGGCTGCCTGATGTCTTAGCTTCACATTTGACAAATACCCAGTCAGTAGACAGACTTGTGGATAGTTTAAACTCAGTGCTCAAAACTACACTCGACATGATTGCACCACCTGTGTTAAAACCGCGCTCCCCCAAATCACAGTCACCTTGGTTCACTGATTATCTGCGTGACCTCAAGCATAAAGCAAGAAGTCTAGAAAGGAAATGGTGTTGTTCAAAATTAGAAGTATTTCACCTTGCGTGGCGTGATGCTATCTTAGACTAGAAGCATGCATTATTGGCCTACAAAGCGGACTTACTACTCTGCTTTGATCAACAAAAACAAGCATAACTCAAAGTTCTTGTTCGACATGGTGGCAACACTTTTGCATGGACAACCACCTGTAGTTCGCTCTCCTTTTACAGCACAAGATTTCCTGGATTACTTTGGGAAGAAAATAGAAGACATCAGGTTAAACATATCCCGGCATGCCTTAATCCAGCCACTACACCCTGCTATTGATGTGGGCGCAACTACTGAGGTATTATCTAGATTTACAGAATTCGGCAGTATCTCACTAGGCATGCTGACAAAACTCGGAATGTCAACAAAAAGCACAACCTGTTTATTTGATCCTATACCAACAAAACCGTTTAAGGACCTGTGGCCCACTCTTGGGCCGACTGTGCTGGAAATTATTAATCTTTCTTTAACTTCTGGATTTGTTCCTAAACGTTTCAGATCTGCAGTGATTAAACCATTATTTAAGAAACCTAATCTTGACCCTAGTGTATTGACAAACTATCGGCCGATAGAAAATCTATCATTTTTCTCTAAAATTATGGAAAAAGTGGTGTCACGGCAGCTCGTAGACTATCTTACTGAGAATAATCTCTTTGAGCTACTGCAGTCTGCTTTTAGAAAATATCATTCCACAGAGACGGCTCTCACTAAAGTGGTGAATGATCTTCTGCTTACAATGGATTCGGACACCACTACGGTTCTGTTGCTATTAGACCTCAGTGCTGCATTTGATACAGTGGATCATCATATTCTACTTGATAGGCTGGAAAATCATTTTGGGATTACTGGGAGTGCCCTTGCATGGCGGATGTCATACTTGACCAGTTGTTCTCACTGTGTTTTGTACAGTAACACTACCTCTAACCTTAGTGACATGAAATTTGGGGTTCCACAGGGGTCTGTCTTAGGCCCCCTGCTTTTCTCCCTTTATATAGCACCCCTTGGGCACATATTGCTGCGTTTTGGGATTATCTTTCACTGCTATGCAGATGATACTCAGTTATACATGCCGATAAATGCTGGTAATCTCGTTCACATAAAATCCTTAGAAGACTGCCTTGCAGCAGTGAGAAGTTGAATGTCTAGAAACTTCCTACTTTTAAACTCTGATAAGACTGAAATTATGGTTCTTGGTCCAGTGAGACATCGGCATAAATTTGACCAGTTAACCCTCAGCCTCGGCTCGTGTGTCATACATCACACTGACAAAGTGACGAACCTTGGAGTAGTTTTTGATCCTTCATTGTCCTTTGGCCTCCACATTTGAAATATTACTAGGACTGCTTTCTTCCACCTGCGAAATATAGTGAAGATTCGTCCCATCCTGTCTATGGCTGATGCTGAGACCCTGATCCATGCATTTATCTCTTCTAGATTGGACTACTGCAATGTTCTATTTTCTGGTTTAACGCAGTCTAGCATTAGGGATCTCCAACTGGTTCAAAATGCTGTAGCCAGACTTTTGACACGAAGCAGAAAGTTCGATCACATTACACTCATTTTGGCATCCCTTCACTGGCTTCCTGTCCCAATGAGATCAGATTTTAAGGTTCTGCGACTAACCTATAAAATTATTCATGGACTGGCACCTCCCTACCTAGCTGACCTAATTAAACCTTACGTACCGGCCTGGGCTTTACGTTCTCAGGGTGCAGGACTACTTTGTGTCCCTAAGGTGAATAAGAAGTCTGCGGGTCACAGAGCTTTCTCTTATCGTGCCCGTTCTGTGGAATGATCTCCCTGCGTCAATAAAACAGTCAGATTCTGTGGAGACACACTTATTTTCCCTTTCATATGGCTAGCATACTGGTACAGTTTTGTTTTACGCTTTTTACTCTTTTAATTCATTTATTAGTAATTGGAGAAGGCCGCAGCCTCAACTTTACCTAAATTCTGGGTCTTTTAGTGAAGTTTAGAGCTAGTGGCTGGCGATCACCTTAGTATTTCTCTGTTTTTCTTGTTGTTTAATGCTGGCAAATTATACAGTTTTTTTTTTTTGTCTTTCTGATGCCTGATTCTGTTTTTTCTCTGTGTTTAAGGTGCAGCTCCATCCAGAGATGGGAGGTGTTGTTTCGTGTTGGCAATCCTCCTGTCCTGTGCGCCAATAGCATTTCTTGTATATTTGGCTGTGAATTGTTCTGTAATTTATGTTTGTAGCATGGCCCAAGCAGAGGGTCACCCCTTTGAGTCTGGTCTGCTTGAGGTTTCTTCCTCAGAGGGAGTTTTTCCTTACCACTGTTGCTCTGGGCGTTGGTAAGGTAAGACCTTACCTGTGTGAAGCGCTTTGAGGCAACTCTGTTGTGATTTGGCGCTATATAAATGAAAATAAATTGAAATTGAAATCCAACTATGCAGACTAAATCAAATTTCCATACCGGATCGGTCATGGCCCAGGTTAACAACGTCCGCCACCAATGCTGTTGCCCAACAGGGTGCCAGTGGAAATTGGGCTGCTGCTGGGCAAACATGACGAAGAAGAGGAGGAGAACGTTTCCACAAACAGAAGGAGAAGAAGAAAACTAGAAGGGTGGAAATGAGAGTGGGGACTTTGAATGTTGGTAGCATGACTGGTAAAGGGAGAGAGCTGGCTGATATGATGGAGAGTAGAAAGGTAGACATATTGTGTGTGCAAGAGACCAAGTGGAAGGGAAGTAAGAGCAGGAGCGTCGGCAGTGGGTACAAGTTGTTGTACTATGGTGAAGACAGGAAGAGAAATGGTGTTGGGGTCATTTTAAAGGAAGAGTCTGTTAAAAGTGTGTTAGAGGTTAAGCGAGTGTCTGACAGGGTGATGAGTGTGAAGTTGGAAATTGAAGCGGTGATGATGAATATCATCAGTGCATATGCCCCACAGGTAGGTTGTGAGATGAAGGAAAAAGAAGATTTCTGGAGTGTGTTAGATGAGGTGGTGGAGAGTGTGCCCAAGCATGAAAGAGTGGTGATAGGAGCGGACTTCAATGGGCATGTTGATGAAGGGAACAGAGGTAATGAGGAAGTAATGGGTAGATATGGTATCAAGGATAGGAATGGGGAAGGACAGATGGTAGTTGATTTTGCAAAAAGGATGGAAATGGCTCTGGTGAATACCTACTTTAAAAAAGGGAGGAGCACAGGTTAAGATATAAGAGTGGAGGAAGGTGCACACAGGTGGAATACATTATTTATAGGAGATGCAAGCTAAAAGAAATCAGAGACTGTGAGGTGGTGGCAGGAGAGAGTGTCATTAGACAGCAGAGGATGGTTGTTTGTAGGATGACTTTAGAGGTAAAGAAGAAGAAGTGAGTGAGAGCTCAACAAAGGATCAGATGGTGGAAGCTGAAGGAGGAAGACTGTTGTGTGAAATTTAGCGAGCAGGTGAGAAAAGCACTGGTTGGAGGGGAAGCAATTTTGGACAACTGGAAAAGTACTGCAGATGTGGTGAGGGAGACAGCTAGGACAGTACTGGGTATGACATCTGGACAGTGGAAGGAAGACAAGGAGCCTTGGTGGTGGAATGAAGAGGTCAAGGAAAGCATAAGGAGAAAGAGGTTGGCAAAAACGTTTTGGGATAGTCGGAGAGATGAAGAAAGTAGACAGGAGTACAAGGAGATGCGGCGTAAGGTGAACAAAAAAGTGGCAAAAGCGAAGGAAAAGGCATATTGCAAGCTGTACAAGACGTTGAATAGTAAGGAAGGAGAAAAGGACTTGGACCAATTGGCCAGACAAAGGGACAGAGCTGGAAAGGATGTGCAGCAGGTTAGGGTGGTAAAAGATGCACATGGTAATGTACTGACAAGTGAGGAGTGTGTGCTGAGAAGGTGGAGGGAATATTTTGAAGAGCTGATTAATAAAGAAAATGAGTGAGAGAAAAGCCTGGATGATGTGGTGAGAGTAAATTGGGACGTACAAGAGATTAGTAAGGAAGAAGTGAGGGCTGCTATGAAGAGGATGAAGAGTGGAAAGGTAGTTGGTCCAGATGACATTCCAGTGGAGGCATGGAAATGTCTAGGAGAGATGGCAGTAGAGTTGCTAACCAGATTGTTTAATAAAATCTTGGAAAGTGAGAGGATGCCAGAGGAGTGGAGAGGAAGTGTGCTGGTTCCTATTTTCAAGAACGAGGGTGATGTGCAGAGCTGCAGTATCTACAGGGGCATAAAGTTGATCAGCCACAGCATGAGGTTATGGGAAAGAGTCGTAGAAGCTACGCTACAGATGCAATGTTTGCTCTGAGAATACTGTTGGAGAAGTACAGAGAAGACCAGAAAGAGTTACATTGTGTGTTTGTGGACTTAGAAAAAACTTATGACAGGGTGCCAAGAGAAGAGCTGTGGTATTGTATGAGGAAGTCTGGAGTGGCAGAGAAGTATGTTAGGGTAGTGCAGGACATGTATAAGAATAGTGCGACAGCAGTGAGATGCACAATCGGAATGACAGACTCATTCAAGGTGGAGGTGGGATTACACCAAGGATCAGCCCTGAGTCCTTTCTTGTTTGTAGTGGTGATGGACAAGTTGACGGATGAGATCAGACAGGAGTCCCCATGGACTATGATGTTTGCAGATGACATTGTGATCTGTAGTGAGAGTAGAGAGCAAGTTGAGTCTTGTCTGGAGAGGTAGAGATATGCTTTGGAGAGAAGGGGAATGAAAGTCAGTAGAAACAAGACTGAGTACATGTGTGTGAATGGGAAGGAACCCAGTGGAACAGTGCAGTTACAAGGAGTAGAAGTGGTGAAAGTAGATGACTTTAAATATTTGGGGTCAACTGTTCAATGTAATGGAGAGTGTGGTAAAGAGGTGAAGAAGAGAGTGCAGGCAGGGTGAAGTGGGTGGAGAAAGGTGGCAGGAGTGATTTGTGACTGAAGAATATCAGCAAGAGTGAAGGGGAAAGTTTACAAGACAATAGTGAGACCAGCTATGTTGTACGGTTTAGAGACAGTGGCACTAACAAAAAGACAGGAGGCAGAGCTGGAGGTGGCAGAGTTGAAGATGTTGAGATTCTCTTTGGGAGTGACAAGAATGGACAAGATTAGGAATGAACGTATAAGAGGGACAGCTCTAATCAGCTAATGACCAGACCATCTGTTAGCAAGTTCTTCATGGAGGTGAAGAAAGCGAACAAGCCCAACACCGTCAGCAGCTACCGCGTGCTGGGTAATCGGGATAGTCAGGAGTTTTCCTGGTGGGCTGGTCCAACTTGGGGCCGTTGTGAGGGGGTGTTAATATATGCATATACATATATGACCACCACTAACTTGCTACACAGCAAGACACTTGGGCTACTGTATCTTAAAGAGGAGACATTAAGTGTTATAAATGTTTTACAATCACGAAAATTCACAAGAAAATAACTTAAGACTGCTTCTTTTGCAACGCTGTTATCTTTTCCAAAGCCTAAGGTAGAGAAATACCCAGGCTCGGACTGGTAATCTGTGATTCTGGGCATTTGCTCGGTGGGCCGCTGCACGTTTAGACGTGCATGGGTTGGCCCACCCATATTTATAGAGATTATGGAAATACAGTGTTCTCGAACCGCACACTGCTGTCAACACGAGGAAAGTCCGTGATCGGTGAAGCTACAGCATTTAATCTGTGCAGCTGCAGAACCACGTCCTGAATTTGTGTCAAAATAAAAGTTTTGTAGTGTTTCATACACGGCGCAGTCTTATTCTAGGTTTCAGTTTTGTTTCCGTTTGATCACACAACAGTGACTTACATTGAGCACAATGACTGACATGACCAACAGCCAATGACAATTGGAGAAGCATACAGGGTGGCCAATCAGATTGTAGGAAGAGCAGGCGGCCGCTCCCGCCCCTGTGAATGAACTGACTCCTCGGCGCCTGGACTTCTCTCCGCTCTTCTACTGACTCAGGGGCGGATCTACTGGGGTGGCATGGGGTGGCAACTGCCACCCTAAAAATAGCTCTTGCCACCCCAGTTGCCACCCCAGTCAGAAGTGGGTGACATTTTTTTCAAAAAAGGGACCTCGCGAATGACTTTAACCGGCGAAAAGTGTCCTCTCTGAGCGCCCCTGAATGCAGCACAAGCTGCGCTTCGCACTCCCCCCCCCACCTGTTGTGACGCCGAACTTTCCCTATAAGACACGACGACACGCCAGCACACACGGCTGCCAGGAAAATTTTGTGGAGAAAGAAATATGAAATTGATACATTCACCAAGTACTGTATAAATTAATAAAACAAAACAAAAAAATACAAAAAATGAGGTGGGCTTCATAGATAATTGGCAAAGCTTCTGGGGAAAACCTGGTCTTGTTAGGAGAGACGGCATCCATCCCACTTTGGATGGAGCAGCTCTCATTTCTAGAAATCTGGCCAATTTTCTTAAATCCTCCAAACCGTGACTATCCAGGGTTGGGACCAGGAAGCAGAGTTGTAGTCTTACACACCTCTCTGCAGCTTCTCTCCCCCTGCCATCCCCTCATTACCCCATCCTCGTAGAGACGGTGCCTGCTCCCAGACTACCAATAACCAGCAAAAATCTATTTAAGCATAAAAATTCAAAAAGAAAAAATAATATAGCACCTTCAACTGCACCACAGACTAAAACAGTTAAATGTGGTCTATTAAACATTAGGTCTCTCTTTTCTAAGTCCCTGTTAGTAAATGATATAATAATTGATCAACATATTGATTTATTCTGCCTAACAGAAACCTGGTTACAGCAGGATGAATATGTTAGTTTAAATGAGTCAACACCCCCGAGTCACACTAACTGCCAGAACGCTCGTAGCACGGGCCGAGGCGGAGGATTAGCAGTAATCTTCCACTCCAGCTTATTAATTAATCCAAAACCCAGACAGAGCTTTAATTCATTTGAAAGCATGACTCTTAGTCTTGTCCATCCAAATTGGAAGTCCCAAAAACCAGTTTTATTTGTTATTATCTATCGTCCACCTGGTCGTTACTGTGAGTTTCTCTGTGAATTTTCAGACCTTTTGTCTGACTTAGTGCTTAGCTCAGATAAGATAATTATAGTGGGCGATTTTAACATCCACACAGACACACAGATGCTGAGAATGACAGCCTCAACACTGCATTTAATCTATTATTAGACTCAATTGGCTTTGCTCAAAATGTAAATGAGTCCACCCACCACTTTAATCATATCTTAGATCTTGTTCTGACTTATGGTATGGAAATTGAAGACTTAACAGTATTCCCTGAAAACTCCCTTCTGTCTGATCATTTCTTAATAACATTTACATTTACTCTGATGGACTACCCAGCAGGGGGGAATAAGTTTCATTACACTAGAAGTCTTTCAGAAAGCGCTGTAACTAGGTTTAAGGATATGATTCCTTCTTTGTTCTCTAATGCCATATACCAACACGGTGCAGAGTAGCTACCTAAACTCTGTGAGTGAGATAGAGTATCTCGTCAATAGTTTTACATCCTCATTGAAGACAGCTTTGGATGCTGTAGCTCCTCTGAAAAAGAGAGCCTTAAATCAGAAGTGCCTGACTCCGTGGTATAACTCACAAACTCACAGTTTAAAGCAGATAACCCGTAAGTTGGAGAGGAAATGGCGTGTCACTAATTTAGAAGATCTTCACTTAGCCTGGAAAAAGAGTCTGTTGCTCTATGAAAAAGCCCTCCGTAAAGGACATCTTACTACTCATCACTAATTGAAGAAAATAAGAACAACCCCAGGTTTCTTTTCAGCACTGTAGCCAGGCTGACAAAGAGTCAGAGCTCTACTGAGCCGAGTATTCCTTTAACTTTAACTAGTAATGACTTCATGACTTTCTTTGCTAATAAAATTTTAACTATTAGAGAAAAAATTACTCATAACCATCCCAAAGACATATCGTTATCTTTGGCTGCTTTCAGTGATGCCGGTATTTGGTTAGACTCTTTCTCTCCGATTGTTCTGTCTGAGTTATTTTCATTAGTTACTTCCTCCAAACCATCAACATGTCTATTAGTCCCCATTCCTACCAGGCTGCTCAAGGAAGCCCTACCATTAATTAATGCTTCTAATGCTACGTTTCTCATAGATATTAGGGACATTTCGTCCAACCTTAAAGTCGTGTTATGTTAACAAAAGTCCGTGCACGCGTGCGGCAATGTACGCTTTTTAGGTTTCACTTTCATTTCATAACGTGACAGTGGAGCACTTTTTTATTGCTGAGGGGAGAAAACACTGTTGTGGATTTAGAGGAACACTGGAAACAAGAGAAGAGGGTGTGAGGAGAGGACAGAAGGATGGACAGAAGCCAGAGGGATGGACAGAGGACAGAAGGATGAGCAGAGGACAAGCGCTGATACACACACCCTTGAGGTGTGTTTCTGTGAGTCTTCAGCTCAGGTAAGACTCATACAGCTTCTCTGCTGTCATTTGATTAAATATGTTGTTTTCTACTATAGTGGTGCAGCTTAGGTAAAATTTCTATAACAATCATTCAGTTTGTGATAGAAGCATGAAATTTGGCACAAATATTCTAAATTAACTAGTATTTATTTTCAGATATGGAGGCATCCTGGAGCTGACCTCTAATGAGCTACAGGGGTCAATAAAGAATTACACAGGGGTCAAACTTTAACAATGCTCCAATCATATTGAAAAGTATACCACATTATTTATCTGATTACACAGCTTCCAAAAAGGTATAGTTTGGACTACCTATGACTGAATGTTCTGGAGTTATGGGGTAAAAACAGCAAATATGGTGACAAAAGTCAGTTTCAGTTTGTACAGGGGTCAAACGTTAAACTTGCTCCAATTCTGGTAAAAAAAATTATGCAAATTATTGGTTTAGTTAATAGTATTTTAAAAAGGAATAGTTTGCACTATCTATCACGCTAAGTTATCATGTTACGAGGTAACATATGTCACATGTCATAGAATCCAATGGACGTCAACCTTGTTTGACCTTTACTTTGGAGACCAAGCATTCGACATAGTCAAAACTATTCCATTTATTAATCCTATTCACTCAACCAATAATTTGCATCACTTTTTACCAAAACTGAAGTAACTTTAACTTTTCACCCTTGTACAAACTGAAACTGACCTTTGTCACCATTTTTGCTGTTTTTACCCCATAACTCCATAACATTCAGTCATCGATAGCCCAAACTATACATTTTTGGAATCCTTATGATCACACAAATAGTGTGGTATAGTTTTCAACATGATTGGAGAATTTTTATATTTTGACCCCTGTGTAATTCTTTATTGACCCCGTAGCTCATTAGAGGTCACCTCCAGGATGTCTCCATATCTGAAAATACACATTAGTTAATTTAGAATATGTGTGCCACATTTCATGTTTTTATCACAAACTGAACAGTTGTTTTGGTTATCTGCTGCACTACTACAAGCAATGTTCATTTTGTGATCATGAAAACACAATTTACAGATCTATGACGCCCATTGGAGCGCTTGAAATTACCATTCCACTCACGCATTTTTTACACACATTTTTCTATATTGGTCTGCAAAAATGTTTTAACGTTACATGAAAATTGGTCCGTGGCGCAAAAAGCTTGCGGGCCGCTGCTCTAGGCTATATGAAACTTGGACTCGTGACGTTATAATCCAGATTCCTGACCTATAATAGCATAATGCATAAACATTACATTGCCACCCCACATAATAGTGCTTGTCCCTGCTTGCCACACCATGAATTTATCTCTAGATCCGCCCCTGTACTGACTACAAGGTTGGAATCGTTTCTTTTATCTTAATTAACTGTGCTTTGCTTTTGTTAGTCTTTAAATGCAATAGCTACGGACTTCAGCTCCTTAATTTGCTGCTGTGTGAATCCTAGCAGTGGTTAGCTTCTCGTTAGCATTATATAGCATAATCATTATAGAACTCTCTCTCTCTCTCTCTCTCTCTCTCTCTCTCTCTCTCACACACTTTGGAGACACAAAAGCTTTTTTCTGCTTGTGTGCTTTTGCTTCCATTTTGTACTATGATCAAGGTGAAATGACTGTGTGTTTAGGTGTGTGTTCATGGTGTTTAGGAGTATAGTATTTGTTCATTGGGGGTTCGGTATGGACGGGTGGGTGTGCGTGTTTGGGGGTGGATTTGTCGGGCCAATAGTGGGCTGGTCCAGAGGAAAAATGCCAGGGCCGAAATTTGTTCCCAGTCCGACCCTGGACATACCATTACACGTTTAACACCCCTATGCATTCATTACAGTTAGTTCAGTCCAATCAAAGCCCTGTGCGCCCAGAAGGGACTTGTGCTACTAGCAAGTATAGGAGGAGTGAGTGAATGAAAAGATGGACAGAAAAAAAGCCAGGTGGAGCTGAAAAAGATAGATTAAGAAAAAGAAAAGCTTTGGAGGAAGATGCTGCCAAGTGTGCAAAGCTCACAGATATTTTTTTCAAGAAGGCAGAGTCAAGAAGGAAATGGTAAATAGCTACATGCCTGTTATGCCCGGATGTCAGCCGTATCAACATTTGTAGTACAGTACCACCTCTTCCAGCTACCTACAGCCTTCACTGACTTGGCTGGGCATACACTGTACGATATTTTCAATCGCTGTACTTGGCTCCAGCTCAAACTGTGCGACAAAACCGCAGGGTTTAAAAGTTCAGAGCGCACGATTCATGGTCTCACACTGTACACCAGCCTTAGGTGGTGTACTGGTGAGTTAACAATACTGTTCTTGTTTTAACTAAGGTGGGCTTACACTGTGCGATTTTTGGCCCTTTTTCAGCCGATTTTTCGTGCAAGAATTTTTTGGATCGCGCCGAGTTTCAGCTTAATCGTGCGTTCTGCGTCGTGCAGTCTACATGGAGTAACGAGCTGCGTTTAACATCTCATGACCACCTCCCGATGGGGAATCATGTGGTCAGATAAAAATCAAACCTGTTTGATATTTTGGTCGGCCGTCGTGACTCGTGAGGGTTCCGTGCTGTTGAAGCAGTGCTACAAGCGTCTACGCGCTGATTACCTCGCGCACTGTGCATGTGCAAACACCGGAGAGAGCAAACAGTGATCTCATGTAAAGTCTTGTGGGGTTTTTTTTTATTGCTTTCCCTCGTAATAACCTAATATATTAAAGTTCATACCTATACGCACGCACAGTGAGTGGAATCAGGTGGTGGGAGAATGAAAGTATATGCGTGCGCGTGCGCACACACACAGCAGACAACAGGATTTCCGACAGGTGAGCACAGCTGTAAGACTCCGTATGAAATATAGTTTATTTATACAACAGTGTAAGTAGCAACACCTGTTATGAATGTTTGTTTTCTTTTTTTACCGTCCTCTCGTGAATCATGTTGCTGTCTGCTGTGTGTGCGCGTGCATATGCGCTCAGTCTCCCCACCTGATTTCACTCACTGTGCACGCTTATAGACATGAAATAATTTTTTTAAAAAAGAAAAAAAAGCTTCTGTTACGTTTTGCTTCCCGATGTGTGGTTTTTGAACGTAAAATGTGAATAGTCAGATCGCATCAGAGCATCGGGCCGCACAGTGTGAGAACATGAATCGTGCGCTCTGAACTTTTAAACCCTGCAGTTTTGTCACACAGTTTGAGCGGGAGCCAAGTACAACGATTGAAAATATCGTACAGTGTATGCCCAGCTTAACTAACTTTTACTTTCTATTATAAGCCACCCAATTTTCACAGTCAGTCAGCACATAAATGCCACAGCAGAACTCTTATTATCCCTGTGCGCTAGCGGTTTGTGGGCCGGTTGGATATTAAACTCCAGGGCTGAAAAATGTTCCCAGCATGCCCCTGGTCAGCAGCATATTCAGGTGATACTGTAAGTTTGCGTGTTTATAAATATAATATCCTACGGGCACTCCACTAGTGTAATAAAGACAACATCTTGAAAATATTGCAGAATGGCTTGACAGCCATCGTGGAATTTATTGTTTAGTATCGACAACTGAACATGGCATGATATCTAATTATCCATGACAAACCATGTTTGTGCAAAGTAGGTGTGTTTACCATAAAACATGTCATTTCACACATCTGCCCTGCTAATAGTTTGAGCACAAAGTTGTGCACAGGGTGAGAAGGGGTTGGGTGTAGTCAATTAGTCATGAGCGTGTTTGGGGCCTAACACATAATAAATATCACGTCATTGCCTTTAAGAGACAATGCTCCTCATGCGTTGTTAGTTATATGGAAAACTCAGAAGTGACAGGGTTGTTTGGACAGTAAAGGTTTCTGCATGCAAAGCGTCAAAAGTGCACAAGCAAAAGCAGCAGTCATCCATCTCACCTCCTTGAGGATGCCATTACAGTGCCTCCTGCAAGGTCTCTTCCTCCTTCTCTTCCTCAGTCAGCTTGATATCTTTTATCCTTCCATTTCTGCTAATAAATACCCCAAAATCATGCACACTGCAGCATTAAGCTGGCAATTTCTATCACTATGGTTTATACATAATACTTCTAATAAGATACATGAATGCACTGCTAACTCCACTTGTACACTGCCACTTCATCAAGTTGGCACTGAGTGCTCGTCACTGTGTAAACAAACGAGCAGAAAGATTCATAGTCTCATGAGTGGTCAGGGCACCACGGCAACGTGAACACTTGCAGACATAGATGTATCATTCATTCCCCTAGAGACAGACACATCATAAAGCAAATGGAGTGGAAAGTGAGACTGAACAATTTGTGACACATCTGTCCCACCATGGCTGCACTGTTTCAGTGCACTGAGACCTATTACATGAAGCTTCTGACTCTGTGGACAAAAGGACAGATCAGCCTAATGCAGCAGATGTTCTGCAAGGTGCCTTAAGGCCTCCACACACTGTTTTTGATTTGTGCTTGTGTGTAATACTGTGCGATAGGTCATTTGATGGTCACGTACTGGTGCCACACATTGCCGCATTCATCACACTATGGAACAGCCTTGGGTCCTGGCTGGCAACCACACAGACAGACAACCAGTCTATGATCACCTCTCAAAACTAGGGGTTGCTATTCCCTAGAGGGTGCCGGGGCTTTGCCCCACCAAAATAATAAGAAAAGAAAATTGACTCGAGTGTAATTAATGAATAAAAAATACAGTAAATGTGTCACAGCATGCAAGTAGCTGTCAGTATCCATTTAAATGCTTTCCAACATTTCATTGCATTTTGGTTCGTCAGAGTAAAGCCCACTTACTAGTTTTTGTCAGTCACCGGCCATATGAGAGTCTATGGAAGCCCAAACTTTTCACAATCATGTGACCTGGGGCCGCGTTTCAATCGGCGCATCAAACTTTTCCAACAGGACACACCTCATAGCACCTGGACCAATTGGCATCATTTTTCATGTTTTATGGTCTAATTTGATTGGACAAAAGACAAATCCCTCATGCCCAAAACAAAGGTTGGTTTAGCAAACAACAGATGTTTTGTGATAATGGCGACCACAAACTCTTTTGTGTCTTTACAACATCATCCATTTCTGAGGTGGTCAGCAGATGGATAAAAAGACCTTGAACCCGAGCAACCAGGATTGCATATTCAGCAGCAAGCCATAGATCATGGAAGAGCTTATACCAGGAGCTTTTACACCAGCAGAGTAGAGTCATTTCAAATTCCTGGCACCAAAACATTGTTAGCAACTATGGGGGTAGGGGACTTAAAACCATAAGACACTGCTCTCAGTCCAGCGGACTATGAACGGATTGCTGCAGAGATGAGATTATGTTGTAGAAATTAGTCAGTCAGTGTCCATGTTAGACTGCAGTGTCATATTTAATTTTTGTCTCCTAATAGGGATATTCCTAACAGTGTGTGAAAATTAAAAACAAAAAAAAAAGTTCTAACTTTTTTAAAAAAAAATAGACATTGCCACCATTCCTCTCTTACTTTAACTAAAATTTTATACATTCAAACATTAAGCACTAACTTTGGGTTCCATGAACTCATGTCCCCTAAACCCAGAGCGTGCTGTTTTTACTATGCATTCATTCATTTTCTATACCCCCTTAATCCAATCAAGTGTCACCAGGGGTGCTGGAGCCTATGCCAGCAGTCATTGGGCATTAGGCAGTGTTCACCCTGGACAGGATGCCAGTCTATCACGGAGTAACACATAGACAAACTCATTCACACTCACCTACGGTCAATTTAAAGCTTCCAATCCACATAACCTGCATGTCTTTGGAAGTGGGAAGAAAATGGAACACCTGGGGGATCCCAGGCAAACAACAACATGCTAACTCCACACAGAAAGGCCCTAGGTGGGAAGTAATCCCACAACTTTCCTGTTGTGAGGCAACAGTGCTAACCACTAAGCCACTGTACTGCCCTCTATTATCACAGTAATAGTGGTAGTAGCAGCTGTAGTAGTGGGGTTGTAATAGTAAGTTTACATGTTGATTTGCATGCTGGATCATGCCCAGAGAAACTTACCACATGCCATAGCCACCATTCCTTCACAATGCAAATGATACTCATCTGACTCTCCCTAAGTACCCATTCATTTGACACAAAGTCACTCCAGTGGTACCCAAGGATCCACCACCAAAGTCACCTCTTCATCACCTTCAGTCACTGCTTAGCATCCACAACCATAGTTTAATACAGGAAGCACAAGGACACTTCTCCTGTAAAGATATGCATTGCCAAAAATCACAAGATCTCACAACTTTGGAAGGTCGTCCCAGCTGTCTAGTGATCTCAAAGGCAGAGGACGTAGAGGCATGAAAGTCGTTGCCAAGATAAGTGAGGTCTCAGCAGTGTGTGATGGAAATCTTGTTAAATTCTAATTGTCATTCTGCCCCATTGTGCAAGTTAAAGTGACTCTAGTGAGCAATTCTTTAGGTGAGGCAGCAGCTTGCACCACACCGTCCATCTGCAGTTTGTCTCTGAAACAAATCTATACATTAAAAGCTAAGTGGCCTCTGTGTACCTCTGTGAGAGCTGGCATTTGTTGTTTTGTATGTTAATGTATTTTGGTTCAAGGTTGAATGCTGCAAAAGCAGAAAGTTGATAGGACTAATATTTTTGGAGAAATTACGGATATTATGTAACAGTAAACAATGGACGTTGATAATTACATTTTATATAAGGCTGAGTGGATCCTTGTCATTTGATTGGTGCTTTGTATGTCACATGACATGGATTATTCGTCCCATTTGTGTTGCATTGCATTTAGAGTGCAGTTTGGTTCCATTTAGAGTGCAAATTTGGTTCCATACATTTGATACCATTGCACTCTACCATTGCGCGCACACACACACACACAACAAATCCACTGCGCTGTCTGGAGGCTGTTAGCAGGAAGAAAGAATGAAAAGTTCATTGAATGGTATGTTCCAGCTTTCACCTCATGAAATATTCGTGCCATTGAACTCGTAAACATTCATTATTTGTATTCTGGACTCACACGCCATTCCTAATCATTATAGAAACCCTGCATAATTTATTACCGTCCTTGAAAAATATCAGCTACCTATTTTATAAATACTATGCAATCTAGAGCCCGTGGATCCCCATGGGCAACACGCTTGTACATTTTTATCTGATTGCTGTTGTACTGATGCTGTGATTTGAATGACTGTTGTTGATGATGGATGTTAGAATGACTACAAATTTAAATGAAATATGTGCCAGTGTACTTTCTAAGCCTCTGCATTAGATGCACTCATAAATAACTGAGTGCATCCATGCAATTTATTAACTCAATAACTCAGCAACAATAATCATTGTGCACTGTACATCTCCAAATTAAAGGGGCACATAATGAGGATAAACTGATTAAAATTCAGTTAAATTGATGCACCAGATCAATGCAAATAAGTAAGTTTGTTTTGCTTATGTAATATACCATATACCTGTGTGCAACCTGCTGGACACGTTTGGTCTTGTTGCAGAGAATAATTTTTACATACCCGATAGAAATTAGGAGCAGGTGTCGTATTGTGTTGTTTGAAATGAACTTGTTTTTCAGTTTCCTTCATTTAAACAGACATGGTTTGATGGTCACCAAGGCCACCGCTGTTTGTGTTAAAGATTTTATATATATATATATATATTTTTATCACTGTTAAACATTTGTACCTTTGTCTTTGTTCTGTTATTGTGCTGTTATGCACCTGTCTTAAAAGTAACCCTGAGAATGTACTTGTTATTCAACTTTGTTTTAGCATGCTGGGGTCAGTCTGAACTGGGAGTAAAGAACTGGAGGTTATTTTGACCGTTGTGAATTTATGGCCTTGTGATATGTGATGCTTAGTGTGAAGAACAGGACACTCTAGGCAGATGCAGAACAGATGATAAGTGCAACAAACGAACGGGATGTGCTGACCTTCGACGATAAGATTAAAGGAAAGAAACTGTTTTTCCTTACAGCTGCACTTATTGACGTATGTGTTTATGTCACGGGAAGAAACTTGTCTTGCGTTGTCCCCCCCACCCTTAGGACAAGTTTTATGATGTGGTTAGGGCTTCTCCAATAAAAGAGCAGGAGCGCAGGCCAGACTTTAGTGTAGCTTTGGTGTACAGCCTGACTGCACTCCTCGCGAGATAAATTTGACTTTCTGTCTCACTGGTGGTTCTTGACTCTGTTTGTCTTGTTAAAGGTTTTAAGAATGTTTGGAGGAGAAAATACCCAACAGTTTGTAACATGTACCACCGTACAGCATCTTTTTAAATGTCTCTTTTTATTATTCTCAATCACATAAGAAAATTAAATGATTCCAAATGGAAAACTGCATGACAGAGAGAAACAGAGTGATTGAAAGAGCAGGTGAGGGGCTGCTAAAAGAAGCTGAACGAAATACAAAATGCTGCTGCTGAAGAAGATTCTTTTTGAAGACATACGGCTTTTGAACTGTTTCCCGTTGGCATTACAAGAGCTGCTGAGGTGGACCAAAATATGTCATAAACATAAGAAGTAATGAGGGATATATAAATAGAAGTTACATAACCCTGGTTCTATGTCACATGTGTCAACATCTAACAGACTTTTCTCTGTGATGCCAAAGATTTTTGTGACAAACACCACTTTGAGAATGCTTCAGATTCATATGTGAAAAATGCCCCTTTCTCAAATGGAGCTGGTTATATTTCTGGCAAGCAACTTACCTGCCATTTGACATGACTTTTCTGCTTGTCTGTGTTCCCATATGAGGTCTGTTAGAAAAGTATCCGACCTTATTATTTTTTTCAAAAACCATATGGATTTGAATCACATGTGATTACATCAGCCATGCTTGAACACTTGTGGGCATGCAAGAGTTTTTTCACGCCTGTCGGTTACGTCATTCGCCTGTGGGCAGTCTTTGAGTGAGGAGTGGCCCACCCTCTCGTCGTTTTTTTCATTGTTTAGGAATGGCTCAGAGACTGCTGCTTTGTTTGATAAAAAAATTTTTCAAAAACTGTAAGGCACAACTGAGTGGACACCATTCGATAAATTCAGCTGGTTTTCGGTGAAAATTTTAACGGCTGATGAGAGATTTTGGTCTGTTAGTGTCGCTTTAAGGATGGCCCACGGTGCCCGACGGCGATCTGCGCTCTGAGGCGGCGTCCGTCTGGCTGTTTCGAGCTGAAAACTTCCACATTTCAGGCTCTGTTCACCCAGGTCGTCATCAGAGAACAGAGAACTTTCAGAAGAGGTCGGCATGAGGAGTTTATGCGGACATTCCACTGTTAAAGGAGATTTTGTAATGAAAGAACGTGCGGGCAGAGTCGCATGTTGGGCCGGACCCGACCGCGGGGGGTCGCAACAGGAAAAACACCTCAGTTGGAAACCTTAACGGACAAGTTGGAACATGCCCAGCTGTTAAACAATTTCTCAGATACTCACTTGCTGAAAGCTATCAAAAGCCGCCTGAATTTTACAAATGGTTTTCAACACGGAGGTGTTTTTCCTGTCGCGGTGCAGATGTTTTTGCCACGTCGTCACGGAACCGACTCGGCAAATTCGTCCGCACGTTCTTTCATTACAAAATCTCCTTTAACAGTGGAATGTCCGGGTAAACTCCTGATGCCGGCCTCTTCTGAAACTTCTCTGTTCTCTGACGATGACCTGGGTAAACAGAGCCTTAAATTAGGATGTTTTCAGCTCGAAACAGCCAGACGGACGCCAGCTCCGACCGCGCCGCGCCGATCCGCTTTGTGAGCTGTCCTTAAAGCAAAAGAAACTCCACAATCTCTCATCAGCTGTTAAACTTTTCACCAAAAACCAGCTGAATTTCTCGAATAGTGTCCACTCGGATATCCCCCACAGGTCCTGAAAAAATGTTGATAAAGGAACGCGCGCCGTCTCCAGCGCCTTCTCAGACAAAGAGATTCCGACGGGCGGGGTGGAGCACTCCTCACTCAAGGCCTGGCCACAGGCGAATGACGTCAACGACACGCGTGAAAAAACTCACGCATGCGCACGAGGGTTCAAGCATGTCTGGTGT
The DNA here is from genome assembly GCF_902500255.1 of Thalassophryne amazonica. Classification (NCBI taxonomy): domain Eukaryota; kingdom Metazoa; phylum Chordata; class Actinopteri; order Batrachoidiformes; family Batrachoididae; genus Thalassophryne; species Thalassophryne amazonica. The sequence goes on along the minus strand of NC_047105.1, from coordinate 47,458,497 downwards.
AATCGCACGTGATTCAAATCCATATAGTTTTTTTTTTTTTTTAAATAAAACTGCCGGTTAGTTTTATCACAGACCTTGTATGTTTGGATATAGTCTGTTCAACTATGTGAGGGGCATAAAGCAGTGTGAAACTGGGAACAAGAGCTCTTCTAATTGGAAGAAATTTTATGTGAATCTCAGTTATACTGGAAAGAAAAGGGGCAAAAGAAAAAAAACTGAGCCAAAATATAGTAGGACAGAATGGGACAGGAGGGAAGATTTTCGTGTTTTCATCATGGTGATGAACTTCCATGTCCATGAACCAGGCATCTTAAGAATTGATCTCACTTTGACATGTGTATTCTGGAAGGTCATGCTCTATAAATGTGATGAATTGGCATGAGAAGAGCATGGGTGCCGATGGGGAGGTGATGGTCTAGTGGTTAAGCAGTGGGCTTGAGACCAAAGGATCCTTAGTTCAAACTTTCATCTGGCCGGAAAGCCAATAACGGCCCTTAATACTCGATGTGCAGTGAGCGTCTTGCGTGGCAGCACCCTGAAGTCTGTCTGTGTGTTTGAATGGGAAGCATTACTGTAAAGTGCTTTGAGCTTCTGATATACAGTAGATGGAAAAGCACTACATAAATACAGTCCATTTACCATCGTGCATGTCATGTGCAAAACTAACCATAGCACACATAGTATAACTTTATTTTTGCACAACCTTGGTGCTTATGGAAAACCTCCTGGTGATATCTCAGCAGGTATGACAACTTTACGGGCTCCACTGAAATGCAAAATGTGACCAAACATTTCCAAGGTCACAAAAGAAATAAATTTTCCAGCATCTTGAAAAGATCATCACAGGTACATTAAATACACAGCACAATGACAGAATATACCTGTTCACGCTCCTAGCCTCTTTAATGTTTTCCGAGGTATGGCAAGCTTTCAAACCGTGACCTTCCAACATGCCAAACAGCCTAGCAAAAATTGTAATGTAACGTATAAAAACAAATATAATTCAAAATTCTTTTTTGACATGGTGACAACACTTATTCAAAGACAACCACCTGTAAATTGCTCTCCATTTATTGCTCAAGCTTTCTTACATTGCTTCAAAAATAGATGACATTAGGTCTAATATATCCCAGCATGCTTTAGTCCCGCTACTGCACCTGTTACTGATGTGTGTGCCATAGCTGACACCTCACCTAGATTGACTGAATTTGATTTTATCTCACTGGGTGAGCTGGCAAATCTTGTAATTTCTGTTAAATGCACAACATGTCTTTTGATCCAATACCAACAAAACTGTTTAAGGACCTGTGGCCTACACTTGGGCCGAATGTAAATGCTTTCACAAATCCACAGTGATTAAACCAACACTTAAGAAATCAAACCTTGACCCTGGTCTCCTGACCTATCATTTTGTTCTAAAATACTTGAAAAATTAGTTTCACAGCAGCTTGTGGACCACCTTACTCAGAATAACTTGTTTCAGCCACTGCAGTTTGCATTTAGAACACACTATTCCATGGAGACAGCTCTTACTAAAGTGGTAAATGATCTCCTACTCGCTATGGATTTGGACACCACCACGGTTCTTTTACTGTAGGATCTTAGCGCTGCATTCAATATGGTGGATCATCGTATCCTACTCGATACGATGAAGAGGATACAATATCAGTCACACTTTCCCAATGAGAAAGTGTGTCCAAACCTTGACTGGTACCATATATGGCTTAGCGTTGTTTGTCTTTCAGCTGTCCCAGCCACACTGGGATTTCCAACAAATTTTACGCTGGATGCACTTCCTGACACAGCTCCAGTTTTACCAAGTGAAACACACATACAGCCTCTGGTTTTCATAACGGGTCTCTATTTATCCTCTCAAGTACTAGTCAGGACCTACCCTGCTTTGCTTCTGAGATCTGAAGAGATCAGGCATCATTCATTAATTTTGCCCATCACTCCTCTCAGAGCATAGGCTGCTGACAACAGTCCACCAGATTCCTTGGTTCTGGGCTGCCCTCTCCAGTTGTTTCCAGGTGTATCCCATCTTCCTCTTCCCAGGTGTTTCGTAGCTGTCCTCTTTTTCATTTCCCCTGGGGTTCCATGCCAATGCCTGTCTGGTGATGTTACTAGCTGGTTTCCTCAGGGTGTGCCCAAGCTGTCCCCATCTTCTGTGCTGGATCTCATCTTCAGTTGGCAGTTGGTTGGTACGCTGCCACAGGTCTGAGTTGCTGATGGTGTTGGGCAAGTGATTCTGCAGGATTCTTCTCAGGCAGCTGTTGATGAAAGTCTGTACTTTCCTGGTGGTAGTCTTTGTTGTCCTCCATGTCTCAGCTCTGTACAGCAGCACTGACTTGATGTTGGAGTTGAACAGCCTGATCTTCGTGCAAGTCGATACCACCTTGGAGCTCTATATATTGTTCAGTATGCTGCCCTCACTTTGCCGATTGTTGCTCTGACGTCTGTGTCTGTTCCACCCTGCTTGTCAATGATGCTGCCCAGATATATAAAGGCCTCCACTTCCTCCAGCTCTTTTCCTGGGTCCTCACTTTGTGTTGAACTTAAGGATCTTGGTCTTGCCCTCATGGATCTTAGGGCCAACTTGTGAAGAGGTAGCTTCCAGCTCTGTTGTCTTATCCTGCATCTGTTGGTGGCTGTGGGAAAGCAGGGCTAGGTCATCAGCAAAGTCCAAGTCTTCAAGCTGATCCATAGTGTCCATTGGATCAGGCATACATGAAGCAAAATGGCTGTAGGATATATGGCTTAGAGTGCAGGTACAAAAAGGCCAAAGGTGGCTGAAGAAATTTTGTCCAGTGGTTGTTGGGAAATAGCAGAAATTAAAATTACTGATGGTCGTTTATACGCTGGTGTTATCTGATAGTTGCCAAGGCCTCAATTCAGTCAGTCAGTTAGTGGTGAGAGCCTGGATAGCACCTGAAAGAGGTGTCACTGTGACCTAAATAGCTATTCACAGGGCAACAAAGCCAGATACCTTCTGGGTAGCTGGCGAAATAAGTACAACTCTTTCAGATCAGTAATTCAGTGCCTTCTTATCGACACATACCCCGCTGAGATATTCATGCGCTACTTGGTCATTGGCAAGATGGTGTCATAGCAACAGCTACAAAACAAGCATATAAGTCAACATTTTTTACCTTGCTTGACCTTCACTGGATCCTATGATGAAACCTCATGTACATAGCCCACGTAATACACATTGTGAAGCATTATGTCAATATGTCATTACAGAAGGGGCCATGTCTCTACTAAGATTAAGGATTAAATGTCAGTGCACAGAGACGCACAGAAATGTTTTTCCTGTAAAGAGAAGTAAACATCTTTCTTTCACTATTACTGTGCTGATCATGATGGTTAGTTTGAGGATTATGGCTGTGGTTAGTTCATTCATTCATTTTCTATATCAGCTTATTACAATTACAAGTCATAGGGGGCTGGAGCCTATCCCAATGGTCATTGAGTACAAGGTGGAGTACACCCTGGACAGGCTGCCAGTCTATCACACATACAGTACAGACAGACAAGCTCATTCACATTCTGACTCACACCAGGTCAATTTAGAGTCACCAATTCACATGTCTTTGGAAGTGGGAGGAAGTTGGAGCACCTAGAGGGAACCCACGTGACCACAGGGAAAACCTGCAAACTCCTAACCACTAATCTACCATGGCCACTGTTGTTGGTGACTATATTACCATGGATAAGTATGGCATATGATGGATGTAAGCAATCTTCTGTACCTTTTAATCAGGCAAAGACATGCTTAGAGAACTGTCACTCGCAAAATTTTACACATATCACTGAACTTGTAAAATACAACCTTGTAGAGATATTTACTTATCTTGGGCTTGACATTTATGTCTCTAGGTCCTTGGTAATTCGGACTTTACAATGCTTGGGAAAGACCTTATGTTGTCATGAGGTTGCAGGATAGACATGTTTGATGATGTCACAGAAAAATGAAGGTCCAAGTCTGTAGGGTACTGGCACTTCCTGTCTTACTGTTTGATTGAGAAACTTAGATGTTACCAGTGACCAAAGCTAATGACTGGATGTCTTTAGTATTGGGTATCTTTGATCTTTGGGTACAAAAGGAATGACTTTGTATCAAAGGAACAGTTGGTTAGGGAGGCTCAGATGATTGTTACCATTTGCATTGCAAAGGAACATTAACTACAACATTTTGGCCATGTGGCACATTTCGCTGGGCATGATCCAGCAGTGTTGAGGACCCCCATGGCTGGAGAAGGCCAAGGGACCATTCACATTTCAAATGGTTTTGGCAAATACATTATTGAAAGGTGGGGATGGACCAGTTGTCTACCTGGGTGGATGCCTTCCAGCACCCAGGGCGGTTCCATAGTGTGGTGGATGTGACAACTGGACTACAAAGGCCTTGAATGGTACCTTCCACATGCACATAATGGTAAAATCCCTGAAGTGTTTCCCTCAATATCAGCAAACCATTATTTAGTACAAAAGATTGTTGCCATGTCATGATTTTTTTCATTTCATTATGGGACAACTAAAAGTCTCAAAAATCAGACAAAGTGTGTGGTGCCTTTAAGACAACCACCCTGTGGCAAGAGGATCAGTGTCAGATTCCCCCCTTTAGGAGGTAATGGTCAGGTTTGAACATTTTACAGGAAACAACTGACCTATCCAACATGTGATGGTCACGGGTCAAAGTTTAATACCATCAAGGTTCAGAACATGCCAGCTTGTGCAATAAAAATAAAAATACCATTGCAGTAAAAATACCTTTTCACCCTTGCATCCATCCATCCTCTTTCTCTCCGATTGTTCTGTCTGAGTTATTTTCATTAGTTACTTCATCCAAACCATCAACATGTTTATTAGACCCCATTCCTGCCAGGCTGCTCAAGGAAGTCCTACCATTATTTAATGCTTCAATCTTAAATATGATCAATCTATCTTTGTTAGTTGGTTATGTACCACAGGCCTTTAAGGTGGCAGTAATTAAACCATTACTTAAAAAGCCATCACTTGACCCAGCTATCTTAGCTAATTATAGGCCAATCTCCAACCTTCCTTTTCTCTCAAAGATTCTTGAGAGGGTAGTTGTAAAACAGCTAACTGATCACCTGCAGAGGAATGGTCTATTTGAAGAGTTTCAGTCAGGTTTTAGAATTCATCATAGTACAGAAACAGCATTAGTGAAGGTTACAAATGATCTTCTTATGGCTTCGGACAGTGGACTTATCTCTGTGCTTGTTCTGTTGGACCTCAGTGCTGCTTTTGATACTGTTGACCATAAAATTTTATTACAGAGATTAGAGCATGTCATAGGTATTAAAGGCACTGCGCTGCGGTGGTTTGAATCATATTTGTCTAATAGATTACAGTTTGTTCATGTAAATGGGGAATCTTCTTCACAGACTAAAGTTAATTATGGAGTTCCACAAGGTTCTGTGCTAGGACCAATTTTATTCACTTTATACATGCTTCCCTTAGGCAGTATTATTAGACGGTATTGCTTAAATTTTCATTGTTACGCAGATGATACCCAGCTTTATCTATCCATGAAGCCAGAGGATACACACCAATTAGCTAAACTGCAGGATTGTCTTACAGACATAAAGACATGGATGACCTCTAATTTCCTGCTTTTAAACTCAGATAAAACTGAAGTTATTGTACTTGGCCCCACAAATCTTAGACGCATGGTGTCTAACCAGATCGTTACTCTGGATGGCATTTCCCTGATCTCTAGTAATACTGTGAGAAATCTTGGAGTCATTTTTGATCAGGATATGTCATTCAAAGCGCATATTAAACAAATATGTAGGACTGCCTTTTTGCATTTACGCAAAATCTCTAAAATCAGAAAGGTCTTGTCTCAGAGTGATGCTGAAAAACTAATTCATGCATTTATTTCCTCTAGGCTGGACTATTGTAATTCATTATTATCAGGTTGTCCTAAAAGTTCCCTAAAAAGCCTTCAGTTGGTTCAGAATGCTGCAGCTAGAGTACTGACGGGGACTAGCAGGAGAGAGCATATCTCACCCGTGTTGGCCTCTCTTCATTGGCTTCCTGTTAATTCTAGAATAGAATTTAAAATTCTTCTTCTTACTTATAAGGTTTTGAATAATCAGGTCCCATCTTATCTTAGGGACCTCGTAGTACCATATTACCCCATTAGAGCGCTTTGCTCTCAGACTGCGGGCTTACTTGTAGTTCCTAGGGTTTGTAAGAGTAGAATGGGAGGCAGAGCCTTCAGCTTTCAGGCTCCTCTCCTGTGGAACCAGCTCCCAATTCAGATCAGGGAGACAGATACCCTCTCTACTTTTAAGATTAGGCTTAAAACTTTCCTTTTCGCTAAGGCTTATAGTTAGGGCTGGATCGGGTGACCCTGGACCATCCCTTGGTTATGCTGCTTTAGACGTAGATTGTGGGGGGGTTCCCATGATGCACTGTTTCTTTCTCTTTTTGCTCCGTATGCATCACTCTGCATTTAATCATTAGTGATCGATCTCTGCCCCCCTTCACGGCATGTCTTTTTCCTGGTTTTTTCCCTCAGCCACAACCAGTCTCAGTAGAAGACTGCCCCTCCCTGAGCCTGGTTCTGCTGGAGGTTTCTTCCTGTTAAAAGGGAGTTTTTCCTTCCCACTGTGGCCAAGTGCTTGCTCATAGGGGGTCGTTTTGACCGTTGGGGTTTTTCATAATTATTGTATGGCCTTGCCTTACAATATGGAGCGCCTTGGGGCAACTGTTTGTTGTGATTTGGCGCTATATAAAAAAAAAGTTGATTGATTGATTGATTGATATATTCCATACGTTTGTCAATGAACATTTTAACAATCCATCAGCAAACCAACACAAACAGTCAAATGTAAATCTACATTGCAGTTCCAAAAAAAAAAAAAAATAAATAATTAAATATGCAAGTGTGCTCTGGTGTCTGTGGGGGCAGATGTACAAGTGGGTGAGGTCTGCTGTCAGGCACCGTGCTCTGTGAGTCTGACTCATGCCAGAGATGGCAAAGAGAAGTGAGAAAACAGTCACAGCTCTCTCACACACACACTGATTGCTGCAGATACTCACAAATTATTACTTAGTAATCCTAATTTACAGTAAATTAAATTCTATTTTGCCCTCTGCCTTTTTGCTCAGGGTCGCCACAGCACATCAGATATAGATCTGCATCTTGATTTGGCACGTTTTACACCAGATGCCCTTCCTGAGGCCACTCCACATTACATGCAGAATGGCCACGGGTGGTCTTGAACTGGGAACCTTCTGTTATGAAGCAAGTACAGTACACTGACGACTTGGACAGCACGCTACCCCTGATTTACAGCATGTATGAGCAAAAATGAGCAAAAACCTTCAGTGGACCCATCATATGAAGAGTTCTTCAAAAGACTGAATAATACATCTTGCCTTACTGTTATAAGCTATGACCCCAAGCATAGATCCTCTTTAGTTTCTATGCCGATATGCCTTGCAGATTATTTTTTATTTATTATATTCTGAAAAATAGCTGTAAATATATATTTGGATGCGAAACAGTCACAATAAATGATCTCTTAGTCATCTATTTTGAAGGACTGACAAGCTGCACTTCATGAGAAGCATGGAAAAGAAAATTCCTGAAGGCCAGAGTACATCTTACACTTATAAATATGATTTTGAATCACATGAATACATTGTATCTGGAAAGTATTCACAGCATTTCACTTTTTCCACATTTTAAGTTATACAGTAAACTCATTTTTTCCCCTCAACATTCTACTCACAACACCCCATAATGATAACATGAAAAAAGTTTCTCTGAAATTTTTGCACATTTATTAAAAATAAAAAAAAAGCTAAGAATTCATATGTACATAAGTATTCACACCCTTTGCTTCTTCCTCTCTGCAGAACCTCTAAAGCTCCATCAGGTTGGATGGGAGCATCAGTGCACAGCCATTTTTGGATCTCTCCAGAGATGTTCAATCACATTCAAGTCTGGGCCACTCAAGGACATTCACAGAGTTGTCCTGAAGCCGTTCCTTTGATATCTTGGCTTAGGGTCATTGTCCTGCTGAAAGGTGAGCTGTGGCCACAGTCTGAAGTCAAGAGCGCTCTGGAGCAGGTTTTCATCCAGGATGTCTCTGTACATTTCTGCATTAATCTTTCCCTCAACCCTGACTAGTCTCCCAGTTCCTGCCACTGAAAAACGTCCCCACAGCATGATGCTGCCACCACCATGCATCACTGTAGGGATGGTGTCTGGTTTCCTCCAAATATGACATCTGGCATTCACACCAAAGAGTTCAATCTTTGTTTCATCAGACCAGAGAATTTTGTTTCTCATGGTCTCAGAGTCCTTCAGGTGCGTTTGGGCAAATTCCAAATATGCTGTCATGTGCCTTTTACTCAGAGTGGCTTCCGTCTGGCTACTCTACCATACAGTCTTGATTGGGGGATTGCTACAGAGATGGTTGTCCTTCTGGAAGATTCTCCTCTCTCCACAGAGGAATGCTGGAGCACTGACAGAGTGACCATCAGGTTCTTGGTCACCTCCTTAACTAAGGCCCTTTTCTCCTGATCACTCAGTTTAGACAGATGGCCAGCTCTAGGAACCCTTCCCCAGATTTGTGCCTTGAGACAATCCTGTCTTGGAGGTTGACAGCCAATTCTTTTGAATTCATTCTTGGCTTGTGCTCTGACATGCACTGTCAACTGTGGGACCTTATATGTAGACAGCTGTGTGCCTTTCCATATCATGTCCAATCAATTGAATTTACCCCTTGTGGATTCCAGTTAAGCTGTAGAAACATCTCAAGGATGATCAGTGGAAACAGGATGTACCTGAGCTTAATTCTGAGCTTCATGGCAAAGGCTGTGAATACTTATGTATATGTGATTTCTGAGTTTTTTTATTTTTAATACATTTGCAAAATTCTCAAAAAAAAAACCTTTTTCACCTCGTCATTATGTAGTATTGTGTGTAGATTTTTGAGAGAACAAAATTAATTTCATTACTTTTTGAAATAAGGTTGTAGCATAAAAAATGTGGAAAAAGTGAATCGCCGTGAATACTTTCTGGGTGCACTGTATATAATATTTATTTTACATATTATATTATAATAAACCAAATATTATATATATATATATATATATATATATATAATATTATATTTGGTTTTATTGTAGGAGAGCTGGTACTTATTGGTTTATGTGCTGCCCTGACCGACCAGAGAATTGGCAAGACGGCTGCTACCAGAACCACGATCCCTCACCTGTCCATCATGATTAATGAGTTGGGCAAGGCGATACATTCTCAGACATAAGTTGGATAACATCTCAGAGCAAATGTATGCCTTGCAAAGGAAGATGTCAGAGACCAGGGAATCCTCATAAATTGGATTTGGCTGGTCAGAGGAGCTGGAAATGTGTTTTCTGTGCTCAACCCTAAACATGGCAGGCTTATCAGCCTCCAAAGGTCAATACGCTCCGGTGTTTTCCTCCAGAAGAATTTCTACAGCCTTGGTGAACCATTCAGCTGCCCTCTTATCTTCTGCCCTCCCCGACAGTCAGTTTGATGCTGTCAAGACAACTCCAGACATTATGTACACACTGACAGAAACTGATACAAACTCATCTGACTGATACGAACTCATCTCAGCTGCACTCATGACGCATGCCCTATCTCCCCTCCCCCCACCTCTACCACCCCCCCTTGCCCCTGCCCTGACGCTCCACCCCCGAGTTTGTGACTGTGCAGATCACTACTTCAGCCCCCCTCCCCACATTCACATTGCCTCAATTTGGATGACGGACTGTCTTAAAGTTTAGCCCACATAAACAATCAAATGTGTATGCATGGGTGTTCTAATTCTGATGTGTGCTATTATTATGTTCAGCTTGTAATAATTGTGGATTAATTGTATTTTTGTCTGAAGTGATTGTGTGGGAATAAATTTCGTTGCACTTATTGTAATGACAATAAATTTATCTATCTATAAGCACAATGAAGCGTGTCAACAGATCTGCCTTTTGAGCACAGGAAATGTCACGCAGGTTCAACCAGGAAGACTCAGATTTCAAGCATTCATTCACATTTGACTAATCAGTAACAGCCCTATCCCTAATAGGAACCAGCTGGTCCACATTTTAGTCATCAACCCATGACAATAGGAACACACACACACACACACACACACACACACACACACACACACACACACACACACACACACACACACACACACACACACACACACACACACACACACACACTTTCCACTTATGGGCTACAAAAGTGGCCTTCTCTGCCCCATTGCCATCAGTTGTTCCCCGTCTGACACCAGGGGTAGGCTCTGCCCCTTCTTCCAACGGCAAGGATTAGAATTCAGCATAAGCCTTCGCAGTCAAGATCAGGACCTGCCTAAAAGTCTGTCCGAACATTTTGTATAATATCTCTATGGATTACATGTTTTAACACTTTCCAGTCTTTTGAGCTTTAATAGTACAACAAAATGTGCACATATTGAAAATGCACACTGAAGCCATCTCTTCTTAAAATGCAGAACAAAGGCCCTTATTTAAATGTTAACAATGTCAAAGTCTTTATCAGTGTCTTTCAGTGTGGCTGTCCCATCATTTGAGCCTCAAACACAGTAACTTTAGCTGCCCTTATTGCCCTGGATGTGGACAAAACATTAATGAGACATCTGTTTACACCATTCTCTCTCTTGGTGTGTGTGTGTGTGTGTGTGTGTGTGTGTGTGTGTGTGTGTGTGTGTGTGTGTGTGTGTGTGTGTGTGTGTGTGTGTGTGTGTGTGTGTGTGTGTGTGTGTGTGTTTACACTCAATGACTGAGTGATAAAGGCAAAGTGGACTTCATCTTGTAATTCCAGACTGTTCACCCATTCATTCAATGAACTGACCTACTCATGCACACATCTAATCATCCATCCATCAGTTTTTCCATTCATCTGTACTTTTTTGTTTATAATTTGTTTTTTTTGCCAGGTCAGAGCTGCGTGTCGTCAGAGCGAGCTGCAAAAAGTTTGTACCTGAGTTTTCAGAGGTGGTGTTTGTGGTTGCCATCTGCCACGCCGGTGTTTGCCAACCCGGACAGTGGGAATACCACCTCAACCGGCAACTTAGCCCCGCGAATGGACAGTAACAACTTCCGAGGCCCAACGTGGTGAATTCACTGAGGCCGCGCGCTGCGTCATTAGAGCCGCACGTCACGAGTGCCGCTTCCCCGAGGCCTCGTGCAGCCACCGCGGATCCATCAGCGCGGAAACACCGAGGCTGCGCGGCACCAGCGCAGTGCAGATCCATCCCGGTGACAAACAACGCAGGCTGTTAACATCAGCGATCGACAAGCTGCTCATAAGCCGACCATGGGGCCTAAGAAGGTTCTGACAGCGGAGGAAGGTGACGATATTAAAAAATCTCTGGACTTTCTATCAGAGGAGTTTTCTGTTGTGAAGCAGCAACAGAAATCAATCATGGATCTGGTGGAGGAGGTGAAGGCATTACGGCTCCAGAACGCCGAGAAAGACCGGCATCTGGTGCAGCTGGAAAATAGAGTGGCTGAATTGGAGCAGTACACCAGAATTAACGACGTCATCATCACAGGTCTTCATATCAAACCACGGTCCTACGCACGGGCGGTAACAGATGAGAGCGGAGGGGAGCCCAGTGAACAGGAGGTCAGCTCTGTGGAAAACAGGTTGCTGATTTCCTCCTATCTAAAGGTATAGAAATGGATTTAAATAACATTGAAGCGTGCCACCCTCTGCCCTGGAGAAATGACGGTGATAAAACGAACCGTCATCATGAGATTCATCAACAGAAAATACAAAACAGCACTGTTAAAACAAGGAAGAAACTGAAAGGGACAAACGTATTCATCAATGAACATCTCACCAAACGGAATGCCGACATCGCCAGGAAAGCACGCTTCTTGAAGAAACAGGGAAAAATCCAGCACACATGGACTTCAAACTGTAAAATATTCATCAAACTGAACGGATCACCAGAACAAGCAAAAGTCATGGCAATAAGGAACATCGAGGAGCTGGACAAATATGAACAATAGTGTTCTTAAAGTGAGGATCTGGACAAATATGACCAATAAGGTATGAGGACACAAACACATCACAACACATGACACAGACCAGAGGAACCTATTCATCTACTACCTATTCATCTACATCTGGAGACAAGAAGGATATAACTCAAGGATTGCTGATCATGGAAAAGTAGAACTGAGAACATTTAAATACACAGACCACAATGTACTGGACTTGGAGCACGATATAGACCCGGACAATAATTTTTTCTCAAATATCAATGACAGTCGTTGCTATTATACAGATGAACAGTTTAATCGGATCATTAGAACGGATAACAAATTATCAATAATCCATTTCAATAGCAGAAGTCTATATGCAAACTTTAACAACATTAAAGAATATTTAAGTCAGTTTAAAAAAATATTTAACATAATTGCTATATCAGAAACATGGATCAATGAAGATAAAGGAATGGATTTTGAACTGGATGGATATGAATTTAATTGTGTAAACAGAAAGAATAAGAGTGGAGGAGGAGTGGCTGTGTATGTGGATAAGAACATGGATTATAAAATAGTAGACAATATGACAACTGTGATTGATAACTTATTAGAATGTATAACTATTGAAATATGTGAAGAAAAAAGCAAAAATGTATTAGTCAGCTGTATATATAGAGCACCAGGATCTTGTATTGAAACATTCACTGACTGTATGGGAAAAATGTTCTCAAAAACTAATCAAAAAACTGTGTTCATTTGTGGTGACTTAAATATTGATCGCTCAATCCAAATAAGCATAAAATAACAGATGAATTTATCAGTATAATGTACAGTATGAGTTTATATCCAAAAATCACCAGGCCAAGCAGAATTACATCCCATAGTGCCACCTTAATTGATAATATATTCAGCAATGATATTGAGAATAACACTGTGAGTGGATTATTAATCAATGACATTAGTGATCATCTACCAGTTTTCATCGTTTATAATAGAAACCATCGGCGGAATCAGCCAGAGGAGAAAATAAAATACAGGCGAGTGCGGACAGAGGAAAACATGACACACTAAAGAAGGATTTACAGGAGCAAAACTGGGAAAAGGTATACAGTGAAAGTGATGTTGATAGTGCATATGAAACTTTTTACAATATTTACATCATTAATGATGAAAATTGTCCAATTAAACAAGACTACAGAAAACAAAAAAATCCAAGCTCGACCATGGATGACGAAAGGGTTACGAAATGCATGTAATAAGAAAAATACACTGTATAGAGAATTCATAAAACTAAAGACTAAAGAGGCAGAAAATAGATATAAGAAATACAAAAATAGATTAACTAATATTATACGGGTATGTAGGAAGGAATATTATAGTAACATATTATATAATAACAAAACAATATTAAAGGAATATGGGATATATTAAATAGCATTATCAAAAATGGTCATTAAAAAACAGAGTTACCCTCAGTATTTCATTGATAATAATGTCAAGACAGGAAAATAAGGATGAGGTAGTCAACGGTTTTAATAATTTTTTTGTAAATATGGACCAAGCTTGGCAGAAAAAATTCCCGATTCCCAACCTGAGGATTGGGATAATAATCTCATAGAAAGAAATCCCTGTTCAATGTTCCTCACAGCAGTGAATGGAAAGAAATTATAGACATTGTGAATAATTGTAAATATAAAACATCTACCGATTTAAATGAAATTGATATGGTGGTGGTAAAACAGGTCATTGAATGGATTGTAGAACCATTAACATACATCTGTAACTTATCATTTCAAACCGGGTAAATTTCCCAATCAAATGAAAATAGCTAAGGTTGTGCCGCTGTATAAGACTGGGGATAGACACCACTTCACAAATTATAGACCTGTTTCTTTGCTTCCACAATTTTCCAAATTATTAGAAAAGTTATTCAATAATAGATTAGACAAATTCATAAATAAACATAAATTACTTACTGATAGTCAATATGGATTCAGAGCACATAGTTCAACATCACTTGCATTAATAGAATCAGTTGAGGAGATTACAAACGCCATAGACCACAGATTACATTCAGTTGGAATATTTATAGACCTTAAAAGGCTTTTGATACATCAATCATGACTATTAATGCAATAAACTTGAACAGTATGGGATTAGGGGGTTGGTGTTGCACTGGGTGAGAAGCTACTTAAGTAACAGAAAACAGTTTGTGAAGTTGGGGGAATATACATCATCATGCTTGGATAATGCTTGTGGCGTCCCACAGGGGTCAGTATTGGGTCCAAAACTGTTTCTAATTTATATAAATGATATTGTCAATGTTTCCAAATATTAAAATTAGTATTATTTGCAGATGACACAAGCATTTTTTGTTCAGGGGGGGATTTGCAGGAGTTACTGAGGAGGATCAGTATAGAAATGGGAAAATTGAAAATATGGTTTGACAGAAACAATTATCATTAAACTTAAGTAAAACAAAATACATGTTATTTGGCTATTGTAATACAGACATACAGGTTCAGTTACAAGTCGAGGGGGTAGATATTGAAAGGGTACATGAAAATAAGTTTCTGGGGTGATAATAGATGATAAGATAACTGGAAGACTCATATAAAACATATACAAAGTAAACTGTCAAGAAGCATTCAGTTCTAAACAAAGCGAAACATATTCTGGACCACAACTCACTCCGCATTCTTTACTGCTCACTGGTTTACCATATTTACAGTACTGTGCAGAGGTATGGGGTAATACTTATAAAGGTACAACACAATCACTATCAGTAATGCAGAAAAGAGCTATAAGAATTATTCATAATACTGGCTATAGAGATCATACAAATCCACTATTTTTACAATCCAAATTCTTAAAATTCACAGACTTGGTTCATTTTCAAACAGTACAAATTGTGTATAAAGCACTAAACAATTTACTTCCAGCAAATATTAAAAATATGTTTTTTAACAGATCAGGGGATTACAGTCTGAGGGGAAAATTTAATTTAAAGCATCAGTGGGCACGAACAACATTAAAAGGTTTCTGTATTTCTGTCTGTGGGGTGAGGATGTGGAACAGATTGGGAGTGGGGCTCAAGCAATGTCCAAGCATGAACCAGTTCAAACAGCGGTACAAAAATATGGTTTTTTCTAGGTATAGGGAGGAGGAAGGGTAATGAGGGTTAGGGTGTTTTTGTTTTTTTGCTTCGGCTTGTAAATATATAGTATTTTGTATGTAAGTAGGTATGTGTAGGTGTATATTTATGTTTGTGTATATATATGTATATGTGTGTATGTATATATATACATATATACATATATATATATATATATATATATATATATATATATATATATATATATATATATATATATATATTGATATCGGTTTTAGGTGTGTAGGAATCTATGTGTATATGTGGCAAAGGGTATTACTGGTTGTGGGGAAGAAGGGGTAGGGATAAATAAGCTGATGCTTCACCCTACCCCTTTTCGGACATGTTGGGTACACAGTAGGAACTTTTTTGTTGGTTGTCTTTACTGATCTATCTTGTAACTGTTGTTGTATCAAATGTTCGAAAATAAACAGTTTTCATTCATTCATTCATTCATTCATTCATAATATCATGTTTTTCTGAAAACTTAAAATTACATAGTGCACTTATTATTGTTCTCTTGTATTACAATTACTTACAACTAGATATGCAATCAGAATTTTTTAACCCCTGATCCAGATCTGAGTAGCTGTAAATCCTAATCCTTGTGCATCCCAATCCTGATATTTGTATATTCCAAGGTATTGCACTTGCACATATTGGAATATAAGTAAATAATATCAATCCACTTTACATACATCCACTTACATACAAATTAACAGCTACCCATGCACTGAGATGGGAAAAATACAGTGCATCCAGAAAGTATTCACAGCTCTTCACTTTTTCCACATTTTATGTTACAGCCTTATTCCAAAATGGATCAAATTCATTTTTTCTCATGAAGATTTGACTCACAACACCCCATAATCACAATGTGTAATTTTTTAAGATGTTTCCAAATTTGTAAAAAAAAAAAAAAAAAAAAAAAGAAATCATGTGCATACTGTATATATTTACAGTCTTTGCCATGAGCTCAAAATTGAGCTCAGCTGCATCCTGTTACACTGATCACCCTTGAGATGTTTCTACAGCTTAAATGGAGTCCACCTGAGGGTAAATTCAGTTGATTGGACATGATTGGAAAGGCACATACCTGTCTACATATAAGGTCCCACAGTTGACAGTGCATGTCAGAGCACAAACCAAGCATGAAGTCAAAGGAATTATCTCTAGACCTCTGGGACAGGATTGTTTTGAGACACAAATCTAGGGAAGGGTACAGAAACATTTCTGCTGCTTTGAAGGTCCCAATGAGCACAGTGGCCTCCCATCATCTGTAAATGGGAAGAAGTTCAGATCAACCAGGACTCTTCCTAGAGCTGGCCACTTGTCTAAATTGAACAATTGGGGGGAGAAAGGCCTTAGTCAGGGAGGTGACCAAGAACCCGATGGTCACTCTGTGAGAGCTTCAGCATTTCTCCGTGGAGAGAGGAGAACCTTCCAGAAGGACAACATCTCTGCAGCAATCCACCAATCAAGTAAAAGGCACATGACAGCCCACCCAGAGTTTGCCAAAAGGAACCTGAAGGACTCTCAGACCATGAGAAACAAAATTCTCTGGTCTGATGACAGAAAGATTGAACTCTTTGGTGTAAATGCCAGGCATCATTTTTGGAGGAAGCCAGGGACCACTTATTACCTAGCCTCACTCCCCCGACACTCCCCATCCAACCTGATGGAGTTTGAGAGGTGCTGCAAAGAGGAATGGGCAAAACTGCCCAACAATAGGTGTGCCACACTTGTGGCATCATATTAAAGTAGACTTATTGAGGCTGTAATTGTTGCCAAGGTACATCAACAAAGTATTTAGCAAAGGCTTGAATACTTACACACATGCGATTTATGAGTTTTTTTTATTTTTAATCAATTTACAGGAATTTCAAAAAACACTTTTTTCATTTTGTCATTATGGGGTGTTGTGAGTAGAATTTTGAGGGAAAAAAAATGAATGTACTCCATTTTGTAATAAGGCTGTAACATAACAAAATGTAGAAATAGTGAAGTACTGTGATTATTTTTTGGATGCACTGTATGCCAGCCTGAACAGCCCAGGCATGTTCCACTGTGCCAACATTTCTACGAGGTCTGTCCATAAAGTATCGTACCTTTTTATTTTTTTTTTTTAAACTATATGGATTTGATTCATATGTTTTCACGTCAGACAAGCTTGAACCCTCGTGCGCATGCATGCGGGAGTTTTTCCACACCTGTCGGTGACGTCATTCGCCTGTGAGCACGCCTGTGGAAGGAGTGGTCCCGCCCCGTCGTCGGATTTCATGTCTGGAATGGCGGAATGATTTGGGGGTTTTTTACATCAGAATTTTTCAGAAGCTGTTAGAGACTGGCACCTGGAAACATTCGAAAACATTTATCTGGCTTTCGGTGAAATTTTACGGGCTTCACAGAGAATACGGTCTGTTAGTACAGCTTTAAGGACCCCTTTAAGGACCGCTCGGCGCACCGCGCTCCGAGCTGCGACGACGCGGCCAAGCCACCGGACCATTTCTAAACGGATGGCTCTGTGGATACGAGACCGTCGTGTGCTCTTTCTCTGGTTATCACAAGAGCTGGACATCAGCCATTTTCCAGCAGATTTCACTTTTAACAAGAGATTTTGTCATGGAAAGCCGCGCGGAGGCTTCGCGTGTCACAACCGATTCGCTTTGGAAGCGAGACAAAGGAACACCTCCATTTCGGCGTGCCAGAGGACAAGTTTGGACATGTCTATCTCGGCTTTCAATGCTTACCAGTCCAGTAAGTATCAGTGAAACTGTGGAGAGCTGGACATGTCCAAACTTGTCCTCTGACACGCAGAAACGGAGGCGTTCTTTGTCTCGCTCGAACAGCAAATCGGTCGTGACGCACAAAGCCTCCGCGCGGCTTTACACAACAAAATCTCTTGTTAAAAGTGAAATCTGCCAGAAAATGGTTGATGTCCAGCTCTTGTGATAACCAGAGAAAGTGCACATGACGGTCCCAGCTCCACACAGCCATCCATTTAGAATTGATCCGGTGGTTCGTGCCTGTCCTCGCGGCTCGGAGCGCGACGCGCCGAGCGCCATTGTGGGCCATCCTTAAAGCTGTAGTAATAGTCCTTATTCTCTGTGAAGCCCGTAAAATTTTCACCAAAAGCCAGATAAATTTTTCGAATGGTTTCCAGGTGCCAGTCTCTAACAGCTTCTGAAAAAATTCTGATGGAAAAACCCCAAATCATTCCGCCATTTCCAGACAATGAAAATCCGACGACGGGGCGGGACCACTCCTTCCACAAGGCGTGCTCACAGGCGAATGACGTCACCGACAGGTGTGGAAAAACTCACGCATGCGCACAAGTGTTCAAGCTTGTCTGACGTGAAAACATATGAATCAAATCCATATAGTTTAAAAAAAAATAAAAAGGTATGATACTTTATGGACAGACCTCGTATTAAAGTAATCTATTAATGCATAGCTGCAAATTATTATGCTAAAAGATGCCCACATGGCCCAAAATAGGAAGTCAACTGGTCCTCACATTTATCGATCACATTCAAAAATTTCAAAGCTAAATTTGCAGCAGTTTTGCAAAGCTTGGGTCCACTTGGGTCTGGAAGTGTGTGCTGCTGCTACATGTTACTGCATCATCACTTCACAGAACTTCCTTGATGGAAACCACATAGGCAAAACACTGGTCTATCCCTACAACTCAACAGCATTCACCTATCTATTGCAGGCAGGTTAAACTTGAGCATCCCCTCGGTCTTTTCCAGTTGTTGGGGTCCTCAATACAGAGGTACCTACATGCTGGTTCATGCCCAGACAAATGTGCCACAAGATGTTAATGCCTCTAGCATTCCCTCATAGTGCATAAATTTGGTGCAGTCATTTCAGTGGTACCCAAGGAGCCTCTGAAAAGACCTACTAGCCTTAGGTCACTGATTAGTATTAAAGTCTCTCAAGTATACAGTAAGACAGTAAACACGAGGACCTCACAGATGTAGACCTTTATTCTCCTGCAAAGGTATCACCTCACCAAACACCTCTGTCCAGGCAACTCATGACACCAGTCTTTTCTCGATCTCAAAGGCAATATATATGAGAACTAATTAACCACTGGTGGCCAAAAAAAGAAAAAAAAAAGAAAAATCAGTGTTAGCTGGTTTGGAAATAGCAAACAAGTGTTACTTGAGCTCACTAGAGAGGCTTGCAATATATTTTATGTTTTAGCTGTTCTACCTATATTGACTGACTGTTTAATTCTGTTTTTTTTTTTTTTTTGCAATACATAGTGTTTAATATGTTGTTAATAATATGCAATACACCCTTTTCGCGCACGGGTAATATTTTTCATACCACCCGAGTAATCAGCCAATACATGCATATGTTGTGACGTCACGGCATTTGTTACTATTGCCTTTAGTGTACATGTACAGTGGTCCCTTGCTGTAACGCGGTTCACCTTTCACGGCCTCACAGTTTTGTGGATTTTTTTAGTCCAGTTTTGCATGCTTTTTTTTTTTTTTTTTTTTACAGCGCATTGTGTTCTGTGTCCTCATCAAGTAGGCCGGTCGCTGGCACCGGTCGGCATCACCGCGAAGAGCATGCGCATTGTGTTCTGCGTGTCTGTTTACAAGAATCTTCTCGCCCAGAAGAAAAAAAGAGCACCAACAACTACCCATAACAGGAAAAAGACAACAAAATTAAATTTTTGGAAAAACGGGTGGACGAGCTGGAACAGTACTCTAGAATGGATGACGTTATTGTAACAGGATTGAACACTAAACATCAATCATATGCCAGGGTAGTTGCTAACAGCGCTGGAACTTTGGAAGAAACACAGGAAGAAACACATTCCCTGGAGCAACAGATCATTAATTTTTTTTCATCAAAGGACATCCACATTAATAACAGTGACATTGCAGACTGTCACTCATTACCCAAGAAGGATAACAAGGCCAAACCAACCACTATCATCAAGTTTGCAAACAGGAAAATTAAGAATGATTTGTTGAGGCAGGGCAGGAAATGAAGGAACAAATGTTTACATTAATGAACACTTGACAAAGAAAAATGCTGATATAGCAAGAGAAGCTAGAATCCTCCGGAAGCATCAGAAAATTCAGGCAACGTGGACAAGAAATTGCAAAGTGATGATTAAGTTAAATGGAGCACCAGAAGAAGCTAAAGTTATAGTGATAAGAGAACTTTCGGATCTGGAAAGGTTTAAATGATGGGTATTTGGTTTAATAGTGATTATGTCTGTGTGTTAAAGGAACATGGGTAGGATTAATTGGGCAATGAATTCCATGGTATGCTTACGTTATGTTTACACTATGCTGGAGTCTGATTGTTAATTGTGTTTGTATTTTATGATGACAGCTGATCCTTTTGAATTTACGTTGGTACAAGAATTACAACCTTTTCTGTATACGGAACATCATATTCAAGATTGGGAATATGAGATAGACCGATAATCATTTTTATTCCTCTGTAAATAATAATTGCCAGTACTATACTGAGGAACAGTACAATAAGTGCACTATATGGGAAGGGAAGTTCTCAATAATCCACTTTAGTAGGAGTTTGTACAAGAATTTTGGGAACATTAAAGACTATTTAAAACAATTCTGCCAACCTTTTTATAATTGCTATAACGGAAACTTGGCTTGCTGATGATGATGTTTCAAATTATGAATTGGAGGGTTATGAATTTAATCATTTGAATAGAGATAATAGGGGGCGGAGTAGCATTGTATGTTGATAAAAGGCTTAATTATAAAATCAATGATCAAGTGACAATGGCCGTAGAAAATCTTTTGGAATGTATCACAATTGAAATATGTTTGGGAATAAGTAAAAATATAATTATTAGTAGTATTTATAGAGCTCCTGGCTCAAAAATTGAAGAATTTCAAAATTGGGTTGATAAATTTTTCACAGATGGGTAATAAGCGAGTATTTGTCTGTGGAGATATAAATATTGATCTTTTAAATCCGCATCAAAATAAAGGGACAGATGATTTCATTAATACCTTGTACACCTTAAATTTATATCCAAAAATTACTAGGCCTTCAAGAATAACTTCTCAGTCAGCTACCCTTATTGATAATATTTTTACAAACGATATTAATACAAAAACAATAAGTGGTTTATTGATCAATGAATCAGTGACCACTTACCAATTTTTATAGTAACAGAGCTGAATTTGAATACTAAATGGAAGGAGAAAATACAATATCGAAAGCGCTTGCAATCTGAAGAAGCTATTACCGCCCTAAAAAATGATTTACTCTGCAGGATTGGAATTCCATTTATGGAGAATGATGCTAATTTAGCATATCAAATCAAATCAATTTTATTTATATAGCGCCAAATCACAACAAACAGTTGCCCCAAGGTGCTTTATATTGTAAGGCAAAGCCATACAATAATTACGGAAAAATCCCATCGGTCAAAACGACCCCGTGAGCAAGCACTTGGGGACAGCGGGAAGGAAAAACTCCTTTTTTACAGGAAGAAACCTCCAGCAGAACCAGGCTCAGGGAGGGGCAGTCTTCTGCTGGGACTGGTTGGGGCTGAGGGGAGAACCAGGAAAAAGACATGCTGTGGAGGGGAGCAGAAATCAATCACTAATGATTAAATGCAGAGTGGTGCATACAGAGCAAAAAGAGAAAGAAACACTCAGTGCATCATGGGAACCCCCCAGCAGTCTAAGTCTACAGCAGCATAACTAAGGGATGGTTCAGGGTCACCTGATCCAGCCCTAACTATAAGCTTTAGCAAAAAGGAAAGTTTTAAGCCTAATCTTAAAAGTAGAGAGGGTGTCTGTCTCCCTGATCCGAATTGGGAGCTGGTTCCACAGGAGAGGAGCCTGAAAGCTGAAGGCTCTGCCTCCCATTCTACTCTTAAAAACCCTAGGAACTACAAGTAAGCCTGCAGTCTGAGAGGGAAGCGCTCTATTGGGGTGATATGGTACTATGAGGTCCCTAAGATAAGATGGAACCTGATTATTCAAAACCTTATAAGTAAGAAGAAGAATTTTAAATTCTATTCTAGAATTAACAGGAAGCCAATGAGAGGCCAATATGGGTGAAATATGCTCTCTCCTTCTAGTCCCCGTCAGTACTCTAGCTGCAGCATTTTGAATTAACTGAAGGCTTTTCAGGGAACTTTTAGGACAACCTGATAATAATGAATTACAATAGTCCAGCCTAGAGGAAATAAATGCATGAATTAGTTTTTCAGCATCACTCTGAGACAAGACCTTTCTAATTTTAGAGATATTGCGCAAATGCAAAAAAGCAGTCCTACATATTTGCTTAATATGCGCACTGAATGACATATCCTGATCAAAATGACTCCAAGATTTCTCACAGTATTACTAGAGGTCAGGGTAATGCCATCCAGAGTAAGGATCTGGTTAGACACCATGTTTCTAAGATTTGTGGGGCCAAGTATAATAACTTCAGTTTTATGTGAGTTTAAAAGCAGGAAATTAGAGGTCATCCATGTCTTTATGTCTGTAAGACAATCCTGCAGTTTAGCTAATTGGTGTGTGTCCTCTGGCTTCATGGATAGATAAAGCTGGGTATCATCTGCGTAACAATGAAAATTTAAGCAATGCTGTCTAATAATACTGCCTAAGGGAAGCATGTATAAAGTGAATAAAATTGGTCCTAGCACAGAACCTTGTGGAACTCCATAATTAACCTTAGTCTGTGAAGAAGATTCCCCATTTACATGAACAAATTGTAATCTATTAGATAAATATGATTCAAACCACCGCAGCGCAGTGCCTTTAATACCTATGGCATGCTCTAATCTCTGTAATAACATTTTATGGTCAACAGTATCAAAAGCAGCACTGAGGTCTAACAGGACAAGCACAGAGATGAGTCCACTGTCTGAGGCCAAAAGAAGATCATTTGTAACCTTCACTAGTGCTGTTTCTGTACTATGATGAATTCTAAAACCTGACAAACTCTTCAAATAGACCATTCCTCTGCAGATGATCAGTTAGCTGTTTTACAACTACCCTTTCAAGAATTTTTAGAGAAAGAAGGCTCCTCGCGAGATAAATTTGACTTTCTGTCTCACTGGTGGTTCTTGACTCTGTTTGTCTTGTTAAAGGTTTTAAGAATGTTTGGAGGAGAAAATACCCAACAGTTTGTAACATGTACCACCGTACAGCATCTTTTTAAATGTCTCTTTTTATTATTCTCAATCACATAAGAAAATTAAATGATTCCAAATGGAAAACTGCATGACAGAGAGAAACAGAGTGATTGAAAGAGCAGGTGAGGGGCTGCTAAAAGAAGCTGAACGAAATACAAAATGCTGCTGCTGAAGAAGATTCTTTTTGAAGACATACGGCTTTTGAACTGTTTCCCGTTGGCATTACAAGAGCTGCTGAGGTGGACCAAAATATGTCATAAACATAAGAAGTAATGAGGGATATATAAATAGAAGTTACATAACCCTGGTTCTATGTCACATGTGTCAACATCTAACAGACTTTTCTCTGTGATGCCAAAGATTTTTGTGACAAACACCACTTTGAGAATGCTTCAGATTCATATGTGAAAAATGCCCCTTTCTCAAATGGAGCTGGTTATATTTCTGGCAAGCAACTTACCTGCCATTTGACATGACTTTTCTGCTTGTCTGTGTTCCCATATGAGGTCTGTTAGAAAAGTATCCGACCTTATTATTTTTTTCAAAAACCATATGGATTTGAATCACATGTGATTACATCAGCCATGCTTGAACACTTGTGGGCATGCAGAGTTTTTTCACGCCTGTCGGTTACGTCATTCGCCTGTGGGCAGTCTTTGAGTGAGGAGTGGCCCACCCTCTCGTCGTTTTTTTCATTGTTTAGGAATGGCTCAGAGACTGCTGCTTTGTTTGATAAAAAAATTTTTCAAAAACTGTAAGGCACAACTGAGTGGACACCATTCGATAAATTCAGCTGGTTTTCGGTGAAAATTTTAACGGCTGATGAGAGATTTTGGTCTGTTAGTGTCGCTTTAAGGATGGCCCACGGTGCCCGACGGCGATCTGCGCTCTGAGGCGGCGTCGTCGGCTGTTTCGAGCTGAAAACTTCCACATTTCAGGCTCTGTTCACCCAGGTCGTCATCAGAGAACAGAGAACTTTCAGAAGAGGTCGGCATGAGGAGTTTATGCGGACATTCCACTGTTAAAGGAGATTTTGTAATGAAAGAACGTGCGGGCAGAGTCGCATGTTGGGCCGGACCCGACCGCGGGGGTCGCAACAGGAAAAACACCTCAGTTGGAAACCTTAACGGACAAGTTGGAACATGCCCAGCTGTTAAACAATTTCTCAGATACTCACTTGCTGAAAGCTATCAAAAGCCGCCTGAATTTTACAAATGGTTTTCAACACGGAGGTGTTTTTCCTGTCGCGGTGCAGATGTTTTTGCCACGTCGTCACGGAACCGACTCAGCAAATTCGTCCGCACGTTCTTTCATTACAAAATCTCCTTTAACAGTGGAATGTCCGGGTAAACTCCTGATGCCGGCCTCTTCTGAAACTTCTCTGTTCTCTGACGATGACCTGGGTAAACAGAGCCTTAAATTAGGATGTTTTCAGCTCGAAACAGCCAGACGGACGCCAGCTCCGACCGCGCCGCGCCGATCCGCTTTGTGAGCTGTCCTTAAAGCAAAAGAAACTCCACAATCTCTCATCAGCTGTTAAACTTTTCACCAAAAACCAGCTGAATTTCTCGAATAGTGTCCACTCGGATATCCCCCACAGGTCCTGAAAAAATGTTGATAAAGGAACGCGCGCCGTCTCCAGCGCCTTCTCAGACAAAGAGATTCCGACGGGCGGGGTGGAGCACTCCTCACTCAAGGCCTGGCCACAGGCGAATGACGTCAACGACACGCGTGAAAAAACTCACGCATGCGCACGAGGGTTCAAGCATGTCTGGTGTAATCGCACGTGATTCAAATCCATATAGTTTTTTTTTTTTTTTTAAATAAAACTGCCGGTTAGTTTTATCACAGACCTTGTATGTTTGGATATAGTCTGTTCAACTATGTGAGGGGCATAAAGCAGTGTGAAACTGGGAACAAGAGCTCTTCTAATTGGAAGAAATTTTATGTGAATCTCAGTTATACTGGAAAGAAAAGGGGCAAAAGAAAAAAAACTGAGCCAAAATATAGTAGGACAGAATGGGACAGGAGGGAAGATTTTCGTGTTTTCATCATGGTGATGAACTTCCATGTCCATGAACCAGGCATCTTAAGAATTGATCTCACTTTGACATGTGTATTCTGGAAGGTCATGCTCTATAAATGTGATGAATTGGCATGAGAAGAGCATGGGTGCCGATGGGGAGGTGATGGTCTAGTGGTTAAGCAGTGGGCTTGAGACCAAAGGATCCTTAGTTCAAACTTTCATCTGGCCGGAAAGCCAATAACGGCCCTTAATACTCGATGTGCAGTGAGCGTCTTGCGTGGCAGCACCCTGAAGTCTGTCTGTGTGTTTGAATGGGAAGCATTACTGTAAAGTGCTTTGAGCTTCTGATATACAGTAGATGGAAAAGCACTACATAAATACAGTCCATTTACCATCGTGCATGTCATGTGCAAAACTAACCATAGCACACATAGTATAACTTTATTTTTGCACAACCTTGCTTATGGAAAACCTCCTGGTGATATCTCAGCAGGTATGACAACTTTACGGGCTCCACTGAAATGCAAAATGTGACCAAACATTTCCAAGGTCACAAAAGAAATAATTTTCCAGCATCTTGAAAAGATCATCACAGGTACATTAAATACACAGCACAATGACAGAATATACCTGTTCACGCTCCTAGCCTCTTTAATGTTTTCCGAGGTATGGCAAGCTTTCAAACCGTGACCTTCCAACATGCCAAACAGCCTAGCAAAAATTGTAATGTAACGTATAAAAACAAATATAATTCAAAATTCTTTTTTGACATGGTGACACTTATTCAAACAACCACCTGTAAATTGCTCTCCATTTATTGCTCAAGCTTTCTTACATTGCTTCAAAAATAGATGACATTAGGTCTAATATATCCCAGCATGCTTTAGTCCCGCTACTGCACCTGTTACTGATGTGTGTGCCATAGCTGACACCTCACCTAGATTGACTGAATTTGATTTTATCTCACTGGGTGAGCTGGCAAATCTTGTAATTTCTGTTAAATGCACAACATGTCTTTTTGATCCAATACCAACAAAACTGTTTAAGGACCTGTGGCCTACACTTGGGCCGAATGTAAATGCTTTCACAAATCCACAGTGATTAAACCAACACTTAAGAAATCAAACCTTGACCCTGGTCTCCTGACCTATCATTTTGTTCTAAAATACTTGAAAAATTAGTTTCACAGCAGCTTGTGGACCACCTTACTCAGAATAACTTGTTTCAGCCACTGCAGTTTGCATTTAGAACACACTATTCCATGGAGACAGCTCTTACTAAAGTGGTAAATGATCTCCTACTCGCTATGGATTTGGACACCACCACGGTTCTTTTACTGTAGGATCTTAGCGCTGCATTCAATATGGTGGATCATCGTATCCTACTCGATACGATGAAGAGGATACAATATCAGTCACACTTTCCCAATGAGAAAGTGTGTCCAAACCTTGACTGGTACCATATATGGCTTAGCGTTGTTTGTCTTTCAGCTGTCCCAGCCACACTGGGATTTCCAACAAATTTTACGCTGGATGCACTTCCTGACACAGCTCCAGTTTTACCAAGTGAAACACATACAGCCTCTGGTTTTCATAACGGGTCTCTATTTATCCTCTCAAGTACTAGTCAGGACCTACCCTGCTTTGCTTCTGAGATCTGAAGAGATCAGGCATCATTCATTAATTTTGCCCATCACTCCTCTCAGAGCATAGGCTGCTGACAACAGTCCACCAGATTCCTTGGTTCTGGGCTGCCCTCTCCAGTTGTTTCCAGGTGTATCCCATCTTCCTCTTCCCAGGTGTTTCGTAGCTGTCCTCTTTTTCATTTCCCCTGGGGTTCCATGCCAATGCCTGTCTGGTGATGTTACTAGCTGGTTTCCTCAGGGTGTGCCCAAGCTGTCCCCATCTTCTGTGCTGGATCTCATCTTCAGTTGGCAGTTGGTTGGTACGCTGCCACAGGTCTGAGTTGCTGATGGTGTTGGGCAAGTGATTCTGCAGGATTCTTCTCAGGCAGCTGTTGATGAAAGTCTGTACTTTCCTGGTGGTAGTCTTTGTTGTCCTCCATGTCTCAGCTCTGTACAGCAGCACTGACTTGATGTTGGAGTTGAACAGCCTGATCTTCGTGCAAGTCGATACCACCTTGGAGCTCTATATATTGTTCAGTATGCTGCCCTCACTTTGCCGATTGTTGCTCTGACGTCTGTGTCTGTTCCACCCTGCTTGTCAATGATGCTGCCCAGATATATAAAGGCCTCCACTTCCTCCAGCTCTTTTCCTGGGTCCTCACTTTGTGTTGAACTTAAGGATCTTGGTCTTGCCCTCATGGATCTTAGGGCCAACTTGTGAAGAGGTAGCTTCCAGCTCTGTTGTCTTATCCTGCATCTGTTGGTGGCTGTGGGAAAGCAGGGCTAGGTCATCAGCAAAGTCCAAGTCTTCAAGCTGATCCCATAGTGTCCATTGGATCAGGCATACATGAAGCAAAATGGCTGTAGGATATATGGCTTAGAGTGCAGGTACAAAAAGGCCAAAGGTGGCTGAAGAAATTTTGTCCAGTGGTTGTTGGGAAATAGCAGAAATTAAAATTACTGATGGTCGTTTATACGCTGGTGTTATCTGATAGTTGCCAAGGCCTCAATTCAGTCAGTCAGTTAGTGGTGAGAGCCTGGATAGCACCTGAAAGAGGTGTCACTGTGACCTAAATAGCTATTCACAGGGCAACAAAGCCAGATACCTTCTGGGTAGCTGGCGAAATAAGTACAACTCTTTCAGATCAGTAATTCAGTGCCTTCTTATCGACACATACCCCGCTGAGATATTCATGCGCTACTTGGTCATTGGCAAGATGGTGTCATAGCAACAGCTACAAAACAAGCATATAAGTCAACATTTTTTACCTTGCTTGACCTTCACTGGATCCTATGATGAAACCTCATGTACATAGCCCACGTAATACACATTGTGAAGCATTATGTCAATATGTCATTACAGAAGGGGCCATGTCTCTACTAAGATTAAGGATTAAATGTCAGTGCACAGAGACGCACAGAAATGTTTTTCCTGTAAAGAGAAGTAAACATCTTTCTTTCACTATTACTGTGCTGATCATGATGGTTAGTTTGAGGATTATGGCTGTGGTTAGTTCATTCATTCATTTTCTATATCAGCTTATTACAATTACAAGTCATAGGGGGCTGGAGCCTATCCCAATGGTCATTGAGTACAAGGTGGAGTACACCCTGGACAGGCTGCCAGTCTATCACACATACAGTACAGACAGACAAGCTCATTCACATTCTGACTCACACCAGGTCAATTTAGAGTCACCCAATTCACATGTCTTTGGAAGTGGGAGGAAGTTGGAGCACCTAGAGGGAACCCACGTGACCACAGGGAAAACCTGCAAACTCCTAACCACTAATCTACCATGGCCACTGTTGTTGGTGACTATATTACCATGGATAAGTATGGCATATGATGGATGTAAGCAATCTTCTGTACCTTTTAATCAGGCAAAGACATGCTTAGAGAACTGTCACTCGCAAAATTTTACACATATCACTGAACTTGTAAAATACAACCTTGTAGAGATATTTACTTATCTTGGGCTTGACATTTATGTCTCTAGGTCCTTGGTAATTCGGACTTTACAATGCTTGGGAAAGACCTTATGTTGTCATGAGGTTGCAGGATAGACATGTTTGATGATGTCACAGAAAAATGAAGGTCCAAGTCTGTAGGGTACTGGCACTTCCTGTCTTACTGTTTGATTGAGAAACTTAGATGTTACCAGTGACCAAAGCTAATGACTGGATGTCTTTAGTATTGGGTATCTTTGATCTTTGGGTACAAAAGGAATGACTTTGTATCAAAGGAACAGTTGGTTAGGGAGGCTCAGATGATTGTTACCATTTGCATTGCAAAGGAACATTAACTACAACATTTTGGCCATGTGGCACATTTCGCTGGGCATGATCCAGCAGTGTTGAGGACCCCCATGGCTGGAGAAGGCCAAGGGACCATTCACATTTCAAATGGTTTTGGCAAATACATTATTTGAAAGGTGGGGATGGACCAGTTGTCTACCTGGGTGGATGCCTTCCAGCACCCAGGGCGGTTCCATAGTGTGGTGGATGTGACAACTGGACTACAAAGGCCTTGAATGGTACCTTCCACATGCACATAATGGTAAAATCCCTGAAGTGTTTCCCTCAATATCAGCAAACCATTATTTAGTACAAAAGATTGTTGCCATGTCATGATTTTTTTCATTTCATTATGGGACAACTAAAAGTCTCAAAAATCAGACAAAGTGTGTGGTGCCTTTAAGACAACCACCCTGTGGCAAGAGGATCAGTGTCAGATTCCCCCCTTTAGGAGGTAATGGTCAGGTTTGAACATTTTACAGGAAACAACTGACCTATCCAACATGTGATGGTCACGGGTCAAAGTTTAATACCATCAAGGTTCAGAACATGCCAGCTTGTGCAATAAAATAAAAATACCATTGCAGTAAAAATACCTTTTCACCCTTGCATCCATCCATCCTCTTTCTCTCCGATTGTTCTGTCTGAGTTTTTTCATTAGTTACTTCATCCAAACCATCAACATGTTTATTAGACCCCATTCCTGCCAGGCTGCTCAAGGAAGTCCTACCATTATTTAATGCTTCAATCTTAAATATGATCAATCTATCTTTGTTAGTTGGTTATGTACCACAGGCCTTTAAGGTGGCAGTAATTAAACCATTACTTAAAAAGCATCACTTGACCCAGCTATCTTAGCTAATTATAGGCCAATCTCCAACCTTCCTTTTCTCTCAAAGATTCTTGAGAGGGTAGTTGTAAAACAGCTAACTGATCACCTGCAGAGGAATGGTCTATTTGAAGAGTTTCAGTCAGGTTTTAGAATTCATCATAGTACAGAAACAGCATTAGTGAAGGTTACAAATGATCTTCTTATGGCTTCGGACAGTGGACTTATCTCTGTGCTTGTTCTGTTGGACCTCAGTGCTGCTTTTGATACTGTTGACCATAAAATTTTATTACAGAGATTAGAGCATGTCATAGGTATTAAAGGCACTGCGCTGCGGTGGTTTGAATCATATTTGTCTAATAGATTACAGTTTGTTCATGTAAATGGGGAATCTTCTTCACAGACTAAAGTTAATTATGGAGTTCCACAAGGTTCTGTGCTAGGACCAATTTATTCACTTTATACATGCTTCCCTTAGGCAGTATTATTAGACGGTATTGCTTAAATTTTCATTGTTACGCAGATGATACCCAGCTTTATCTATCCATGAAGCCAGAGGATACACCAATTAGCTAAACTGCAGGATTGTCTTACAGACATAAAGACATGGATGACCTCTAATTTCCTGCTTTTAAACTCAGATAAAACTGAAGTTATTGTACTTGGCCCCATCTTAAATCTTAGACGCATGGTGTCTAACCAGATCGTTACTCTGGATGGCATTTCCCTGATCTCTAGTAATACTGTGAGAAATCTTGGAGTCATTTTTGATCAGGATATGTCATTCAAAGCATATTAAACAAATATGTAGGACTGCCTTTTTGCATTTACGCAAATCTCTAAAATCAGAAAGGTCTTGTCTCAGAGTGATGCTGAAAAACTAATTCATGCATTTATTTCCTCTAGGCTGGACTATTGTAATTCATTATTATCAGGTTGTCCTAAAAGTTCCCTAAAAAGCCTTCAGTTGGTTCAGAATGCTGCAGCTAGAGTACTGACGGGGACTAGCAGGAGAGAGCATATCTCACCCGTGTTGGCCTCTCTTCATTGGCTTCCTGTTAATTCTAGAATAGAATTTAAAATTCTTCTTACTTATAAGGTTTTGAATAATCAGGTCCCATTATCTTAGGGACCTCGTAGTACCATATTACCCCATTAGAGCGCTTTGCTCTCAGACTGCGGGCTTACTTGTAGTTCCTAGGGTTTGTAAGAGTAGAATGGGAGGCAGAGCCTTCAGCTTTCAGGCTCCTCTCCTGTGGAACCAGCTCCCAATTCAGATCAGGGAGACAGATACCCTCTCTACTTTTAAGATTAGGCTTAAAACTTTCCTTTTCGCTAAGGCTTATAGTTAGGGCTGGATCGGGTGACCCTGGACCATCCCTTGGTTATGCTGCTTTAGACGTAGATTGTGGGGGGGTTCCCATGATGCACTGTTTCTTTCTCTTTTTGCTCCGTATGCATCACTCTGCATTTAATCATTAGTGATCGATCTCTGCCCCCCTTCACGGCATGTCTTTTTCCTGGTTTTTTCCCTCAGCCACAACCAGTCTCAGTAGAAGACTGCCCCTCCCTGAGCCTGGTTCTGCTGGAGGTTTCTTCCTGTTAAAAGGGAGTTTTTCCTTCCCACTGTGGCCAAGTGCTTGCTCATAGGGGGTCGTTTTGACCGTTGGGGTTTTCATAATTATTGTATGGCCTTGCCTTACAATATGGAGCGCCTTGGGGCAACTGTTTGTTGTGATTTGGCGCTATAAAAAAAAAGTTGATTGATTGATTGATATATCCATACGTTTGTCAATGAACATTTTAACAATCCATCAGCAAACCAACACAAACAGTCAAATGTAAATCTACATTGCAGTTCCAAAAAAAATAAAAAATAAATAATTAAATATGCAAGTGTGCTCTGGTGTCTGTGGGGGCAGATGTACAAGTGGGTGAGGTCTGCTGTCAGGCACCGTGCTCTGTGAGTCTGACTCATGCCAGAGATGGCAAAGAGAAGTGAGAAAACAGTCACAGCTCTCTCACACACACTGATTGCTGCAGATACTCACAAATTATTACTTAGTAATCCTAATTTACAGTAAATTAAATTCTATTTTGCCCTCTGCCTTTTTGCTCAGGGTCGCCACAGCACATCAGATATAGATCTGCATCTTGATTTGGCACGTTTTACACCAGATGCCCTTCCTGAGGCCACTCCACATTACATGCAGAATGGCCACGGGTGGTCTTGAACTGGGAACCTTCTGTTATGAAGCAAGTACAGTACACTGACGACTTGGACAGCACGCTACCCCTGATTTACAGCATGTATGAGCAAAAATGAGCAAAAACCTTCAGTGGACCCATCATATGAAGAGTTCTTCAAAAGACTGAATAATACATCTTGCCTTACTGTTATAAGCTATGACCCCAAGCATAGATCCTCTTTAGTTTCTATGCGATATGCCTTGCAGATTATTTTTTTTTATTATATTCTGAAAAATAGCTGTAAATATATATTTGGATGCGAAACAGTCACATAAATGATCTAGTCATCTATTTTGAAGGACTGACAAGCTGCACTTCATGAGAAGCATGGAAAAGAAAATTCCTGAAGGCCAGAGTACATCTTACACTTATAAATATGATTTTGAATCACATGAATACATTGTATCTGGAAAGTATTCACAGCATTTCACTTTTTCCACATTTTAAGTTATACAGTAAACTCATTTTTTCCCCTCAACATTCTACTCACAACACCCCATAATGATAACATGAAAAAAGTTTCTCTGAAATTTTGCACATTTATTAAAAATAAAAAAAAGCTAAGAATTCATATGTACATAAGTATTCACACCCTTTGCTTCTTCCTCTCTGCAGAACCTCTAAAGCTCCATCAGGTTGGATGGGAGCATCAGTGCACAGCCATTTTTGGATCTCTCCAGAGATGTTCAATCACATTCAAGTCTGGGCCACTCAAGGACATTCACAGAGTTGTCCTGAAGCCGTTCCTTTGATATCTTGGCTTAGGGTCATTGTCCTGCTGAAAGGTGAGCTGTGGCCACAGTCTGAAGTCAAGAGCGCTCTGGAGCAGGTTTTCATCCAGGATGTCTCTGTACATTTCTGCATTAATCTTTCCCTCAACCCTGACTAGTCTCCCAGTTCCTGCCACTGAAAAACGTCCCCACAGCATGATGCTGCCACCACCATGCATCACTGTAGGGATGGTGTCTGGTTTCCTCCAAATATGACATCTGGCATTCACACCAAAGAGTTCAATCTTTGTTTCATCAGACCAGAGAATTTTGTTTCTCATGGTCTCAGAGTCCTTCAGGTGCGTTTGGGCAAATTCCAAATATGCTGTCATGTGCCTTTTACTCAGGAGTGGCTTCCGTCTGGCTACTCTACCATACAGTCTTGATTGGGGGATTGCTACAGAGATGGTTGTCCTTCTGGAAGATTCTCCTCTCTCCACAGAGGAATGCTGGAGCACTGACAGAGTGACCATCAGGTTCTTGGTCACCTCCTTAACTAAGGCCCTTTTCTCCTGATCACTCAGTTTAGACAGATGGCCAGCTCTAGGAACCCTTCCCCAGATTTGTGCCTTGAGACAATCCTGTCTTGGAGGTGACAGCCAATTCTTTTGAATTCATTCTTGGCTTGTGCTCTGACATGCACTGTCAACTGTGGGACCTTATATGTAGACAGCTGTGTGCCTTTCCATATCATGTCCAATCAATTGAATTTACCCCTTGTGGATTCCAGTTAAGCTGTAGAAACATCTCAAGGATGATCAGTGGAAACAGGATGTACCTGAGCTTAATTCTGAGCTTCATGGCAAAGGCTGTGAATACTTATGTATATGTGATTTCTGAGTTTTTTTATTTTTAATACATTTGCAAAATTCTCAAAAAAAAAACCTTTTTCACCTCGTCATTATGTAGTATTGTGTGTAGATTTTTGAGAGAACAAAATTAATTTCATTACTTTTTGAAATAAGGTTGTAGCATAAAAAATGTGGAAAAAGTGAATCGCCGTGAATACTTTCTGGGTGCACTGTATATAATATTTATTTTACATATTATATTATAATAAACCAAACTATATAATATATATATATATATATATATATAATATTATATTGGTTTTACTTGTAGGAGAGCTGGTACTTATTGGGTTATTGTGCTGCCCCTGACCGACCGAGAATTGGCAAGACGGCTGCTACCAGAACCCACGATCCCCACCTGTCCACATGATTATGAGTGTGGCAAGGCGATACATTCTCAGACACTACGTGGATAAATCTCAGAGCAATGTATGCCTTGCAAAGTAGCAGACTGTCAGAGACCAGGGAACTCCTCATAAATTGATTTGGATGGTCAGCTCAGGAGCTGGAAATGTGTTTTTCGTGCTCAACCCTAACATGGCTAGGCTCTATCACAGCCTCCAAAGGTCAATACGCTCCGGTGTTTTCCCTCCAGAAGAATTTCTACAGCCTTGGTGAACCATCAGCTGCCCTCTTATCTTCTGCCCTCCCCGACAGTCAGTTTGATGCTGTCAAGACAACCTCCAGCCATTATGTACACACTGACAGAAAACTGATACAAACTCATGACTGATACGAACTCATCTCAGCTGCACTCATGACGCATGCCCATCTCCCCTCCCCCCACCTCTACCCACCCCCCCTTGCCCCTGCCCTGACGCTCCACCCCCGAGTTTGTGACTGTGCAGATCACTACTTAGCCCCCCTCCCCACATTCACATTGCCTCAATTGGATGACGGACTGTCTTAAGTTTAGCCCACATAAACAATCAATGTGTATGCATGGGTGTTCTAATTCTGATGTGTGCTATTATTATGTCAGCTTGTAATAATGTGGATTAATTGTATTTTTGTCTGAAGTGATTGTGTGGGAAATAAATTTCGTTGCACTTATTGTAATGACAATAAATTATCTATCTATAAGCACAATGAAGCGTGTCAACAGATCTGCCTTTTTGAGCACAGGAAATGTCACGCAGGTTCAACCAGGAAGACTCAGATTTCAGCATTCAATTCCCATTTGACTAATCAGTAACAGCCCTATCCCTAATAGGAACCAGCTGGTCCCCATTTTAGTCATCAACCCATGACAATAGGAAACACAACACACACAACACACACACCACACACACACACACACACACACACACACACACACACACACACACCACACACACACCACACACACCACACACACACTTTCCACTTATGGGCTACAAAAGTGGCCTTCTCTGCCCCATTGCCATCAGTTGTTCCCCGTCTGACACCAGGGGTAGGCTCTGCCCCTTCTTCCAACGGCAAGGATTAGAATTCAGCATAGCCTTCGCAGTCAAGATCAGGACCTGCCCTAAAGTCTGTCCGAACATTTTGTATAATATCTCTATGGATTACATGTTTTAACACTTTCCAGTCTTTTGAGCTTTAATAGTACAACAAAATGTGCACATATTGAAAATGCACCATGAAGCCATCTCTTCTTAAAATGCAGAACAAAGGCCCTTATTTAAATGTAACAATGTCAAAGTCTTTATCAGTGTCTTTCAGTGTGGCTGTCCCATCATTTGAGCCTCAAACACAGTAACTTTAGCTGCCCTTATTGCCCTGGATGTGGACAAAACATTAATGAGACATCTGTTTACACCATTCTCCTCTCTTGGTGTGTGTGTGTGTGGTGTGTGTGTGTGTGTGTGTGTGGTGTGTGTGTGTGTGTGTGTGTGTGTGTGTGTGTGTGTGTGTGTGTGTGTGTGTGTGTGTGTGTGTGTTTACACTCAATGACTGAGTGATAAAGGCAAAGTGGACTTCATCTTGTAATTCCAGACTGTTCACCCATTCATTCAATGAACTGACCTACTCATGCACACATCTAATCATCCATCCATCAGTTTTTCCATTCATCTGTACTTTTTTGTTTATAATTTTGTTTTTTTGCCAGGTCAGAGCTGCGTGTCGTCAGAGCGAGCTGCAAAAAGTTTGTACCTGAGTTTTCAGAGGTGGTGTTTGTGGTTGCCATCTGCCACGCCGGTGTTTGCCAACCCGGACAGTGGGAATACCACCTCAACCGCAACTTAGCCCCGCGAAGGGACAGTAACAACTTCCGAGGCCCAACGTGGTGAATTCACTGAGGCCGCGCGCTGCGTCATTAGAGCCGCACCGTCACGAGTGCCGCTTCCCGAGGCCTCGTGGCAGCCACGCGGATCCATCAGCGCGGGAAACACCGAGGCTGCGCGGCACCAGCGCAGTGCAGATCCATCCCGGTGACAAACAACGCAGGCTGTAACATCAGCGATCGACAAGCTGCTCATAAGCCGACCATGGGGCCTAGAAGGTTATGACAGCGGAGGAAGGTGACGATATTAAAAATCTCTGGACTTTCTATCAGAGGAGTTTTCTGTTGTGAAGCAGCAACAGAAATCAATCATGGATCTGGTGGAGGAGGTGAAGGCATTACGGCTCCAGAAACGCCGAGAAAGACCGGCATCTGGTGCAGCTGGAAAATAGAGTGGCTTGAATTGGAAGCAGTACACCAGAATTAACGACGTCATCATCACAGGTCTTCATATCAAACCACGGTCCTACGCACGGGCGGTAACAAGATGAGAGCGGAGGGGAGCCCAGTGAACAGGAGGTCAGCTCTGTGGAAAAACAGGTTGCTGATTTCCTCCTATCTAAAGGTATAGAAATGGATTTAAATAACATTGAAGCGTGCCACCCTCTGCCCTGGAGAAATGACGGTGATAAACGAACCGTCATCATGAGATTCATCAACAGAAAATACAAAACAGCACTGTTAAAACAAGGAAGAAAACTGAAAGGGACAAACGTATTCATCAATGAACATCTCACCAAACGGAATGCCGACATCGCCAGGAAAGCACGCTTCTTGAAGAAACAGGGAAAAATCCAGCACACATGGACTTCAAACTGTAAAATATTCATCAAACTGAACGGATCACCAGAACAAGCAAAAGTCATGGCAATAAGGAACATCGAGGAGCTGGACAAATATGAACAATAGTGTTTCTTAAAGTGAGGATCTGGACAAATATGACCAATAAGGTATGAGGACACAAACACATCACAACACCATGACACAGACCAGAGGAACCTATTCATCTACTACCTATTCATCTACATCTGGAGACAAGAAGGATATAACTCAAAGGATTGCTGATCATGGAAAAGTAGAACTGAGAACATTTAAATACACAGACCACAATGTACTGGACTTGGAGCACGATATAGACCCGGACAATAATTTTTTCTCAAATTCAATGACAGTCGTTGCTATTATACAGAGAACAGTTTAATCGGATCATTAGAACGGATAAACAAATTATCAATAATCCATTTCAATAGCAGAAGTCTATATGCAAACTTTAACAACATAAAGAATATTTAAGTCAGTTTTAAAAAAATATTTAACATAATTGCTATATCAGAAACATGGATCAATGAAGATAAAGAATGGATTTTGAACTGGATGGATATGAATTTAATTGTGTAAACAGAAAGAATAAGAGTGGAGGAGGAGTGGCTGTGTATGTGGATAAGAACATGGATTATAAAATAGTAGACAATATGACAAACTGTGATTGATAACTTATTAGAATGTATAACTATTGAAATATGTGAAGAAAAAAAGCAAAATGTATTAGTCAGCTGTATATATAGAGCACAGGATCTTGTATTGAAACATTCACTGACTGTATGGGAAAATGTTCTCAAAAACTAATCAAAAAACTGTGTTCATTGTGGTGACTTAAATATTGATCTGCTCAATCCAAATAAGCATAAAATAACAGATGAATTTATCAGTATAATGTACAGTATGAGTTTATATCCAAAAATCACCAGGCCAAGCAGAATTACATCCCATAGTGCCACCTTAATTGATAATATTCAGCAATGATATTGAGAATAACACTGTGAGTGGATTATTAATCAATGACATTAGTGATCATCTACCAGTTTTCATCGTTTATAATAGAAACCATCGGCGGAATCAGCCAGAGGAGAAAATAAAATACAGGCGAGTGCGGACAGAGGAAAACATGAACACACTAACGAAGGATTTACAGGAGCAAAACTGGGAAAAGGTATACAGTGAAAGTGATGTTGATAGTGCATATGAAACTTTTTACAAATATTTACATCATTATATGATAAAAATTGTCCAATTAAACAAGACTACAGAAAACAAAAAATCCAAGCTCGACCATGGATGACGAAAGGGTTACGAAATGCATGTAATAAGAAAAATACACTGTATAGAGAATTCATAAAACTAAAGACTAAAGAGGCAGAAAATAGATATAAGAACTACAAAAAATAGATTAACTAATATTATACGGGTATGTAGGAAGGAATATTATAGTAACATATTATATAATAACAAAACAATATTAAAGGAATATGGGATATATAAATAGCATTATCAAAAATGGTAATAAAAACAGAGTTACCCTCAGTATTTCATTGATAATAATGTCAAGAAGGAAAATAAGGATGAGGTAGTCAACGGTTTTAATAAATTTTTTGTAAATATTGGACCAAGCTTGGCAGAAAAAATTCCCGATTCCCAACCTGAGGATTGGGATAATAATCTCATAGAAAGAAATCCCTGTTCAATGTTCCTCACAGCAGTGAATGGAAAAGAAATTATAGACATTGTGAATAATTGTAAATATAAAACATCTACCGATTTAAATGAAATTGATATGGTGGTGGTAAAACAGGTCATTGAATGGATTGTAGAACCATTAACATACATCTGTAACTTATCATTTCAAAACGGTAAATTTCCCAATTCAAATGAAAATAGCTAAGGTTGTGCCGCTGTATAAGACTGGGGGATAGACACCACTTCACAAATTATAGACCTGTTTCTTTGCTTCCACAATTTTCCAAATTATTAGAAAAGTTATTCAATAATAGATTAGACAAATTCATAAATAAACATAAATTACTTACTGATAGTCAATATGGATTCAGAGCACATAGTTCAACATCACTTGCATTAATAGAATCAGTTGAGGAGATTACAAACGCCATAGACCACAGATTACATTCAGTTGGAATATTATAGACCTTAAAAAGGGCTTTTGATACAATCAATCATGAACATATTAATCAATAAACTTGAACAGTATGGGATTAGGGGGTTGGTGTGCACTGGGTGAGAAGCTACTTAAGTAACAGAAAACAGTTTGTGAAGTTGGGGGAATACATCATCATGCTTGGATAATGCTTGTGGCGTCCACAGGGTCAGTATTGGGTCCAAAAATGTTTCTAATTTATATAAATGATATTGTCAATGTTTCCAAAATATTAAAATTAGATTATTTGCAGATGACACAAGCATTTTTTGTTCAGGGGGGGATTTGCAGGAGTACTGAGGAGGATCAGTATAGAAATGGGAAAATTGAAAATATGGTTTGACAGAAACAAATTATCATTAAACTTACAGTAAAACAAAATACATGTTATTTGGCTATTGTAATACAGACATACAGGTTCAGTTACAAGTCGAGGGGGTAGATATTGAAAGGGTACATGAAAATAAGTTTCTGGGGGTGATAATAGATGATAAGATAAACTGGAAGACTCATATAAAACATATACAAAGTAAACTGTCAAGAAGCATTTCAGTTCTAAACAAAGCGAAACATATTCTGGACCACAACTCACTCCGCATTCTTTACTGCTCACTGGTTTTTACCATATTTACAGTACTGTGCAGAGGTATGGGGTAATACTTATAAAGGTACAACACAATCACTATCAGTAATGCAGAAAGAGCTATAAGAATTATTCATAATACTGGCTATAGAGATCATACAAATCCACTATTTTTAACAATCCAAATTCTTAAAATTCACAGACTTGGTTCATTTTCAAACAGTACAAATTGTGTATAAAGCAATAAACAATTACTTCCAGCAAATATTAAAAATATGTTTTTTTAACAGATCAGGGGATTACAGTCTGAGGGGAAAATTTAATTTAAAGCATCAGTGGGCACGAACAACATTAAAAGGTTTCTGTATTTCTGTCTGTGGGGTGAGGATGTGGAACAGATTGGGAGTGGGGCTCAAGCAATGTCCAAGCATGAACAGTTCAAACAGCGGTACAAAAATATGGTTTTTTTCTAGGTATAGGGAGGAGGAAGGGTAATGAGGGTTAGGGTGTTTTTGTTTTTTTGCTTCGGCTTGTAAATATATAGTATTTTGTATGTAAGTAGGTATGTGTAGGTGTATATTTATGTTTGTGTATATATATGTACTATGTGTGTATGTATATATATTACATATATACATATATATATATATATATATATATATATATATATATATATATATATATATATATATATATATTGATATCGGTTTAGGTGTGTAGGAA
Organism: Thalassophryne amazonica; assembly: GCF_902500255.1. Lineage (NCBI taxonomy): Eukaryota > Metazoa > Chordata > Actinopteri > Batrachoidiformes > Batrachoididae > Thalassophryne > Thalassophryne amazonica. The sequence continues at coordinate 47,417,919 of NC_047105.1, read as the reverse complement.
TCTATGTGTATATGTGGCGCCAAAAGGTTATACTGGTTGTGGGGAAGAAGGGGTAGGGATTAATAAGCTGATGCTTCAACCTACCCCTTTTCGGACATGTTGGGTACACAGTAGCGAACTTTTTTGTTGTTGTCTTTACTGATCTAATTGTACCTGTTGTTTGTATAAATGTTCGCAATAACAGTTTTTCATTCATTCATTCATTCATCATAATATCATGTTTTTCTGAAAACTTACAATTACATAGTGCACTTATATTGTTCTCTTGTATTACAATTACTTACAACTAGATATGCAATCAGAATTTTTTAACCCCCTGATCCAGATCTGAGTAGCTGTAAAATCCTAATCCTTGTGCATCCCAATCCTGATATTTGTATATTCCAAGGTATGCACTTGCACATCTTGGAATATAAGTAAATTAATATCAATCCACTGTACATACATCCACTTACATACAAATTAACCGCTACCCATGCACTGAGATGGGAAAAATACAGTGCATCCAGAAAGTATTCACAGCTCTTCACTTTTTTCCACATTTTATGTTACGCCTTATCCAAAATGGATCAAATTCATTTTTTCTCATGAAGATTTGACTCACAACACCCCATAATCACAATGTGTAATTTTTTAAGATGTTTCCAAATTTGTAAAAAAAAAAAAAAAAAAAAAAAAAAGAAATCATGTGCATACTGTATATATTTACAGTCTTTGCCATGAAGCTCAAAATTGAGCTCAGCTGCATCCTGTTTACACTGATCACCCTTGAGATGTTTCTACAGCTTAAATGGAGTCCACCTGAGGTAAATTCAGTTGATTGGACATGATTTGGAAAGGCACATACCTGTCTACATATAAGGTCCCACAGTTGACAGTGCATGTCAGAGCACAAACCAAGCATGAAGTCAAAGGAATTATCTCTAGACCTCTGGGACAGGATTGTTTTGAGACACAAATCTAGGGAAGGGTACAGAAACATTTCTGCTGCTTTGAAGGTCCCAATGAGCACAGTGGCCTCCCATCATCTGTAAATGGAAGAAGTTCAGATCAACCAGGACTCTTCCTAGAGCTGGCCACTTGTCTAAATTGAACAATTGGGGGAGAAAGGCCTTAGTCAGGGAGGTGACCAAGAACCCGATGGTCACTCTGTGAGAGCTTCAGCATTTCTCCGTGGAGAGAGGAGAACCTTCCAGAAGGACAACATCTCTGCAGCAATCCACCAATCAAGTAAAAGGCACATGACAGCCCACCCAGAGTTTGCCAAAAGGAACCTGAAGGACTCTCAGACCATGAGAAACAAAATTCTCTGGTCTGATGACAGAAAGATTGAACTCTTTGGTGTAAATGCCAGGCATCATTTTTGGAGGAAGCCAGGGACCACTTATTACCTAGCCTCACTCCCCCGACACTCCCCATCCAACCTGATGGAGTTTGAGAGGTGCTGCAAAGAGGAATGGGCAAAACTGCCCAACAATAGGTGTGCCACACTTGTGGCATCATATTAAAGTAGACTTATTGAGGCTGTAATTGTTGCCAAGGTACATCAACAAAGTATTTAGCAAAGGCTTGAATACTTACACACATGCGATTTATGAGTTTTTTTATTTTTAATCAATTTACAGGAATTTCAAAAAACACTTTTTTCATTTTGTCATTATGGGGTGTTGTGAGTAGAATTTGAGGGAAAAAAAATGAATGTACTCCATTTTGTAATAAGGCTGTAACATAACAAAATGTAGAAATAGTGAAGTACTGTGATTATTTTTTGGATGCACTGTATGCCAGCCTGAACAGCCCAGGCATGTTCCACTGTGCCAACATTTCTACGAGGTCTGTCCATAAAGTATCGTACCTTTTTATTTTTTTTTTTAAACTATATGGATTTGATTCATATGTTTTCACGTCAGACAAGCTTGAACCCTCGTGCGCATGCATGCGGGAGTTTTTCCACACCTGTCGGTGACGTCATTCGCCTGTGAGCACGCCTTGTGGAAGGAGTGGTCCCGCCCCGTCGTCGGATTTTCATTGTCTGGAAATGGCGGAATGATTTGGGGGTTTTTTTACATCAGAATTTTTTCAGAAGCTGTTAGAGACTGGCACCTGGAAACATTCGAAAAATTTATCTGGCTTTCGGTGAAAATTTTACGGGCTTCACAGAGAATAAGGTCTGTTAGTACAGCTTTAAGGACCCCTTTAAGGACGCTCGGCGCACCGCGCTCCGAGCTGCGACGACGCGGCACAAGCCACCGGACCATTTCTAAACGGATGGCTCTGTGGATACGAGACCGTCGTGTGCTCTTTCTCTGGTTATCACAAGAGCTGGACATCAGCCATTTTCCAGCAGATTTCACTTTTAACAAGAGATTTTGTCATGGAAAGCCGCGCGGAGGCTTCGCGTGTCACAACCGATTCGCTTTGGAAGCGAGACAAAGGAACACCTCCATTTCGGCGTGCCAGAGGACAAGTTTGGACATGTCTATCTCGGCTTTCAATGCTTACCAGTCCAGTAAGTATCAGTGAAACTGTGGAGAGCTGGACATGTCCAAACTTGTCCTCTGACACGCAGAAACGGAGGCGTTCTTTGTCTCGCTCGAACAGCAAATCGGTCGTGACGCACAAAGCCTCCGCGCGGCTTTACACAACAAAATCTCTTGTTAAAAGTGAAATCTGCCAGAAAATGGTTGATGTCCAGCTCTTGTGATAACCAGAGAAAGTGCACATGACGGTCCCAGCTCCACACAGCCATCCATTTAGAATGATCCGGTGGTTCGTGCCTGTCCTCGCGGCTCGGAGCGCGACGCGCCGAGCGCCATTGTGGCCATCCTTAAAGCTGTAGTAATAGTCCTTATTCTCTGTGAAGCCCGTAAAATTTTCACCAAAAGCCAGATAAATTTTTCGAATGGTTTCCAGGTGCCAGTCTCTAACAGCTTCTGAAAAAATTCTGATGGAAAAACCCCAAATCATTCCGCCATTTCCAGACAATGAAAATCCGACGACGGGGCGGGGACCACTCCTTCCACAAGGCGTGCTCACAGGCGAATGACGTCACCGACAGGTGTGGAAAAACTCACGCATGCGCACAAGTGTTCAAGCTTGTCTGACGTGAAAACATATGAATCAAATCCATATAGTTTAAAAAAAAATAAAAAGGTATGATACTTTATGGACAGACCTCGTATTAAAGTAATCTATTAATGCATAGCTGCAAATTATTATGCTAAAAGATGCCCACATGGCCCAAAATAGGAAGTCAACTGGTCCTCACATTTATCGATCACATTCAAAAATTTCAAAGCTAAATTTGCAGCAGTTTTTGCAAAGCTTGGGTCCACTTGGGTCTGGAAGTGTGTGCTGCTGCTACATGTTACTGCATCATCACTTCACAGAACTTCCTTGATGGAAACCACATAGGCAAAACACTGGTCTATCCCTACAACTCAACAGCATTCACCTATCTATTGCAGGCAGGTTAAACTTGAGCATCCCCTCGGTCTTTTCCAGTTGTTGGGGTCCTCAATACAGAGGTACCTACATGCTGGTTCATGCCCAGACAAATGTGCCACAAGATGTTAATGCCTCTAGCATTCCCTCATAGTGCATAAATTTGGTGCAGTCATTTCAGTGGTACCCAAGGAGCCTCTGAAAAGACCTACTAGCCTTAGGTCACTGATTAGTATTAAAGTCTCTCAAGTATACAGTAAGACAGTAAACACGAGGACCTCACAGATGTAGACCTTTATTCTCCTGCAAAGGTATCACCTCACCAAACACCTCTGTCCAGGCAACTCATGACACCAGTCTTTTCTCGATCTCAAAGGCAATATATATGAGAACTAATTAACCACTGGTGGCCAAAAAAAGAAAAAAAAAAGAAAAATCAGTGTTAGCTGGTTTGGAAATAGCAAACAAGTGTTACTTGAGCTCACTAGAGAGGCTTGCAATATATTTTATGTTTTAGCTGTTCTACCTATATTGACTGACTGTTTAATTCTGTTTTTGTTTTTTTTTTGCAATACATAGTGTTTAATATGTTGTTAATAATATGCAATACACCCTTTTCGCGCACGGGTAATATTTTTTCATACCACACCGAGTAATCAGCCAATACATGCATATGTTGTGACGTCACGGCATTTGTTACTATTGCCTTTAGTGTACATGTACAGTGGTCCCTTGCTGTAACGCGGTTCACCTTTCACGGCCTCACAGTTTTGTGGATTTTTTTAGTCCAGTTTTGCATGCTTTTTTTTTTTTTTTTTTTTTTTACAGCGCATTGTGTTCTGTGTCCTCATCAAGTAGGCCGGTCGCTGGCACCGGTCGGCATCACCGCGAAGAGCATGCGCATTGTGTTCTGCGTGTCTGTTTACAAGAATCTTCTCGCCCAGAAGAAAAAAGAGCACCAACAACTACCCATAACAGGAAAAAGACAACAAATTAAATTTTTGGAAAAACGGGTGGACGAGCTGGAACAGTACTCTAGAATGGATGACGTATTGTAACAGGATTGAACACTAAACATCAATCATATGCCAGGGTAGTTGCTAACAGCGCTGGAACTTTGGAAGAAACACAGGAAGAAACACATTCCCTGGAGCAACAGATCATTAATTTTTTTTCATCAAAGGACATCCACATTAATAACAGTGACATTGCAGACTGTCACTCATTACCCAAGAAGGATAACAAGGCCAAACCAACCACTATCATCAAGTTTGCAAACAGGAAAATTAAGAATGATTTGTTGAGGCAGGGCAGGAAATTGAAAGGAACAAATGTTTACATTAATGAACACTTGACAAAGAAAAATGCTGATATAGCAAGAGAAGCTAGAATCCTCCGGAAGCATCAGAAAATTCAGGCAACGTGGACAAGAAATTGCAAAGTGATGATTAAGTTAAATGGAGCACCAGAAGAAGCTAAAGTTATAGTGATAAGAGAACTTTCGGATCTGGAAAGGTTTAAATGATGGGTATTTGGTTTAATAGTGATTATGTCTGTGTGGTTAAAGGAACATAGGTAGGATTAATTGGGCCAATGAATTCCATGGTATGCTTACGTTATGTTTACACTATGCTGGAGTCTGATTGTTAATTGTGTTTGTATTTTATGATGACAGCTGATCCTTTTGAATTTACGTTGGTACAAGAATTACAACCTTTTCTGTATACGGAACATCATAGTCAAGATTGGGAATATGAGATAGACCTGGATAATCATTTTTATTCCTCTGTAAATAATAATTGCCAGTACTATACTGAGGAACAGTACAATAAGTGCACTATATGGGAAGGGAAGTTCTCAATAATCCACTTTAATAGTAGGAGTTTGTACAAGAATTTTGGGAACATTAAAGACTATTTAAAACAATTCTGCCAACCTTTTAGTATAATTGCTATAACGGAAACTTGGCTTGCTGATGATGATGTTTCAAATTATGAATTGGAGGGTTATGAATTTAATCATTTGAATAGAGATAACAGAGGTGGCGGAGTAGCACTGTATGTTGATAAAAGGCTTAATTATAAAATCAATGATCAAGTGACAATGGCCGTAGAAAATCTTTTGTAATGTATCACAATTGAAATATGTTTGGGAATAAGTAAAAATATAATTATTATTAGTATTTATAGAGCTCCTGGCTCAAAAATTGAAGAATTTCAAAATTGGGTTGATAAATATTTTTCACAGATGGGCAATAAGCGAGTATTTGTCTGTGGAGATATAAATATTGATCTTTTAAATCCGCATCAAAATAAAGGGACAGATGATTTCATTAATACCTTGTACACCTTAAATTTATATCCAAAAATTACTAGGCCTTCAAGAATAACTTCTCAGTCAGCTACCCTTATTGATAATATTTTTACAAACGATATTAATACAAAAACAATAAGTGGTTTATTGATCAATGACATCAGTGACCACTTACCAATTTTTATAGTAACAGAGCTGAATTTGAATACTAAATGGAAGGAGAAAATACAATATCGAAAGCGCTTGCAATCTGAAGAAGCTATTACCGCCCTAAAAAATGATTTACATCTGCAGGATTGGAATTCCATTTATATGGAGAATGATGCTAATTTAGCATATCAAATCAAATCAATTTTATTTATATAGCGCCAAATCACAACAAACAGTTGCCCCAAGGTGCTTTATATTGTAAGGCAAAGCCATACAATAATTACGGAAAAATCCCATCGGTCAAAACGACCCCGTGAGCAAGCACTTGGGGACAGCGGGAAGGAAAAACTCCTTTTTTACAGGAAGAAACCTCCAGCAGAACCAGGCTCAGGGAGGGGCAGTCTTCTGCTGGGACTGGTTGGGGCTGAGGGAGAGAACCAGGAAAAAGACATGCTGTGGAGGGGAGCAGAAATCAATCACTAATGATTAAATGCAGAGTGGTGCATACAGAGCAAAAAGAGAAAGAAACACTCAGTGCATCATGGGAACCCCCCAGCAGTCTAAGTCTACAGCAGCATAACTAAGGGATGGTTCAGGGTCACCTGATCCAGCCCTAACTATAAGCTTTAGCAAAAAGGAAAGTTTTAAGCCTAATCTTAAAGTAGAGAGGGTGTCTGTCTCCCTGATCCGAATTGGGAGCTGGTTCCACAGGAGAGGAGCCTGAAAGCTGAAGGCTCTGCCTCCCATTCTACTCTTAAAAACCCTAGGAACTACAAGTAAGCCTGCAGTCTGAGAGGGAAGCGCTCTATTGGGGTGATATGGTACTATGAGGTCCCTAAGATAAGATGGAACCTGATTATTCAAAACCTTATAAGTAAGAAGAAGAATTTTAAATTCTATTCTAGAATTAACAGGAAGCCAATGAAGAGAGGCCAATATGGGTGAAATATGCTCTCTCCTTCTAGTCCCCGTCAGTACTCTAGCTGCAGCATTTTGAATTAACTGAAGGCTTTTCAGGGAACTTTTAGGACAACCTGATAATAATGAATTACAATAGTCCAGCCTAGAGGAAATAAATGCATGAATTAGTTTTTCAGCATCACTCTGAGACAAGACCTTTCTAATTTTAGAGATATTGCGCAAATGCAAAAAAGCAGTCCTACATATTTGCTTAATATGCGCACTGAATGACATATCCTGATCAAAAATGACTCCAAGATTTCTCACAGTATTACTAGAGGTCAGGGTAATGCCATCCAGAGTAAGGATCTGGTTAGACACCATGTTTCTAAGATTTGTGGGGCCAAGTATAATAACTTCAGTTTTATGTGAGTTTAAAAGCAGGAAATTAGAGGTCATCCATGTCTTTATGTCTGTAAGACAATCCTGCAGTTTAGCTAATTGGTGTGTGTCCTCTGGCTTCATGGATAGATAAAGCTGGGTATCATCTGCGTAACAATGAAAATTTAAGCAATGCTGTCTAATAATACTGCCTAAGGGAAGCATGTATAAAGTGAATAAAATTGGTCCTAGCACAGAACCTTGTGGAACTCCATAATTAACCTTAGTCTGTGAAGAAGATTCCCCATTTACATGAACAAATTGTAATCTATTAGATAAATATGATTCAAACCACCGCAGCGCAGTGCCTTTAATACCTATGGCATGCTCTAATCTCTGTAATAACATTTTATGGTCAACAGTATCAAAAGCAGCACTGAGGTCTAACAGGACAAGCACAGAGATGAGTCCACTGTCTGAGGCCAAAAGAAGATCATTTGTAACCTTCACTAGTGCTGTTTCTGTACTATGATGAATTCTAAAACCTGACAAACTCTTCAAATAGACCATTCCTCTGCAGATGATCAGTTAGCTGTTTTACAACTACCCTTTCAAGAATTTTTAAGAGAAAAGGAAGGTTGGAGATTGGCCTATAATTAGCTAAGATAGCTGGGTCAAGTGATGGCTTTTTAAGTAATGGTTTAATTACTGCCACCTTAAAAGCCTGTGGTACATAGCCAACTAATAAAGATAGACTGATCATATTTAAGATCGAAGCATTAAATAATGGTAGGGCTTCCTTGAGCAGCATGGTAGGAATGGGGTCTAATAGACATGTTGATGGTTTGGAGGAAGTAACTAATGAAAATAACTCAGACAGAACAATCGGAGAGAAAGAGTCTAACCAAATACCGGCATCACTGAAAGCAGCCAAAGATGACGATATGTCTTTGGGATGGTTATGAGTAATTTTTTCTCTAATAGTTAAAATTTTATTAACAAAGAAAGTCATGAAGTCATTACTAGTTAAAGTTAAAGGAATACTCGGCTCAATAGAGCTCTGACTCTTTGTCAGCCTGGCTACAGTGCTGAAAAGAAACCTGGGGTTGTTCTTATTTTCTTCAATAAGTGATGAGTAGTAAGATGTCCTAGCTTTACGGAGGGCTTTTTCATAGAGCAACAGACTCTTTTTCCAGGCTAAGTGAAGATCTTCTAAATTAGTGAGACGCCATTTCCTCTCCAACTTACGGGTTATCTGCTTTAAGCTGCGAGTTTGTGAGTTATACCACGGAGTCAGGCACTTCTGATTTAAGGCTCTCTTTTTCAGAGGAGCTACAGCATCCAAAGTTGTCCTCAATGAGGATGTAAAACTATTGACGAGATACTCTCTCACTCACAGAGTTTAGGTAGCTACTGGTATATGGCATTGGAGAACATAAAGAAGGAATCATATCCTTAAACCTAGTTACAGCGCTTTCTGAAAGACTTCTACTGTAATGAAACTATGTTACATATGTTAAATTTGAAAAGATATTTCTTGATGTATATAACAAAAATTGTCCAGTTCTACATTGCAGCTTAAATAGTAAGTATAATGTCCATCCATGGATAACAAAGGGACTGCAAAGGGCATGTAAGAAGAAAAATATGTTATATAGAGAGTTCATCAGAAGTAAATCAAGAGAGGCTGAGATTAAATATAAGTGCTATAAAAATAAATTAACAACCATTATGCGGAATTGTAAAAAAATCATACTATGGCAAAATTCTAAATGATAATCAAAATAATATAAAGGAAACATGGAAAATACTGAATAGTATTTTAAGAAATAAACCCAAATCAAAGAATTACCCATCTTACTTGTAACAATAAAGATGAATATGACATGAACCAAGTAGTGAATAGTTTTAATAAATTTTATGTTAATGTTGGGCCAGATTTAGCAGCTGACATTCCACATACTACATGGGAAAGCCAGCAATTAATTGAGAGAAATCCATATACTATGTTTCTTGGCCCAGTTGATGAAAGAGAAATTATTATGATAGTCAGCACATGTAAAAGTAAAAAGTCAACTGATCATAATGATGTACATATGGCTTTAGTAAAGCAGATAATTCCAGAAATTGTTAAAGCATTAGCATATATATTTAATAAATCATTTCAAACGGGAATTGTTCCAAATGGTATGAAAGTGGCAAAGGTGATACCTCTATTTAAATCTGGTGACAAACATTTTTTTAATAGCTACAGGCCTGTGTCTATATTGTCACAATTCTCTAAGATACTGGAAAAACTTTACAATAACAGACTGGATAGATTTATTGAACTTCACAACTTGCTTGATGACAGTCAATATGGGTTCAGAGCGAAAAGGTCCACGGATTTGGCTTTGTGCAATGCAATCGAAGAGATTAATAAACGTGGACCAAAGGGAATTAGTAATAGGTCTATTTGTTGACTTAAAAAAGGCTTTTGATACAATCAATCATAACATATTATTTAAAAAGTTGGAACTTTATGGGATTAGAGGAGTGGCTCTGAACTGGATTAAAAGTTATTTGCAAAACCGGAAGCAGTTTGTTAAAATCGGGGACTGCAGTTCTACATATCTGGTCATTGTTTGTGGGGTTCCCCAGGGCTCTGTGCTGGGACCAAAATTATTTATTTTATATATTAATGATTTATGTAAAGTTTTCAATGTGTTTAAAGTAGTTCTCTTTGCTGATGACACAAACTTGTTTTGTTCTGGAGAGAATTTGCAGCGATTATTGTTTGATTTGAGTGTCGAAATGATAAAGCTGAAGAGTTGGTTTGACATGAACAAATTGTCATTAAATTGGTCAAAAACCAAAATGATGTTATTTGGAAATTATAAATTGGATGTACAAATACAGTTAAATATACTTGGGGTAAATCTAGATTGTGTCAAGGAAAATAAGTTTTTAGGTGTGATTATTAATGATAAAATTAACGGGAGAGCTCATATTCATCATATTCAAAGGAAAGTCTCTAAAAGTATTGCAATATTGAATAAGGCAAAGTACATTTTAGATGGTAAATCACTACATACTTTGTATTGTACATTGATTGCACCTTATTTGACATATTGTGCGGAAGTTTGGGGTAATAACTATAAAACTACTTTACAATCATTATTCATCCTTCAAATAAGAGCATTAAGAATAATTCATAATTCAGGGTTTCGGGATCATACCAATCCGTTATTTATTAAATCAAAGATTAAAACTTTATGATATGGTTACATTTAAGACTGTTCAACTGATGCATAAAGCAAGAAATAAACAATTACCTCTCAGAATTCAAGAATATTTTACGTTGAGAGAGGGCAGGTATAATTTAAGGGGTACATTTTATTTTAAAATTGCGGACGCTAGGACGACTAGGAGGTGCTTTTGTGTTTCCATTTGTGGCCCAAAAAAATGGAATAATTTACCAGAGAAACTTAAGCAATGTCCAGATATTAACCGGTTCAAACATTTATACAAACAAATGGTATTTGGTAGATATGTATTAGATTATTAGGGTTGAGTTGTGTTGTATGTAGAGGCTGTTGTACTGGAACCTTCATTTTTTTTTCTTTTTTTTTCTTTTTTTATGAGTTGTCTGGAGAAATATTTGACTTCTTTTATCTGTAACTAGGTGCTGCTGTGTTCAGATTGTTTTGGGTATAAATGTCTATGAACAGTCATATATGCCTGATGATTTTATAAAGGAGGGTAGGCGTGGATAAGCGTTGCTTCTGCCTACACCTTTAGGCACCATGTATTTGATTTATTTTCTTATATTTCTTTTTGTTATATTTCTTTGTTTTTGACTTTTCTGTTATGAGTTTGGTCATATGAGTGAATTTCTGTTATGCTTGAGTGTCTAATAAATTATTATTATTATAACTGTGTTCTTCACTGGGAAGAAGACACCTGCACCGAGGTGTCACTCAGTGGAAAAAGACGCAACAGCGGAGCGGCACCAGGATGAAGAGGCGCGTTCAGAGGAACGGTGAAATACTGCTGAGTCACTATTAATAATTTTTTATGTGTTCAACCTCGTAGGTTTGATGATTTCTTCATTTACAGCAGCTTCATTAAACAAATGTACTCGAATGATTATCAGCACGACGGCGAGCTTACAGGCTAACCTCCGCTAACACTAGAAGACAGTTTCCAGTTATGGCTTCTGAAACAAGGGAGAAAAAAAAAAGACAGCACAGTTCAGCTGAAGCATTAGTGGACGTACGTGACACCGGTGGGAAATACACACGTGGAACAAGAGGTGAAGCTCTTAATAGACAGAATATTTTACGTCCACTAATGCTTCAGCTGAACGGTGCTGTTTCTTTTTTTCTCCCTTGTTTCAGAAGCCATAACTGGCAACTGTCTTCTAGTGTTAGCGGAGGTTAGCCTGTAAGCTCGCCGTCATGCTGATAATCATTCGAGTACATTTGTTTAATGAAGCTGCTGTAAATGAAGAAATTCATCAAAATATCGACATAAATTGCGAAGGTGTTTTGCTTCTTTCATCGTCCATCCGCCTCAAGTTCCAAGCGCTGTTTTCTAAGCGAAGCGGTAAGAATTGTACGTGACACCTGATTGGCTGATTACTCGGGTGGTATGAAAAATATTACCCGTCCACGAAAAGGGTGTATTGCTATTTATTCTTTAGTGTTTTATCCAATCATATTGGCGTATCATTTATAGGTATATGATAAGGCTTTTTACACCCTTCAGAAAACCTTCAGGGTGTATAAAGCCATATTCATTGGTGAACAACTTGACAATTGATAATATTATATTAGCCATAAAAAATATCACCTAAGATGACCTCTAAGGTTGTTGTAAGATTAATATAATCTGGCATACTAGAAACAATACACTTAACTGGCCATATTTCTTCACATATTGTGGTACCACTAATGTATCAATGAGTACCAACTTTGTTGCTAGTGTTATTTATTTGGCCTTTTCACCCTGTGGTTGGTTTTTGCGACAGCTGATGCATTTATTATTATTCATTCAAAATATTCAAAATAAAAAAAATAAGTTATTGCAGATGACTCTGTTGTCAGATGTGAACACAGCACTCAGAGGACTGACTTCTAACAATGTGTTCATGTGACTGTGGTTGGATAAAAAAGTGGATTTGTCCTTTTAATCTAGTCATTTACTGAAACATTTATATCTCACCATGTATTGATAAAGTCTTAGCATAATATTCTTTATATTCTTTGTCAATACAGTAGTTATATTTATCTTACAGTAGAGAAACTGAAAATGATAAAGCACTGCTGCTACAGAGTTGCTATAGCAACCTGTCACTTTTACTTGTTGCCTGTCTCTCTTTCAGTCTTTTATTCCTGGGAAGAAACACATCTGTTCTCTGCTCCTCTCATGTGTGACCCAAACTGTCAGATCAGTTTTATAGCAACTGCACGGCTTCTGGCCACAATACCACATCAGTTTGACAGCTTTTATGCCGTAGATGCAGGCATTCAGTTGTAATCATGATAATGTGCTATCAATTAATTAAACATTTCATTTTAAATACATGGACAATTAATTGTTTTCTACTGTGTGTGGAAAAAATTGCATTCAGTGAATGCTCTTAACAATTTCCCTGATACTGTAATTTTAGTCATTATGGCTTTTTCTCGCAAATTAGGTGCTGGATTCCCCTCCCAACATGAAATACACATTTGCATGCACACAAAATATCAACCTCCTCAGAGTGAAAAGTGAGAGCATCCAGGTCCGAGAGGCTGAAAGGGAGAGTGACACTGCTCCGTCTCCTGTCTCCCATCTGGGTGTCAGTCTCTGGTTTCGCCTGAGGGCTCAGATAAGCTCTGGACACAATAGGGACACCCATTAAAATTCAGAGTACCACAGAGAGCCATGAAATAGTCATGACAGGTAAAGGAAATCTACACACTCTAATGCGCCCCTTATTGTCTGTCTGCCTGGAACTGCAGGCAAAATGTAATGTTTGCAGTCCAGCAGCAGAACGTTGCATGCTAAGGAGATAAATCATGAACTTAATTGTCTACAAATATCATAACGTTGCTTGTAAATGTAATCGTGGTAACTCGACAGGGACGAGTTGGATGAATGTTAGTGTCTCTGGGTCCTCCACCTTTGAGATCAGGAGACTTCTGAGAAGAGCTTGTGGAGTCATAAGGTCACTTGACAGAGGTGTTTGGTGATGCCAGTATCTTTACAGGAGAAAGAAGGTCCTGGTACTTCCCGTCTTACTGTATGGTTTTGAGACTTGGACATGAACCAGTGACCTAAGGTGACGACTAAATGTCTTTGGTACTAAGTCTCCTTGAAGGATCCTTGGATATCACTGAAAGGCTTTGTGTCAAACAGGCAATTAGGAAGACTCAGATGAGCAGTATTACTTGCATTTTGAGAGAACGTCAGCTCAGATATTTTGCCCATGAGATGTGTATCTCTGGGCAAGTGGTACCTTGGTGCCAAGGACACCAGTGACTGAAGAAGACCAAAGAGAGGCCTATGTTTCTCCTGGCTGTAGCAGACAGATGGTTACATTTACAAGATGGGGATAGAGTCTTGCCCCTGACTGGTATCTAGAAAAAAGAAAGACCATGGTATGGTGGACGTGGCATGCTCATAGACCCGACATAAACTGGATCAGGCAATTTCTTTTCATTTTAATAGTTGTTATTCATTTATTTACATTATGAGAGAGGCTTTCCTTTTCTGACCTTTCATAATGGTCTTACATCATGATCTTTCTACTGTCTTATCAGTACAAAGAATTACAACAACAGTGTTGAAGTTGAACCAAGGACCAGTTCTTCAAAATTCAAAATAAAATAAAAATCCACTTACGTTTGGACACATCTTACAAAGACAAAACAGACAGGGTGGGATAAAATCACCTCCTTGTAACTAACTATAGTTGGGCAATTCTACGGTAACGGAATTAAAATCTGAGCTAATCTGTCGTGGTTAGATGCCATACGTCCAGATTTTGCTGCTGTTGTAATTCCGTTACCATAGACTTGCCCAGTTGCTGAAGCTGATAAACAGTTTTTAAAACTTGAGCGCTGTGCTTGTAGAGCACAAACCTCCACCAACACTAGGTTCCAGTTCCACAAATTTTTACCTTGCAAAAAAATTTCAAGGTCAAAACCCTGTTAGAAGTGGCTTTTCATAAGCTAAAACAGATGTGATCAAAAGTCAGGAGTATGTATTTAGTTCATGCACTTGAAGTTTTTTGTGGTGTTGTCTGTTTTTTTCCACAACTTTTTCAGTTTCTGAATTCTTTTTTAGATAATTTTCACAGAACATTGGTTATCTCTGCTATGCACAATTTGTTTGCTTTTTTGGCACAGAGACAAACAGGCATGAAATTGGAACCTCTATCCAAGTTTGGTGGTGTAGGTAAATCCATAATAGAAAATGAGAGTGACTGAGGCACTTTTGATTGACATATAATGCAAAATGTGCACCAAATGGGCTTTTCAATATTAAATTCAAATGTCCACAAAATCCATGATCCAGATCAGCTCTGGATCAAACTTTTTGTCAGGCGATAGTGAGTGCCAGTCTGCACCTCACTTTCAAATATGAGAGTGATTGGGGCACATTTGATTAAGATATAATGTAAAACATACATTAAATGGGGTTTTCAATTTTAAATTTAAATTGTCACAAAATCTGTAATCCAGATCCAGTTCAAACTTTGTCACTCGATAAAGGATACCATCCCATGTAATGCTGTCAAATATGAAAGAAATTTGATCTCTTTTCACAGTTATGAATTTTTGAAAATTTGTTCAATGTTAAAGATAGTGATTTTTTCCAATTTTCCAAGATTTTTCCAGACTTCGACTTATAACCTTGAAAATTCAATCAGTTATTGCCTATCAGGATATGAATCCTCTTTAAAAATTTCAAAATGAAAAATTGTGGGTTACAGGTTGTTCACAAACAGACAAACAACAACAACAAAAAAACAAACAAACAGGGGTGAAAGCATAACCTCTGCCCAACTTTGTAGGCGGAGGTAAAATTACCTGGATGTATTTCATTTGAAGTTTGATGTAACCCATCAACATCCCCAAAAGGTGTAAACTTGTCTATAACTACATATTAAAATGATGTGCACTAACCACTTGTGGTCATTATGGAGCTTTCATTCCATTTCCAAATCTGTTTAATGTCAACTAGGACTGATTCAGACATTTGCATTCTCACGTACATTTCTTGTATGTTTTATCCAGACAACTTCAACTTCAGGTTGAAGTTTGGATTAAACAGCACTCATATGAAGCCTCCGCAGATTCTTATCATCCTGGATTATTCTCAACAATCTGTAGTACTGATGAGTTGCATCACAGCTGCTCTGTGCCAGTGAACAAGGCATGGTTACACGTGGTCCAAAGATGGGATTATTTGTATATGTCCTCAGAAAAGAACTGCTGTCTATGGTTCGGCAGCAGTGGCACCACAAATGTTCTGGCCAGCACCAGGAGAGGCGGGGGTCAACTCGGGAAAAGAGCTGACAATGAAACAAGCCGGTTATAGCCTGGGACTCTGCATATCCAGCTAAAAGCATCACCACACCTGTCAGATTGACACCCATACTCGTGGCTTTCAGCAAGTAGTTCAGATTCAGGACATTTCACAGAAAAAGGAAGAGATGTAGCTGTATATGACAGGAACCTGGGACAGAATATTGGAGATGTCACTTTCTGGAAATCACTGACTTGGACAGACTTTCCGGGAATGGTAGAATAAAAGTAATGAGATGGAGTGGTGGTGGCCTGGAATTTGTTTTCAAAGGGAGAGGTCACAAGTTCCGCAACTATGTGCTTTGTTCCACAATTGCCCTTTAGAAAGAAAAGCCACACCTCTACGCTCAAATATTGTTGTGCGTAACAGTAGCAGTTAAAATGCATTACTTAGAATTTTTAAGTGCTCAAAACTCAGAATGACATGGAGGTATTGCCAAACTTATAATAGACCTTATCAACCACCTGGTAACGGCTCAGCTCACTTTTGGTACCACGGTTAGTTTTCCACTGCTGAAATAATACCCCCTCAGTGAGGATGGGTGTCATAAAAGTGTCATCCCAAATGGATGCGTCACTGTTAGACACATCCAGAAGTGTAGTTCAGTTAACTTCCTTTGCCTGTGGCAAAAAATGTGCACTATGCAGTTCTCTAATCACAGCCAGAGAAGCCTATAAATTGTTGGCTGGGTGTCTTGGTGGCTTTCTTCACTCTTCTCCTTCTTGCACACTCACACTGTTTTTGAGAACTATTCCATACAGATTTACCATAGAGCGCTGTACTGTCTGTATTTCTTCATAATTGATGCAAATAAAGTCCAAGACATATTCAGTGACTTGGAAATGTTCATGTATCCATCCCCTGACTTGTCTGAAAAAAACTGGCTATAAAAGTGATTATTTACAGGTATTATACCAAAGGGCCCCATTACTTATGCACCCCATCATCTTGGCTTTTATATTTTTAATTAATTTATATCAACATGTAGAGATGTGCTTTCAGTTTGAGTTTAAAGATGATCATTTTAGAAATTTTTATTTTTTGTATTTGAAATGACAAAAACTAAAATGTGTGAAATATGTGCAAAATCGCAAGTGTTTCAGTACATTTGGAGGGCAGTGTCCCCATCTATCACAAATCACTCCTACCACCTTTCTTCACCCTGCTTGCATTCTCTTCTTTACCTCTCTATCACACTGTCCATAACTTTGAACAGGTGACACCAAGTATTTAAACTTGTGTACATTCATCACCTCCATTCCTTGCAAATCTCACTATTCCACTGAGCTCCTTCTCATTCACAAATGCGTACTCCATCCAGCTTGTTCCAGCTGGCTTTCATTCCTTTTCTCTCCAGAGTGTATCATCACCTCTCTAGGCTCATGTCAACCTCCTCCCTTCACTACCTACAGATCCCAGTGTCATCTACAAACATCGCAGGACCCATTAATGTAAACATAAATTTGTATTTTTGACTAAAAGGAGTAATTGTCAGGGTTTAGACTTTGTATATTAGTTTACAGTATTTGGAGGATGATCTGACAAGTCTGTCAGAATATTTGGCGAAAACATAACATGCAATCTCTATAAACTTTTTATTGGGCAAAATTGCTTGGAAGAAGATCAAAATTAATGGTTGGAACATATGAAACATTGTCAAAAAAAACAAGTCAGATTGGATCCATTTTTTCGCTGCTGGCCAGTATAATTTCCAATTCTTTCTTTAAAGCCTAGTTTACACATAGACGGTTTTGTCGGCGGGCAGTACGTAGACCGAAGTTCGCGGTAGTTCTGGCTGTTTTTGCGGTGGAAAGAGGCGGAGCATTTCGCCGGCGTTTTGGCCGCCGTACTATCAGCAAATACGCGGATAAAACGCCACTAAATCCGCCAAATAAAGCGGCGTTTTGACGCCGTAGCATCGGCACACATCAGGCAACAGGGGTTAATACCCAGTTCTATCCTTTACAATCACAGGCTAAGACGCGCGTGAGAACAGCGGTGTTCTGCTGCCGCCGATAATGCCCTGTGTACCGCTGGATTTATCCAGGCAAATCCTGCGTTACTCCAGGAACTTTTGCATATAGGCACCGCCCCCAGAGTATAATAGGCTGAAGCAGCAGGAATACATGCCTCTGTCACTGCAGGGGGAGGGAGATCATACTCAGCCTTTTATTCTCCTTCCTTTTACCCTCCTCAGCATGTTGCTTCATCTCCACCACAGCGCTACCCTCTGCTTCCGAACCAGACCTCTTGGTAAGTCCTTGCCGCTACCAATTTTCTTTTAGGAGGCATACTGGAGCTTCTCTGTAAAAATATCTGGAGCTGGCCGCGAGTGAGAGGCCTGCATGCAGCGTGCTAGCGTTTTTATATTGACCGCCGCCTATTGGCCGTTTGGAACGCCGTTAACCGGGAGGTGGCGTTTAGAACGGCGTACTGTCTGCTAGCGCCGCCGTTTTGTCTGCCTCTGTCACCGGTTAAAACGCCCTTGAGGATGCCGATGTGGGCTCTATCGCCATTTTACACGCCGTTGATTAGGGATACAACGCCGGCCGCCAATTATGGCGATGTAAACTGTGGCACTACAGGAAGGGGCAGGATGAAACGGTGATTAAAAAGTATCAAACGCCATTGTTCGCGTTGTCTCCGTCGTCACGTGAATTCTCTGGGAGCGCTCCCGGAATTATTTGA
The DNA here is from genome assembly GCF_902500255.1 of Thalassophryne amazonica. Lineage (NCBI taxonomy): Eukaryota > Metazoa > Chordata > Actinopteri > Batrachoidiformes > Batrachoididae > Thalassophryne > Thalassophryne amazonica. The sequence goes on along the minus strand of NC_047105.1, from coordinate 47,399,484 downwards.
CATGTTGAATAATTTTTTCGACGATTCCCGGTAAAGCTGGAACTAAGCCACGCCCCCTAGTGCCGGCATTAACAACGGCGTGTGATCCTTAAGACGGCCAAAAACTCTTCCGGGACGCTTCCGGGAGCTCTTACCGTCTATGTGTAAACGGGGCTTAAGTTCCTGTGTCCAATAGACCTGTTCAAAATGTCAAATGTTACAAAATCTTTTGGGCCACATGTTGTACTTGTTCTACTAATAAAATAAAAGATATGTGCCAAATTTTGTTGTAATCGGACATTGTCCCCCATAAAGCAACAATTTTCCCCAAACAAGCAATGTAGTAATCCAGTAATTTCAGTAATGTTCTCCTCTGGGTGACCAACCAACCACCACTTTTTGTGATTAGAAGCCATCACATGTACCTGTAAAGAAAAATAATGGCATCAGAGTCTTCTCCCATTAGGGTGACGTTGCCTTGCCAGCAGAGGAAGAGGAAAATGTGTCACTCTGGGAGACCTCTAAATCTTATCTGATTGAGTTCAAATTTGGTCTGCACCTATAAAACCGCAAGTGAAACAAAAACAAGTGGCCGAAGTCTCTCACAACTTCTATTTTTCACTATACAACATGAACAGCCCTATTGTCCAAGTCTCCCTTGTAAAAGAGATCTCTATCTCAGTGGGACTAACCTGGTTAAATAAAGGTTAAATTAATTAATTACACTCAACAAAAATATAAATGCAACACTTTTGGTTTTGCTCCCATTTTGCATGAGATGAACTCAAAGATCTAAAACTTTTTCCACATACACAATATCACCATTTCCCTCAAATATTGTTCACAAACCAGTCTAAATCTGTGATAGTGAGCACTTCTCCTTTGCTGAGATAATCCATCCCACCTCACAGGTGTGCCATACCAAGATGTTGATTAGACACCATGATTAGTGCACAGGTGTGCCTTAGACTGCCCACAATAAAAGGCCACTCTGAAAGGTGCAGTTTTGTTTTATTGGGGGGGGATACCAGTCAGTATCTGGTGTGACCACCATTTGCCTCATGCAGTGCAACACATCTCCTTCGCATAGAGTTGATCAGGTTGTCAATTGTGGCCTGTGGAATGTTGGTCCACTCCTCTTCAATGGCTGTGCGAAGTTGCTGGATATTGGCAGGAACTGATACACGCTGTCATATACGCCGGTCCAGAGCATCCCAAACATGCTCAATGGGTGACATGTCCGGTGAGTATGTCAGCACATGGGACATTTTCAGCTTCCAAGAATTGTGTACAGATCCTTGCAACATGGGGCCGTGCATTATCCTGCTGCAACATGAGGTGATGTTCTTGGATGTATGGCACAACAATGGGCCTCAGGATCTCGTCACGGTATCTCTGTGCATTCAAAATGCCATCAATAAATGCACCTGCGTTCTTCGTCCATAACAGACGCCTGCCCGTACCATAACCCCACCGCCACCATGGGCCACTCGATCCACAACATTGACATCAGAAAACCGCTCACCCACACGATGCCACACACGCTGGCTGCCATCTGCCTTGGACAGTGTGAACCGGGATTCATCCGTGAAGAGAACACCTCTCCAACGTGCCAAACGCCAGCGAATGTGAGCATTTGCCCACTCAAGTCGGTTACGACGACGAACTTGAGTCAGGTCGAGACCCCGATGAGGACGACGAACATGCAGATGAGCTTCCCTGAGACGGTTTCTGACAGTTTGTGCAGAAATTCTTTGGTTATGCAAACCGATTGTTTCAGCAGCTGTCCGAGTGGCTGGTCTCAGACAATCTTGGAGGTGAACATGCTGGATGTGGAGGTCCTGGGCTGGTGTGGTTACACGTGGTCTGCGGTTGTGAGGCTGGTTGGATGTACTGCCAAATTCTCTGAAACGCCTTTGGAGACGGCTTATGGTAGAGAAATAAACATTCAATACACGAGCAACAGCTCTGGTTGGCATTCCTGCTGTCAGCATGCCAATTGCACGCTCCCTCAAATCTTGCGACATCTGTGGCACTGTGCTGTGTAATAAAACTGCACCTTTCAGAGTGGCCTTTTATTGTGGGCAGTCTAAGGCACACCTGTGCACTAATCATGGTGTCTCATCAGCATCTTGATATGGCACACCTGGGAGGTGGGATGGATTATCTCAGCAAAGGAGAAGTGCTCACTATCACAGATTTAGACTGGTTTGTGAACAATATTTGAGGGAAATGGTGATATTGGGTATGTGGAAAAAGTTTTAGATCTTTGAGTTCATCTCATACAAAATGGGAGCAAAACCATAACGGCCAAATATGAGAAAATCTGTACATTACAAGCAAAATATGCACATTAATATGCACATTAATACATCAAATACCTGTAATCTGAGACATACCCAACTAGGACGTGTTACAAGAATATTTATAAAAGCAGCAGCCATCTGCAAGTATATATACACGAGGTCTGTCCATAAAGTATCGTACCTATCCACAAGTTCTTTTATATTCACTCGACTGGTAAGCACTGAAAGCCGAGATAGACATGTCCCAACTTGTCCTCCAACACTCCGAAACGGAGGTGTTCCTTTGTCTCGCTTCATCAGCAAATCGGTCGTGACGCGCGAAGCCTCTGCGCGGCTTTCCATGACAAAATCTCTTGTTAAAAGTGAAATCTGCCAGAAAATGGCTGATGTCCAGGTCTTGTGATAACCAGAGAAAGAGCACACGATGGTCTCGTATCCAAAGAGCCATCAGCTTAGAAATGATCCAGTGGTTTGTGCCACATCATCGCAGCTCGCAGCACAGTGCACCGACCGTCCTTAAAGGGGTCCTTAAAACTGTAGTTAAAGTCCTTATTCTCTGTGAAGCCCGTAAAATTTTCACTGAAAGCCAGATAAATTTTTCGAATGGTTTCTAGGTGCCAGTCTAACAGCTTCTGAAAAAATTCTGATGGGAAAAAAGTCCTTTTCATTCCGCCATTTCCAGACAATGAAAATCCGACGAGGGGGCGGGACCACTCCTTCCACAAGGCATGCTCACAGGCGAATGACGTCACCGACAGGCGTGGAAAAACTCACGCATGCGCACGAGGATTCAAGCATGTCTGACGTAAAAACATATGAATGAAATCCATATAGTTTTTGAAAAAAATAAAAAGGGCCGTTAATTTATGGACAGACCACGTATACATACATATACATACATATACATACATATACATACATACATATACATACATATACATATATATACATACATACATATATATACATACATACATATATATACACACATATATATATACACACATATATATATATATATATATATATATATACACAACAAAAATATAAACGCAACACTTTTGGTTTTGCTCCCATTTTGTATGAGATGAACTCAAAGATCTAAAACTTTTTCCACATACACAATATCACCATTTCCCTCAAATATTGTTCACAAACCAGTCAAAATCTGTGATAGTGAGCACTTCTCCTTTGCTGAGATAATCCATCCCACCTCACAGGTGTGCCATATCAAGATGCTGATTAGACACCACGATTGGTGCACAGGTGTGCCTTAGACTGCCCACAATAAAAGGCCACTCTGAAAGGTGCAGTTTTATCACACAGCACAATGCCACAGATGTCGCAAGATTTGAGGGAGCGTGCAATTGGCATGCTGACAGCAGGAATGTCAACCAGAGCTGTTGCTCATGTATTAAATGTTCATTTCTCTACCAAGCCGTCTCCAAAGGCGTTTCAGAGAATTTGGCAGTACATCCAACCAGCCTCACAACCGCAGACCACGTGTAACCACACCAGCCCAGGACCTCCACATCCAGCATGTTCACCTCCAAGATCGTCTGAGACCAGCCACTTGGACAGCTGCTGAAACAATCAGTTTGCATAACGAAAGAATTTCTGCACAAACTGTCAGAAACCATCTCAGGGAAGCTCATCTGTATGCTCGTCGTCCTCATCAGGGTCTCGACCTGACTCCAGTTCGTCGTCGTAACCGACTTGAGTGGGCAAATGCTCACATTCGCTGGCGTTTGGCACGTTGGAGAGGTGTTCTCTTCATGGATGAATCCCGGTTCACACTGTGCAGGGCAGATGGCAGACAGCGTGTGTGGCGTCATGTGGGTGAGCGGTTTTCTGATGTCAATGTTGTGGATCAAGTGGTCCATGGTGGCGGTGGGGTTATGGTATGGGCAGGCGCCTGTTATGGATGAAGAACACAGGTGCATTTTATTGATGGCATTTTGAATGCACAGAGATACCGTGACGAGATCCTGAGGCCCATTGTTGTGCCATACATCCAAGAACATCACCTCATGTACAGCAGCATAATGCACGGCCCCATGTTGCAAGGATCTGTACACAATTCTTGGAAGCTGAAAATGTCCCAGTTCTTGCATGGCCGGCATACTCACCAGACATGTCACCCATTGAGCATGTTTGGGATGCTCTGGACCAGCGTATACGACAGCGTGTACCAGTTAGTGCCAATGTCCAGCAACATCGCACAGCCATTGAAGAGGAGTGGACCAACATTCCACAGGCCACAATTGACAGCCTAATCAACTCTATGCGAAGGAGATGTGTTGCACTGCATGAGGCAAATGGTGGTCACACCAGATACTGACTGGTATCCCCCCCAATAAAACAAAGCTGCACCTTTCGGAGTGGCCTTTTATTGTGGGAAGTCTAAGGCACACCTGTGCACTAATCATGGTGTCTAATCAGCATCTGGGTATGGCACACCTGTGAGGTGGGATGGATTATCTCAGCAAAGGAGAAGTGCTCACTATCACAGATTTAGACTGGTTTGTGAACAGTATTTGAGGGAAATGGTGATATTGTGTATGTGGAAAAAGTTTTAGATCTTTGAGTTCATCTCATATAAAATGGGAGCAAAACCAAAAGTGTTGCGTTTATATTTTTGTTGAGTGTATATATATATATATATATATATATATATATATATATATATATATATATACACATATATATATACATATATATATACATATATACATACATATATACATACATATATACATATATATATATATATATATATATACATATATATATATATATATTACAAAAGCGTTTTCTTGTATACCACCTGTCCTGGATATGTATATACTTTTTCAAATGTAATGTGCCAAAAGAAAACAGGAACAAGCACATATGGCGTTTCTTTAAAGATTAGTTTTACACCATTATACCTACTGAAATAACCCCATTCTTTAATTCTTCTTATATATTATCACTCCTCCACACACAGTACTGACACAAGCACACAAACTGTGTACAGTTTGTGACTCAGCACCAGGTTCCATGGGAACAGGCCAACAGAGTCTGGTTTTTAACATTTGTCCCTGTAATTCATTCAGGCATCTTATTTACTGCCAGCCATGTCCAGCTTCTGTGCGAGTGTTTGCCTTTGCCATATTGAATCTCATTCTGTCTGCCGGACCCTCTCATTAGCTGGGAATTCACTTAATAAAATAATCTCAATATGAGGCATTACCTGCAATGTACACATATTTCTGAATAGTCTACAACTGCTCCATAGGTTCATTTGTCTATATATTTGCATGTTGTGTATATTAAACACAAACTTTTCCTTTGCCGTGTGATAGCATTAGCTGCAGGTGTGTTACCATGATTAAACTCAGGAGACATCTTGCAGTCACTGACCTCGAGAAACCTACTGACTATTGAGGCAATCTGACTCGTGGTGTAACAGACCACGGTCCGTCATGGCTGGGCACACACATATTAGTTATAAAGTGTAATAATAGATTAATAATAGTGTGAAGTCCAGATTGACTGTCATGTCACTTGTTTTTCAAGTAATAACTGTAAATCTCAATGCTGATGTCAACAAAAGTGTGAGTGCAGAAAAAAGGTGAGCATTCAACACATCAGTCTATGCATGACAATAATTACCAATATCAAGAAAATGAGGATGAAATATGCATGCAGATTTCGCTGTGAACATTCAGATGAGGGACTGTGTGTCATGCTGTCCAGGGTGTACCCCGCCTCACACCCCATAACTGCTGGGATAGGCTCCATGCTGTCCAGGGTGTACCCCGCCTCACGCCCCATAACTGCTGGGATAGGCTCCATGCTGTCCAGGGTGTACCCCGCCTCACGCCCCATAACTGCTGGGATAGGCTCCATGCTGTCCAGGGTGTACCCCGCCTCATGCCCCATAACTGCTGGGTTAGGCTCCATGTTGTCCAGGTTGTACCCCGCCTCACGCCCCTTAACTGCTGGGATAGGCTCCATCCTGTCCAGGGTTTACCCCGCCTCACGCCCCGTGACTGATGGAATAGGCTCCATCCTGTCCAGGGTTTACCCCGCCTCACGCCCCGTGACTGATGGAATAGGCTCCATGCTGTCCAGGGTGTACCCCGCCTCACGCCCCATAACTGCTGGGATAGGCTCCATGCTGTCCAGGGTGTACCCCGCCTCATGCCCCATAACTGCTGGGATAGGCTCCATGCTGTTCAGAGTGTACCCAGCCTCATGCCCCGTGACTGCTGGAATAGGCTCCATGCTGTCCAGGGTGTACCCAGCCTCATGCCCCGTGACTGTGGAAATAAGCTCCATGCTGTCCAGGGTGTACCCAGCCTCACGCTCCATGACTGCTGGGATAGGCTCCATGCTGTTCAGGGTGTTCCCCGCCACGTGACTGCTGGAATAGGCTCCATGCTGTCCAGAGTATACCCCGCCTCACGCCCCGTGACTGCTGGAATAGGCTCCAGCCCTCACATCACCCTTAATTGGAGTACATGGGTATAAAAAATGGATGGATGGATCAATTTAAACAGTGGACACCCCGTCTTCACTGTTCTTTAAGTTCTTCTTTTTTTTGAATGGTAAGCAATTTGACTGTTCTGGTCCGAACTGTGGGTTTTGTGATCCGTGACACACTGGGTGATTACTGGTGCTGTACTGGCCAGAACTTCAAATCTTCAGCATAGAATCCTATTGTGGTGATACGTGATATACCATGTGATTTTTCAGCTCGACCTTTTCAGGGTCAAAAAGATTCGAAATTCGAAAAACATTCGAAATTCGAAGTTCAGCTGCCCAACACATCTTGTGGTTAGCCACTAGGGTGCAGTTTTGAAAATACAAAAAGTGTGATTATTCCTGCCGCACTGGCCAGAGTTGAAATTTGATCACAGGTTCCTCATTTGGTTTTGCCCATTTGTTTTGATTGATTAATGTTATTTTATTTTATACTCTGGTTTTGTAGTTGTAAAACAGCTAACTGATCATCTGCAGAGGAATGGTCTATTTGAAGAGTTTCAGTCAGGTTTTAGAATTCATCATAGTACAGAAACAGCATTAGTGAAGGTTACAAATGATCTTATGGCCTCAGACAGTGGACTCATCTCTGTGCTTGTTCTGTTAGACCTCAGTGCTGCTTTTGATACTGTTGACCATAAAATTTTATTACAGAGATTAGAGCATGCCATAGATATTAAAGGCACTGCGCTGCGGTGGTTTGAATCATATTTGTCTAATAGATTACAATTTGTTCATGTAAATGGGGAATCTTCTTCACAGACTAAAGTTAATTATGGAGTTCCACAAGGTTCTGTGCTAGGACCAATTTTATTCACTTTATACATGCTTCCCTTAGGCAGTATTATTAGACGGTATTGCTTAAATTTTCATTGTTACGCAGATGATACCCAGCTTTATCTATCCATGAAGCCAGAGGACACACACCAATTAGCTAAACTGCAGGATTGTGTTACAGACATAAAGACATGGATGACCTCTAATTTCCTGCTTTTAAACTCATAAAACTGAAGTTATTGTACTTGGCCCCACAAATCTTAGAAACATGGTGTCTAACCAGATCCTTACTGTGGATGGCATTACCCTGACCTCTAGTAATACTGTGAGAAATCTTGGAGTCATTTTTGATCAGGATATGTCATTCAAAGCGCATATTAAACAAATATGTAGGACTGCTTTTTTGCATTTACGCAATATCTCTAAAATCAGAAAGGTCTTGTCTCAGAGTGATGCTGAAAAACTAATTCATGCATTTATTTCCTCTAGGCTGGACTATTGTAATTCATTATTATCAGGTTGTCCTAAAAGTTCCCTAAAAAGCCTTCAGTTAATTCAAAATGCTGCAGCTAGAGTACTGACGGGGACTAGAAGGAGAGAGCATATTTCACCCATATTGGCCTCTCTTCATTGGCTTCCTGTTAATTCTAGAATAGAATTTAAAATTCTTCTTCTTACTTATAAGGTTTTGAATAATCAGGTCCCATCTTATCTTAGGGACCTCGTAGTACCATATCACCCCAATAGAGCGCTTCGCTCTCAGACTGCAGGCTTACTTGTAGTTCCTAGGGTTTGTAAGAGTAGAATGTGAGGCAGAGCCTTCAGCTTTCAGGCTCCTCTCCTGTGGAACCAGCTCCCAATTCAGATCAGGGAGACAGACACCCTCTCTACTTTTAAGATTAGGCTTAAAACTTTCCTTTTGCTAAAGCTTATAGTTAGGGCTGGATCAGGTGACCCTGAACCATCCCTTAGTTATGCTGCTATAGACGTAGACTGCTGGGGGGTTCCCATGATGCACTGTTTCTTTCTCTTTTTGCTCTGTATGCACCACTCTGCATTTAATCATTAGTGATCGATCTCTGCTCCCCTCCACAGCATGTCTTTTTCCTGGTTCTCTCCCTCAGCCCCAACCAGTCCCAGCAGAAGACTGCCCCTCCCTGAGCCTGGTTCTGCTGGAGGTTTCTTCCTGTTAAAAGGGAGTTTTTCCTTCCCACTGTAGCCAAGTGCTTGCTCACAGGGGGGTCGTTTTGACCGTTGGGGTTTTACATAATTATTGTATGGCCTTGCCTTACAATATAAAGCGCCTTGGGGCAACTGTTTGTTGTGATTTGGCGCTATATAAAAAATTGATTGATTGATTGTGTGTTATTTATCCTCTGTGTCTTATTATCTGGTTGTATTCTGGTAATCATGCATTTTACTTTCTGTTATAATTCATTTTGTGTTCAGTCTTAGTTTAGTTTATTTTTCACATGTATGGCATTATGCTTTAGTCACAGGTTTTGGTTATTGATTGTCAGTGTTTCTTATTATATTCTATTTGTTATTTATTACATTTTTCTGTAGTCTCTGGTTTTGTTGTTTGGTTCATTAATTTTGGTGTATTTATGTTGTCATCTTATCGGTTATTGCTTGTACTTTTATACTTTATTCTGTACCAGATCTGTTCTAGTTCCAGTTATCATTGATGTTCTTGTTTCCCACTTTTTAGATTCGCTATGTTATTTCCTAGTTTTTCCCCTTTTGTTTTGTTCATGTTAATTATTGTTTGTTGAACATGTCACATTTTACACCGTTGGTTTCTCTGTTTCTTAGTTATCTTGCCCCAGTTCGCTTTGCTTTTGTCTCACTGCACTCTCTTGACTCTCTTCTCCCTTCTTTGCTTCACTGGACCACATCTCCTTCCAGAACCTTCAACAACACCTGCATCTTGTTCCAGTAATTACATCACCTGTTATTTAAGCCCTCACAGTCCCTCACTTCCCAGCCAGTTTGTTAGTATCTCGTATCTACATTCCAGCCTCTTGTTTTTGTGTAGGCTCTCAGTTGTCCAGGTGGTTTCCATAGTAGAGAAGCTTGACCATTCGACTGGACTGGGTTGCTTGACGCGAGGATGTTTCGCTTCAAATCGCAGAAGCTTCCTCAGCTAAAATTCTTGCTCTGGTGGTCTGACTTCTGTCTTGACTCTTGTAGAGAAGAATAATCAAGAAGTCACAAAAGCTGGATTTTTAAACCTAACCAGACCCCTCCTACTGAGAGGCAGACTGCTATAGGCTAGTGACTAAACAATAGCTTTAATTGCACCTATTATGCTTTAGTTAGCACCCTCCTAATGACAGGGCAGCTGTCCCTCCTAATGATGGGACGGACCCTCTCATGATGGCTCCCTTGATGACTCTGCTGATGACGTGAATGACTCATTACCATGAACAAAAGACTGAAACTGCTTTGACCTGAGTACCCCATTGTAAACAGGGGACACGCTTTATCCCCTGTTTACAATGGGGTACAAAAGCGTCAGATATCTGTCGCTGAGAAAGATGATGACTGCAGTTTGAAGCAGAAACAAGGTGATAAGGCACATGTGCAGTGAAGGCAGGGCGGACCTTATTTAGAGGGGACCGTTCAGTCTGCGACACTGGCTCTGAACCAGATTACAGATTTTGTGGACATTTAAATTTAACACTGAAAACCCTATTTAATGTATATTTTACATTATATCTTAATCAAACGTGCCCCAATCACGCTCATATTTGAAAGTGAGGTGCAGACTGGCACTCACTATCACCTGACAAAGACTGATCCGGATTTTGTGGACATTTGAATTTAATATTGAAAACCCAATTTAATGTATATTTTTCAGAATCAGAATCACCTTTATTGTCATTGCACAATAAAACAGCACAACAAAATTTACTTGTGCATCCTCAGGAACAATGCTCGCACTCACACATAACTTACACACACCCTCATATGCACACACATCCACACCCACATATGCACACATATCAGAAAATATTAAGAGCATCAGGAGATTGGGGGGGGGAAATGATTGGTAAGAGCTGCCCAGATCACAAACATGTATGTTGAGCGCTGCCTAGATCGCTGCTATGATCTATCTGGGCTATTTTTATTATAGCTTAATCAAACTCACACCCACTATCGCATGACAAAGTTTGATCTGGATCTAGTCTGGATTGTGTATTTTGTGGCCATTTGAGTTTAATATTGAAAAGCCAATTTGGTGTACATTTTGCATTATATTTCAAACAAAAGTGTTTCAATCACTCTTATTTTTCTGTTATGGATTTACCTACACCACCAAAATTGGATGGAGGTTCCAGTTTTATGCCAGTTTGTCTATCTTCCAGTGATCACTGCTTTTTTGCATTTACGCAATATCTCTAAAATTAGAAAGGTCTTGTCTCAGAGTGATGCTGAAAAACTAATTCATGCATTTATTTCCTCTAGGCTGGACTATTGTAATTCATTATTATCAGGTTGTCCTAAAAGTTCCCTGAAAAGCCTTCAGTTAATTCAAAGTGCTGCAGCTAGAGTACTAATGGGGACTAGAAGGAGAGAGCATATCTCACCCATATTGGCCTCTCTTCATTGGCTTCCTGTTAATTCTAGAATAGAATTTAAAATTCTTCTTCTTACTTATAAGGTTTTGAATAATCAGGTCCCATCTTATCTTAGGGACCTCATAGTACCATATCACCCCAATAGAGCGCTTCGCTCTCAGACTGCAGGCTTACTTGTAGTTCCTAGGGTTTGTAAGAGTAGAATGTGAGGCAGAGCCTTCAGCTTTCAGGCTCCTCTCCTGTGGAACCAGCTCCCAATTCGGATCTGGGAGACAGACACCCTCTCTACTTTTAAGATTAGGCTTAAAACTTTCCTTTTTGCTAAAGCTTATAGTTAGGGCTGGATCAGGTGACCCTGAACCATCCCTTAGTTATGCTGCTATAGACTTAGACTGCTGGGGGGTTCCCATGATGCACTGAGTGTTTCTTTCTCTTTTTGCTCTGTATGCACCACTCTGCATTTAATCATTAGTGATTGATCTCTGCTCACCTCCACAGCATGTCTTTTCTTGGTTCTCTCCCTCAGCCCCAACCAGTCCCAGCAGAAGACTGCCCCTCCCTGACCCTGGTTCTGCTGGAGGTTTCTTCCTGTTAAAAGGGAGTTTTTCCTTCCCACTGTCGCCAAGTGCTTGCTCACAGGGGGTCGTTTTGACTGTTGGGGTTTTTACGTAATTATTGTATGGCCTTACATTACAATATAAAGCGCCTTGGGGCAACTATTTGTTGTGATTTGGCGCTATATAAATATAAATAAATAAATAAATAAAATAAATAAATCATTCGGAAGCCAAGTGCCAAAAAGCAATGACAAATTGTGCATAGCAGAGATAACCAATGATCTGTGAAAATTATCTAGAAAATAATTCAGAAACTGAAAAAGTTGAAAAAACCCTGACAACACCACAAAAAACTTGACTCAAGTGTATAAACTAAATAGATGCTTCTGACATTTGATCAGATCTAATTTAGCTTATGAAAAGCCACTTCTAACAGGACTTTGACCTTGAAAATTTGTTTCCAAGGTAAGAATTTGTAGAAATCGAAAAATAGTGTTAGTGGAGTTTTGAGCTCTACGAGTGTGGTGCTCTAGTTATTTATACAATCCCTAACTGTGGACTCAACATGTGACATGCATCCCCAAAGACAGCATTTGAGTATTTGAGAAGTGGCTGTTCCGCACAGCATGTCTCAGTGGAAACATTTAAAAGCCTTTGTTTGTTTCTCTGGCACCAGCTTATTTTTTCATGTAATGCAGGGCTGTGCAAATGGCTTCAGCACACTAGAATTTTCATAAAAATATAATGTTTTTTAGTTGTTCCTGTGGTTGCATCATTTATAAAACTCATTTTAGAATTATCACTAAAACTGTGTGTACACACAAAGGCAGAAATATGCACACATATTATTGTGACCAGAATTATCAAGCCAGATGTACAATGAATGAATAAATAAATAAATAAATAAAATCCATGAGTAGGCATTGTTCTCTTTTATAAATCTTAGTCTGAAATTGTACATATGCGCAAGCCTGCTTTCTACTCCCATCTTTAGCCACGAAGGGATGTACTACACCCTGCAGTAATCATTTGCATGTCGTAAAAACCTGAGTATGTCTGGCGCCGTAAAGCTAGACCCATTTAGACCCAGGGCACAGAGAACAACACAGCATTGGAAAAAATAGACAAGTGCAATTTTACTGAATGTTGGAAAGGTGGAGAAAAATAAATATGCTTGATAACTTTAATATCTTAAAAAAAATAAACATCATCTTGTAACTCACTGAATTAACCTTCACACACACACACACAAACAAATACACCCCCCCCCCCCCCCAAAATAAATAAATAAATAAATAAAAACACAGGGTTGACCAATGTCATCCCCTTGGACCACATTTGGTCTGCACTTTGTTTTGGCCCATCATAGAAACTGACAAATTCTGTGCAAATTAATGGCAATTAAATACACTACATAACTGTTTAAATCAGTGGTTTTCAAACTGTGAGGCACGGGGGGGGAGACGAGGGGTGGGTATCATGAACCGGTTCTTTTCGAGAATTGTTAAGAAATGATTCGATCCACTGACATCAATAGCCTTTTTGCTTAACGATTCCCTTATCAGTCCTTCAGAGCGGCCACTGTTTTTGAGGAAGTTTTATCGAGAAAATGATCATTTATTTACGTTGATTACAGACCCTACAGCGGGTCTGTAATCAACCGCTTCTGTAAGGGCGCCGTTTTGAAGCTTGAAACAACAAAGCAATGCTCCGATCCGCTGCTTCGTTGGTTCATTGCTTCGTTGCTTTTCAGAAGCAACAAGTCCACTTCTTAAGCCCTCTCACAGCCATTTAAAATGTCAATCTTAAGTCACTTTTGTGCAGATTAAAGTCACTAACTGGGACTCCTGTTTTGTTGCAGGTAAGAAATGAGAATCATCCTCCATTCTGCTCACACAGCTCCAAACACTGCGCCGCTCTCTGCTGAGACAGAGTCCAGTCCGAATTAATAACTTCAAAGCGAATCACTGTTTAAATCAAATGACACCTCTTTTGAAATGTTGTAACACAGACAACGGTTTTTACCTTTTTCATTCTGTTAAATTTTATGTTTATTTTCTTTTCTCCACAGACCTTTCAAGTCTGCCCGTGGAAAAGTAAAGTGCTTTTATTGTCATTGTACATACAACGAAATTTGTCCTCTGCATTGAACCCATCCTAATTATAGTCAGACACAATCCAACCACTAGGAGCAGTGGGCAGCCACAGTCCGGCGTCCGGGGACCAACTCCAGATTGACACACTGAACTGATCATGGGGCAGAAAAAGCAGCCAACCCTAAATAAGTATGTTTTTAAACTCTGGGAAGAAACCAAAGTGCAAACATGGAAACTGCACACAGAAAAGCGGGAAGCGATCCCACGACCTTTTTGCTGTAAGGCACCAGTACTAACCACCAAAACCACTGTGCCGCTGCCTGGTGGTCACCACTACCTGACAAATACTGATTAGATTTGTTTGTCAGCAACTATTTGTGTGCATCGTGCCAAGTCAAAATAACTTCAGTAAATACTTTATTATTGCATATGTAACCTGAATAATAAGATATTGTCAAATGAAGCACCTTAAGCACCAAACAGCACCACAAAGTCATAAAGAACGTTAAGTGTATGTTTACTGTACCAAAGTTTAAAAAAAAAAAGCAGTGAGTCTAAGTATTAGAAATTGACGGTGTCATTTAGCATTTTATTGATTATTGATGAAGGATCATCTTGTTGCATTAAGCAGAAATATAAATGGCTAAAAGAAGATACATTAGCTGTTCTAACAGCATGAATTATTTTATTTTTTAGCAATTACAGTCATGAAAGACATCCTCTAAAACTTTACTTTTTAATGTCTTTGAGAACATACCGACAAAACATAATAGCTGTTAAGAATTCAGCACTTTCCGTTTCCCAGCACATCTTAATGTTGCAGTGAGAGTGCAATTACTGAGTGACTGACTGCTGTGCCACAAAAAACATCTCAGCCTTCCTCAAGGTCTGTGCTACTCCTCTGTACAACACCTGTGTGAGTACTGCTGCATGTTTGGGCTCCATCCTGCACGTCTGCTCTCTCACTGAACAAAATAACTGTGTATCATTTATAATCTGTCCTCTGAGAGCCGTTTGATTCGCCCTTCATGCTCCCTTTTCCCTCTCTCTCTCCATTTCTCTACCTCTTCTGTCTGGATGAAGGGAGGGCAGAGTGGAAGAGGAGAAGGGGAGTTGCAGAACAAGGAAAATTGTCCTTATTAAAGAGGCGACGGCTCCATGTGAGATGTCCCTTGTGAGATGGAGATTAAATAGGCTGCATCAGAAGGGAACGGGCTTGTGGCGCTGCGACTGGAGGACGCGATTAGTGTGATCATCAGGGAAGGGCAAATGATAACAGTAAAGAGAGAAAGAGAGCAAGAGGTGGGATTAGGTGGAAAGTAGGAAGAATGAGCCTGGAGTTGATGGCAACAAGGGGAGAAGTGGAAATGAGGATGTGCAAGAAGTATAGAAGCAAGTGCACAGGCTGAAATGTCCTCCACTCCCAAAGCATTGAACCTTTTGACATGTTTTTTTGGAATAAAATGAGAAATCTGTGATGTCCATTTCCCAAAAGGTATCAGTGCAGTTCCTGGTTCTTTTCTTTGGTTCCTGTTCAATAACTGGCAATTACAGGAGGGGAGGTGATGGTCTAGTGGTTAAGCGTTGGGCTTGTGACCAGAGGATCCTCGGTTCAAATTCCAGCCTGACCAGAAAATCACTAAGGGCCCTTGTGCAAGGTCCCAAGGTGCTCCCGGTGTGTGGTGTGTGCCTTGCATGGCAGCAGCCTCACATCGGGGTGAATGTGAGATATTGATGTGTGAAGTGCTTTGAGCGTCTGATGCAGATGGAAATGTGCTATATAAATGCAGTCCATTTATAGGAGCCATCTAGACCCTACGGGCAGGACCACTGTACATTGAACTTTCCATTACAACCACTTTAGACAAAAGTAATACATAGAATAGTATCCTGCATCACTTCTTAGTCTGGTCTTGAGCCCCTTTTCCACTAAAACTTGGTATCCTCTAGAAAACTCCATACTGGGGTTGTTGGAATACTGGAATGTTGTCTCCATCATTCATACAGACATATCTTCTTTCACAGCTTATGTGGGTCATCAACTGGATGAGTAGTGTCTGATCGTACAACATGCAGAGGTGGGATGAAGTCACCATCAAATCACTCTCAAGTCATGAATCAGCAAGTCACAAGTCAAGTCTCAAGTCATAATGACCACCAATTGTTTGCAAGCTGCCTTGAGACATCAGACTGATGACTTGAAAAGGACTTGACAGTGACTTCATCCCACCTCTGACAACATGGAGCATTCCATCCTGCCAGCAGCCCAACCTCTATGATCACATATAAGTCATTTGCTCATATCTTCAAATATGACCCACAGGAGCATTTCCTAAATTTGTGCTCTCCTGTGGAGAAGGGAGATATTATGGAAGATGTCAACTGATGCTGCGTGTCTGATTCAACCTCACTGGTTGTAAAACATCCTTTTGGACAGGGGTTAGCTTCATTCTGTTCACGCACACAGTGAAGTGGCGCGTTGCTGCACAGAGAAGTATTTGTTCCAGCTTGTCAGTGGTCTCCACCTTCTTTAGAGAAATGGGGATCTCAGCACTTAATTAACTGTACTGCAGCAAACTGTATCAATTGTTATTCAGAGCTGCTATTTTTACAGGCAGTTTGCCAATTTGTATGTTAATAAAGCTTACATTATTGCAGTAGGTTTGCTCGAGACTTGCACACCATTTTGGCTTCCAGTTTCCACAGTAGGAGTGAAAGAAGCTTATTGTCTATCTTTCTTTGTGCTCCTAGTTCTGGTTTCTTCTTGTTCTTTTTCCAAAGGAAAATGGCTTTTGGCCTTTATTTAAAAAAAGACAAAAACAAGAGGCGATATGGGAGTGGCAAAGAATAAAGAAGGTAAAGACAGAAACAGAGGTTCAGTGAGTAAAACACCTCACCACATTAGGTATAGAACTCTTAAATGCCAAATCAGCAAGTTGGCATGCCAGTCTACTTCACCTTCCAACAAAAGAAGGTTCCCAGGGAAGCAGAGACGTATTGGATGAGAATGAAAAGGAAGAAGCTGAAAGAACTTTGGAAAATAACATGCTAATTCACATGTTATCATAGTTTATTAATAGTATTTGTGGAAGAAATAAAGGTTACCACAAGTTGTTTATGAGTGAGAGTTTCTTCATAGATGTGACCTTCGCCATTGTTGCGTGGGAATGGAGAACTGATCTCGAAAAATAGTTTCTTGATCTCCATTCCTCTACCATACCGTCTTCTTTCTTTATCTTCTTTCTTTCACATCATCCCATATTTTATTCTTATATTGTCCCCCATCTACATGATCAGTAAAACCCACAAATTATTACTGACTGTGTGTCCATGACGTACATACATGACGTACGTACATATATCAATTAGTGTAAGCACACAAAAAAAAATCATTAGAAGTACTGTAGATTTATACTGCATGTGTGCAAAAAAAGTTCATTAAAACATCATCAAACTACATTGCTGTGTATGACAGTCACCACAGGTACAACTGACACTCATGTACACATTAAGGTCTTTGTGAAATTACAAGAAACTTCCCATCAGTCATTTTTTCCCATTTATTAAAAGCTGTCTGTGCAAAACTGTGCATCACCCCAAGAATCCTGAAGACCACTAACTGACTATTTGATGGACCCGCTCACTCACTCATCTTCAACCGCGTACTCCAATTAAGGGTCGCTGGGGCTGCAGCCTATCCCAGCAGTCATAGGGTGTGAGGCAGGGTACACCCTGGACAGGATGCCAGTCTGTCACAGGGCTATTTGGTGGGCCAACTGAATTAATAGACTTTTCATTTCAAAATATTTTACAAAATCTCAATATTATCTAAACTGTAAGGCATTAACTTTAAAGCAGCTAAACAACAACAAAAAATAGAACAGAGAATAGAATAGTCTTTACTGTCATTGTACGGGGGGTACAACAAAAATGGGGGTGCTCCTGCAGAGCTACTGTACACCACTAAGAAGCAAAACAAGACATCCTATACACCACAAAAAAATTTATATGAAAATATGTACTGTATACTGATATATACGAGGGCTGTCAATAAAGTATAGGTCCTTTTTATTTTTTTCAACAACTATATGGATTTCATTCATATGTTTTTACGTCAGACATGCTTGAACCCTCGTGCGCATGCATGAGTTTTTCCACGCCTGTCGGTGACGTCACTTGCCTGTGAGCACTCCTTGTGGGAGGAGTCTCCAGCCCCTCATCGGAATTCCTTTGTCTGAGAAGTTGCTGAGAGACTGGCGCTTTGTTTCATCAAAATTTTTTCTAAACCTGTGAGGCACATCGAAGTGGACACGGTTCGAAAAATTAAGCTGGTTTTCGGTGAAGATTTTAACGGCTGATGAGAGATTTTGAGGTGATACTGTCGCTTTAAGGACTTCCCACGGAGCGGGACGTCGCGCAGCGCTCCCAGGCGCCGTCGTCAGCCTGTTTCAAGCTGAAAACCTCCACATTTCAGGCTCTATTGATCCAGGACGTCGTGAGAGAACAGAGAAGTTTCAGAAGAAGTCGGTTTCAGCATTTTATCCGGATATTCCACTGTTAAAGGAGATTTTTTTAATGAAAGACGTGCGGACAGGTCCGCGAGTCGAGACGCAGCTGGCGCGGTGCGGCGGCACAGGAAAAACACCTCCGTGTTGATAACCATTTGTAAAATCCAGGCGGCTTTTGATGGCTTTCAGTGGAGTGAGTATATGAGACACTGTTTAACAGCTGGGCATGTTCCAACTTGTCTTTAAGGCTTCCAACAGAGGTGTTTTTCCTGTGGCGGAAAGTCGCGGCGGCTGCGAGCCGACGCTACAATCCGTCAAGTAGGGGCTTAGATGATTGGCATCCCAGAGAAGGTTTCACTGGTTTCTTCAATCAGGGCCCACAGCTACTACATGGTTTGCATGGACTTGCACATGGTTTGCATGGAAAAGATGATGTGCTCAAAAGTGCATTCAGATTTTCATCTTCTTTCATCATGTCAATGTGTTAAAAAAGCAACTCAACTCACCGCCTGTGCAGTTTCTGTGCAAACCTTTAGCTGCTTGCAGGATAATCCTGTCATTCATTATCATAAACAAAGCAGCTCAATGCTACAGGAATTGGACTGATGTCTTTATCTTATCAGGAGGAATATCCCCTTAAATTCTTGTGATAATAAAGATCTGGATGTGGATTTTGGGGTTTATTTATTTTTATCCGTTCTTTTTTTCTTGCATCTTCAACATTTGCCAGTTATGCACTCCCAGAGTCACTGTCAACTACAATAATGTCTCTGTCACAATACACTGAAATTACAATTTGGAGTGTCTGTATGTTGTTAATCAAAATATCCCCTAGCGAGAATGAGAAGTTTGAATATATGAAGCTTTGCAAATGGTGTGCTACTTTTACTATTACACTGGTATTAGGTCAGTAAAGACGTACAGAGACGAAGAGGCTGATGAAGGTTATAGATGTAGAGCGGGTCTATTTCGGCTACGCTGCATACCGGCCCACTGGGAGACCAATGACCGAACAACACATAGAAATAGAAACGGGAGCAGAGAAGAGCGGGAGAGAACGAGCAGGACAGAACGAGCGGGAGAGAACAAGCGGGTGCTACGGTGTGAGAGAAAGGGCAGGTGGGCTGACGAGGATCAAGTTTAAAATAGATACCAGTGTTACGCAGGGAGGGGGAAAGGTACAGTAGGGTGGCGAGAGGTGCGAGGCAACTGGATGAAAGTGAGGAAGAACTGTATCAGAAGGGACAAGGACGGGAGAATCAAAATGGAAGTGGAAATACTAATAACCTCAGTAATCACAACTAGTACCCACAACAATTAGAATGGCATTAAATGTGTGTTTGATGTGCTTATGTTTGGTGTAAGCATGTGGTGTTGACTCATGTGCTTATGTTTGGTGTAAGCATGTGGTGTTGACTCAGCCAAACACTCAGCGCCTATGGTTGGATGATATCAAGGCATGAAGAAAAGCAGACGCTGGGTAGAGGTGATGGTGCAGTTGAAGTAGATTTGCAAGTAATAGGGGAAGGATGCACCGGCACAGGAGGAGTCAAATCATCCATTTAAATTGATAGAAGGATGGGGGGGGGGGGGGGGGGCGCAGATGGAGAGACTGAAGTGAGGCATGGTGACATTATTGTGATTACATTTTAAAAAGGAAAAATGTAGAGTGAGATGAGGGGAATGAGGATATGAAATTTAAGTATTTTCAATGGATGGAGATAAAATGTCACAGACCAAAAGAAAAACTGTTGAATTTCAGTCTGAACAGATTCTGAACCTATTGAATGAATTATTATCGAGTTCTATTTTCCCATAGCCCTTCAGAATCTATATTGCAGCACTTCATCCTGGCACGCTGTCCAGACATAGTGGACATGGGACATGATAGAAAAGGTGACTTGTATTGTGAGGTTTGATGGGTGATTTGTATTAGACTCTAAAAGCAGTGTTCGGGCATATTGTGTGTGTGTGTGTGTGTGTGTGTGTGTGTGTGTGTGTGTGTGTGTGTGTGTGTGTGTGTGTGTGTGTGTGTGTGTGTGTGTGTGTGTGTGTGTGTGTGTGTGTGTGTGTGTGTGTGTGTGTGTGTGTGTGTGTCTTTAGGAGTTTGTATTACATGATAACTTGCTGAATGATTTTGTCATTGACTGTAAAAGTCAAGTAAATTCAATAATATTTTTCAGAACTGGCTAATATTCCAATGGATAGATGACAGAAGTACTATGTACATCCTAAGGCCCATTAACAGTAGTGTGTCTCCCCAGATTTTGTAGGGTGAAGTGAACACCAAGCCGACACAGATTTCCTAACCAAGGCTGGTACCCAGTTACAGCCAGTTGGACTGGGACAATGCAGATGAAGAGTCTTGTCCAAGAACATCGACCAGTACCTTGAGCAGGAATCCAACCCAAGTCCACATATTGGTTGCCCAATCCCTTATCCCTCTGAATTACTTCCTCTACACTGATATTCCTGTGCAAAATCAATCCATCTTGTATTTTTTAAAATGACTGTCAGTTCCATTTTATATCCATGTTGTCCCATTATCTAAATTGTCTAAAAACTTTAGCACTGTATTTCTTCGAGCACACCGACACTTTGCATGTTTACCTTTCACAAGTACCACATTCTTACATTTGCTTTTGTTTTCCTGCAAGGTTGAACATCCACCTCCCACTTACCATTTCTCACTACATTAAGCAATATATAAACACATTATAAGTGAACTCAAAGCACTTTATATAAAAAATAACTATCCAGCTGTAGAATAACATCAACACAATCTCAGAAAATGCAAAAACAAACCGCCCACCTAACCATCAAGTCACAATAACAAACTCCTCAACAACTTTTATAGCCACATAAGCACCTATTCATACTCAAAAACTTAAGGGCCCCTTCATACATAGTACGAATACGTACGCATCAGGGCGAGTCATGGCGGAACAGCTCGTATGAGCGAACCACAAAAACATCAAGCCAATGGACAGACGTGCACGACGCAATGGTATCGCATGAGCAGCTGAGACGTGGTGCACCACATCGCCCCACTGTTGTGCAGAAAAATAAAATAAAAACCAGCTGTATAATTAGTGAATATCACTGCGTCAATATAAATAATACATAAAAGGGGACGCAATACAGAACCCCGTGGTTAAATAACCCTGGTTGAAAAAAAATGCCACTCATGGGATTTGAACCTGTAAGCTCTGATTACCAGACGGAAACTTTACCACTGTGATACCATCTCTGGCCTGGTGTGCTGTGTGTGGCCATTGCAGCCCAGCGCAGAGGTGAAGGTTTTTTATATTTTTCTACGTGAGGACAGCAGGAAGAGACACGAGCCTCACAGAGGAATGTTCTAAGTTCATGTCCTTCCAAACACGGAACGTGTTCTCCAGTTGGGACGTCCAGGAGCAGAGATCTTTACAGCCATGGCTGTGGGTGGACACGGCTCCCCTTGTCCGTTCAGAGCCCAGACCAACATGTCACTCTGTATTATGTGGTCATTCATTCGTTATTTGTTATGTGATTACGTATGTAGGTATGGTCGTAATTATTTATATAACTGTCCTGGTTGTCGTTTCTGTGTTTTTAATGTGTGCACTGAGCTGTCATCCAGCTGTCACTGTGCTGTGATCAGCTGACAGGCCCCTCCCTGTGCTGTGTGTGATCAGAAACAGCTGTCCCGCCCCTTTGTGATCAAATCTGTACATACATGTAAGCATTTTATACAAGTGTGCCCCCTCCCCTCCGGCATGCCAAATGTGTTGGGGGAGTGGGGGGGAGGGCATGACACATGCGCATGGGTGAGAGACGCATGCACCACGTGTGTTGCTGTTTGCAACTACACACTCATGTAGGCACTTTGACAAATTTCACATCCAGCTCGACGGTGTTTGTCTGGTGACTGTTTTCATGATGAATGGCCAAACATTTTCTAAGTGCCAAATGAGCAGTGTTAGATGTGCGTGTGTGTCACCTGGAATTTGGCCGGCACCTGCCGCGGGAGGGACTGAATGGACTCTCACAGCAAACTCTCTCTTTCAGCCGCTGGTGTGCGCAGATAGTTGTAGCAATAGGTGTGCGAGGCGTTGGAAGCAGTTACGATTTTATACGCATTAAATACGATTCCTGCTTCATGTGCACTTCATCCACATTTGTACTATGTGTGAAGGGGTTCTAAAGGATTCTTACAGTCGGGTCCTTAAGAAACCACCGTTTTTTGGAGAAACTGGCACAATGTTTGTGTGATGCACCACTAATCACAACTTCATGGTGGACTGGAACAGAGAAGGATTTTCACACAAGAAAACAAATCAAATCTTGGCTCGAGTCTCCCATGTGCCATCTGGTCAACTGCAACTGAAATGTCACAAAATCCTCCGCTGTGCCACTCAATCAGACATGGAAGCTTAAATCTCCTTCAGTTTTCTGGATGTCTTGGTGGCTTCCCTCACTCACCTCGTTTCTGAGAACTGCCTACTCCAGACAGATTTACCACACAGTATCATGCTGTTTCTGAATGATTGAAGTAAATGAAGTTCAAGACATATTCAGTGACTTGGAAATGTTCATGTGTCTTGCCTCAAGAAAACTGGCTGTAAAAGTGATTAAACATAATCTTTATTTTACAAAAATTCTCACTGCCCAGTTACATTTAAACTTGACTGTATGCTTTGATCTGTCTTGCGCTGTACGAGGATCGAGCAAAGTGCTGATTTTCATTCATCTCAAAACAATCGCACCACAAGAATCTGCCATCTCTCGAGTCTTCAGTCTCCTGAGAGACAGGTCACACCCCGAGCAACGTCCTGCTGCCTGTTCATGGAAACTAAGCTGTGGCCTGACATCCCATCTGGCCTGCAGAATGACTCACACTACTTACCCGCTTGCTGCCTGGGGGAAATGCTAGCTGCTTCACCTAACATTCACCTACAAGCCAACACTGAGGTAACTACATCCTGAGTGCCAACATTCAGTACGAGGAACAAGGGTTCTGA
Organism: Thalassophryne amazonica; assembly: GCF_902500255.1. NCBI lineage: Eukaryota > Metazoa > Chordata > Actinopteri > Batrachoidiformes > Batrachoididae > Thalassophryne > Thalassophryne amazonica. Next base: position 47,376,144 of record NC_047105.1, on the reverse strand, counting down.
GAAATCTGAAGCACAGAGGCTGAAAGCTAAAGAACAAATCCATTTCATAAGCCTAGATGTGCGTCTGTATTTCAGGCACAAGAAATACTGAACCAGCAGCACCAGACAGCAGCAACACAACACACTCTTAGAGTTAGTGTGGTTTGGGTGCTTGCTTCGAGGTCAGAAGGACCCCTGTTGAAGACCAACCATTCTCCATGTATTGTGGAGTTGTATCAATAAGGGCATCTGGTGTAAAACCTTTGCCAAATCAATATACAGACTCATGCTGGATCTGCTGTGGTGATCCTGAGTGAAAGAGAGAAGCTGAATTTTTTGTTTCATTACCTAAATAAATAAATAAATAAACAAACAGTGACACGAGGAAAGACATTTTTACAAAGCCACCACATGAAAACAGGGCTTGAGATTGCCAGCCAGTAGGCACATGACACACAGCTAGACTTATGTTTTTGTTGTTGTTGTTGTTTTTACACTACTTTTAGACTACAACTCTGCTCTGCTTCCTGGTCCCAACCCTGGATAGTTACGGTTTGGAGGGTTTAATAAAATTGGCCAGATTTCTAGAAATGAGAGATGCTCCATCCAAAGTGGGATGGATGCCGTCTCTCCTAACAAGACCAGGTTTTCCCCAGAAGCTTTGCCAATTATCTATGAAGCCCACCTCATTTTTTTTGCTTTGCTACTCCACAACTTTATTACACACCTCTCTGCAGCTTCTCTCCCCCTGCCATCCCCCCAATACCCCATCCCCGTAGAGACGGTGCCTGCTCCCAGACCACCAACAACCAGTAAAAATCTATTTAAGCATAAAAATTCAAAAAGAAAAAATAATATAGCACCTTCAACTGCACCACAGACTAAAACAGTTAAATGTGGTTTATTAAACATTAGGTATCTCTCTTCTAAGTACCTGTTAGTAAATCATATAATAATTGATCAATATATTGATTTATTCTGCCTTACAGAAACCTGGTTACAGCAGGATGAATATGTTAGTTTAAATGAGTCAACACCCCCGAGTCACACTAACTGTCAGAATGCTCGTAGCACGGGCCGAGGAGGAGGATTAGCAGCAATCTTCCACTCCAGCTTATTAATTAATCAAAAACCCAGACAGAGCTTTAATTCATTTGAAAGCTTGACTCTTAGTCTTGTCCATCCAAATTGGAAGTCCCAAAAACCAGTTTTATTTGTTGTTATCTATCGTCCACCTGGTCGTTACTGTGAGTTTCTCTGTGAATTTTCAGACCTTTTGTCTGACTTAGTGCTTAGCTAGATAAGATAATTATAGTGGGCGATTTTAACATCCACATAGATGCTGAGAATGACAGCCTCAACACTGCATTTAATCTATTATTAGACTCAATTGGCTTCGCTCAAAATGTAAATGAGTCCACTCACCACTTTAACCATACTTTAGATCTTGTTCTGACTTATGGTATGGAAATTGAAGACTTAACAGTATTCCCTGAAAACCCCCTTCTGTCTGATCATTTTTTAATAACATTTACATTTACTTTAATGGACTACTCAGCAGTGGGGAATAAGTTTCATTACAGTAGAAGTCTTTCAGAAAGCACTGTAACTAAGTTTAAGGATATGATTCCTTCTTTGTTATGTTCTCCAATGCCATATACCAATACAGTGCAGAGTAGCTACCTAAACTCTGTGAGTGAGATAGATTATCTCGTCAGTAGTTTTACATCCTCATTGAGCACAACTTTGGATGCTGTAGCTCCTCTGAAAAAGACAGCCTTAAATCAGAAGTGCCTGACTCTGTGGTATAACTCACAAACTTGCAGCTTAAAGCAGATAACCCGTACGTTGGAGAGGAAATGGCGTCTCACTAATTTAGAAGATCTTCACTTAGCCTGGAAAGAGTCTGTTGCTCTATAAATAAGCCCTCCGTAAAGCTAGGACATCTTACTACTCATCACTAATTGAAGAAAATAAGAACAACCCCAGGTTTCTTTTCAGCACTGTAGCCAGGCTGACAAAGAGTCAGAGCTCTATTGAGCCGAGTATTCCTTTAAAGTGGAGATGATGCTTCAAAAATTAGGGAAAAACTGATATAAATAGCAAAATATACATACAGTATAGTAAGTTGAAAGTGTTTTTATTTATTATTACTGAAAAATAAAGTTTGTACAGCTTCTCAAAAGTGTGTTTATTGGAAAGCGCGCTTGCAGCGCTCCTTCAGCGGTCACGTGATGCCGTGACATCACAGAATGGAGAGTCCCGTCTTTGTCTGTTTGATCGACAACAGGAACAGATGGACCTCAGCATGAACAGTGACGAGATCAAGAACTTTTCTGACTCCTCTTCAAATGTGGATTATTTCTGACTCGGATCCTGAGATTGTCGCAGCAGTGATTAGACCCTACAGATTGGAGCCATATTTTTCGGATGAACATTCAAACCAGGAGCATTCTGGCAGCGAAAATAATGCAAACGTGTTTATGGTGGAGCCGAAGCAGAGGCAAGAGACGTGCCAATTCCGATGGATTTTGAAAGGCTGCAGAATATGGAATGGTAAGGGAGGCTTTGATTTTTGTTGCTGCTGTTTATAACACTAATTACTGTATAGCATTTTTGATTCGAGCGTCTGTTTACCGCCTTTGTTATTGTTCCAGAGCCGTGATAGTGTAGCTATTACTTGCGGACCACTGTCATTACCTTCGGGTTTTTGCCGTTTTCGAGTGCCTGGCATTACATTCATCCGTGTTTAGTTACGTTATTTTCATGAAAGAATAGGAAATAAATGGCGAAAGTTTCGAAAAAGATCGCTGAAAACAACAGTGAACGTGCCGGCGCTGTGTTTACGTGCCGGCGCCGTGTTTACTACGTAAGTTCCTTGACCATTTCAAGATTATTGTGAACATATTATTTGGGGTTGATATTTTATGTGTTCCTGTGAGCGGTGAGAACATGGAGACGGTAGAGGAAAGTGTCTGCTGTCGGGAGCAAATGCGTGTGTGCGAGCGGAGTGAGCAGCAGCCGGACATTTCGTGCATCATACAACACCGCGGCTTTCGATCAATCAGCCTGGACTTGAAAAGGCTAAAACCTTTCACCCTTGTGTTTGTGCAATATGCTGCGACACACTGGTAAGGCATATTGATAAACAAGTCCCTGAGAGCTGTGTTTAATCAAAGTTTCTGCCGCTAAACAAAGTGTAAACAATGGCCGCCAGGTGTGCAAGCCGATACGGTCTACACGTAGTGACGTATTTTAGGCTTGGTGCTCAGCGGGAAGCTGATCACGGGGCGTGCACATTTTTCAGTAGCGGGACGTTCAAATGTTATATATAACGGGAGAACTGCGTACACGTTCCTAAAACGTTTAGGTTGACCGAATTATATAACCTTTGTTACATGTAATAAGACTATGTTGTCTTTAAGTGTCATATCCACTTTAACTTTAACTAGTAATGACTTCATGACTTTCTTTGCTAATAAAATTTTAACTATTACAGAAAAAATTACTCATAACCAGCCCAAAGACATATCGTTATCTTTGGCTGCTTTCAGTAATGCTGGTATTTGGTTAGACTCTTTCTCTCCGATTGTTCTGTCTGAGTTATTTTCATTAGTTACTTCCTCCAAACCATCAACATGTCTATTAGACCCCATTCCTACCAGGCTGCTCAAGGAAGCCCTACCATTAATTAATGCTTCGATCTTAAATATGATCAATCTATCTTTATTAGTTGGCTATGTACCACAGGCTTTTAAGGTGGCAGTAATTAAACCATTACTTAAAAAGCCATCACTTGACCCAGCTATCTTAGCTAATTATACTAATTATAGGCCAATCTCCAACCTTCCTTTTCTCTCAAAATTCTTGAAAGGGTAGTTGTAAAACAGCTAACTGATCATCTGCAGAGGAATGGTCTATTTGAAGAGTTTCAGTCAGGTTTTAGAATTCATCATAGTACAGAAACAGCATTAGTGAAGGTTACAAATGATCTTATGGCCTCAGATAGTGGACTCATCTCTGCCCTTGTCCTGTTAGACCTCAGTGCTGCTTTTGATACTGTTGACCATAAAATTTTATTACAGAGATTAGAGCATGCCATAGGTATTAAAGGCACTGCGCTGCGGTGGTTTGAATCATATTTATCTAATAGATTACAATTTGTTCATGTAAATGGGGAATCGTCTTCACAGACTAAGGTTAATTATGGAGTTCCACAAGGTTCTGTGCTAGGCATTGCTTAAATTTTCATTGTTACGATAAAACTGAAGTTATTGTACTTGGCCCCACAAATCTTAGAAACATGGTGTCTAACCAGATCCTTACTCTGGATGGCATTACCCTGACCTCTAGTAATACTGTGAGAAATCTTGGAGTCATTTTTGATCAGGATATGTCATTCAAAGCGCATATTAAACAAATATGTAGGACTGGTTTTTTGCATTTACGCAATATCTCTAAAATTAGAAAGGTCTTGTCTCAGAGTGATGCTGAAAATCTAATTCATGCATTTATTTCCTCTAGGCTGGACTATTGTAATTCATTATTATCAGGTTGTCCTAAAAGTTCCCTGAAAAACCTTCAGTTAATTCAAAATGCTGCAGCTAAAGTACTGATGGGGACTAGAAGGAGAGCATATTTCACCCATATTGGCCTCTCCTCATTGGCTTCCTGTTAATTCTAGAATAGAATTTAAAATTCTTCTACTTATAAGGTTTTGAATAATCAGGTCCCATCTTATCTTAGGGACCTCATAGTACCATATCACCCCAATAGAGCGCTTCGTTCTCAGACTGCAGGCTTACTTGTAGTTCCTAGGGTTTTTAAGAGTAGAATGGGAGGCAGAGCCTTCAGCTTTCAGGCTCCTCTCCTCTGGAACCAGCTCCCAATTCAGATCAGGGAGACAGACACCCTCTCTACTTTTAAGATTAGGCTTAAAACTTTCCTTTTTGCTAAAGCTTATAGTTAGGGCTGGATCAGGTGACCCTGAACCATTCCTTAGTTATGCTGCTATAGACTTAGACTGCTGGGGGGTTCCCATGATGCACTGAGTGTTTCTTTCTCTTTTTGCTCTGTATGCACCACTCTGCATTTAATCATTAGTGATTGATCTCTGCTCTCTTCCACAGCATGTCTTTTTCCTGATTCTCTCCCCTCAGCCCCAACCAGTCCCAACAGAAGACTGCCCCTCCCTGAGCCTGGTTCTGCTGGAGGTTTCTTCCTGTTAAAAGGGAGTTTTTCCTTCCCACTGTCGCCAAGTAAGCCTGCAGTCTGAGAGCGAAGCGCTCTATTGGGGTGATATGGTACTATGAGGTCCCTAAGATAATTATCTTAGATAATAAGATAAGATAATTATATAAGACATTTATATAGCGCTTTTCCATCTGCATCAGGAACTCAAAGCGCTTTACAAATATGCCTCACATTCACACATTCACGCGGACACACTGATGTCAGGGTGCTGCCATGCAAGGTGCTCACGACACACAGGGAGCAACTAGGGAATTAAGGACCTTGCCCAAGGACCCTTAGTGATTTTCTGGTCTGGCTGGGTTTTGAACTGAGGATCCTCTGGTCATCCTCTTTTCTGTGTGGAGTTTACATGTTCTCTCCATGTTTGTGGGGGGCCTCTCCGGGTGCTACGACTTCCTCCCACATCCAAACACATGCAGGTTAGGTGAACTGGTGACTCTAAATTGACTGGAGGTGTATGTGTGTGTCTGAATGGGTTTGTCTTTCTATGTGTGGCCCTGCGACAGGATGGCATTCGTTCCAGTGTGTACCCCGCCTCACACCCTGTGACCACTTGGAAAGCCCCCTTCCACCCTGTGACCCTTGACTGGAGTTAGCCTGTATAGAAAATGAATGAATCAGATTTCTGTGTGTGTGTGTGTGTGTGTGTGTGTGTGTGTTAAACTTGGTCACATGAACAAAGAATATCACATAATATAAATGCTATGGCTTTTTTTTCTTCTTTTTTTTTTAGGTAATTTTAAATTTATTACAAGATTGAAAACCAAATACTTTTTAAATTTATTTTTAACTATATCTCATGGATGACCTGCAGTACCTTCAGGGCATATGAGGGGACCACAGACCACACTTTTGGAATCATTGTTATAGACAATTATAAGTTTGATTTGTGTGTTAGATGTGCACATAGGCCATGCAACAGTAGATGGAAGATTTTCTTTTTCAACTTTTTCAGTTTCCTTATTCTTTTTCAGATACTTTTCACAGAACATTGGTTATCTCTGCTATGCACAGTTTGTTTGCTTTTTGACACTTGGTTTCCGACTGATACCTGGAAGATAGACAAACAGGCATAAAACTGGAACATCCATCCACTTCTGGTGGTGTAGGTGAATCCATAACAGAAAAATCAAAGTGATTGAGGCACTTTTGACTGAGATATAAAAAATATACTAAATAGCCTTTTCAATATCAAATTCAAATGTCCACAAAATCCACAATCCGGATCAAACTTTTCAGTGAGTGCCAGTCTGTACCTCACTTTCAAATTAGAGAGTGATTGGGGCATGTTTGATTAAGATATAATGTAAAATATACATTAAATGGGGTTTTCCATGTTAAATTTAAATGGCCACAAAATCTGTAATCTGGATCAATAAGTGTCAGTCAATAAAGAATACCATCCTACATAATGCCCACACATATGAAAGAAGTTTGATGTTTTTTGACAGTTATGAATTTTTGAAAATTTGTTCAGTGTTGACCAACTTTGACCAATGACCTTGAAAATTTAATCAGTTGTTGCCTATCAGAATATGAATCCTCTGTAAAAATTTCATTATGATATATGAAAAATTGTGGTTCCAGACTGTTCATAAACAATCAAACAAACAGGGGCGAAAACGCAACTTCGTTGGTGGATGTAATAAAGATATGCTTTGAAACCAGGATCCATCAACTCAAAGTCGAGGAGCACTGAGCCATTTTCACCATAATTATCAGATCCATGAGGACTAATGATGTCTTTGCGGCCCTGTGACTGCCTCTGGTCACAGTGAAATCACCCATAACCAGTGGGGTGTCACTTCTACCAGAGAAAGACATCTACATCACTGGCTCTCCAACCTGGTCCTCACGGACCCCATACCCTGCTCTGCATAATGCCAATTAGCTCACTGAGGCTTGCTCAGCCAATTAAGAGCTTATAAACACCTGAAGGAGCCAATGGATTTTTGGCAGAGCAGGGAGAGATGAAAAAATGCAACAGTCAGGGGGTCTATGGGGAACAGCATCGGGGAACCAGTTATCTACAAGTCAATTTGAGGCTGTAACAGGTGTAAGATGGAGCTCCTGGAGCTTTACTGTCTTGAACTCATTGTAGTCTCTCCTTTGTTTGTTTTTCTTTTTTTCTGTTATCATTTTGACACCCAGCACTCGCGTCCTCTACAAACATGATACCATTTGCACTCGTGGGTATGTTGGTCTTAAAATGAGGTGTGAGACCTGGTGCATTCATATCATCGGTCACCAGAAGGATTTGCACAGATTTGTATTTGCTTCACACCAGTAGAGCAGGCAGGACCTTAAATGTCAAAAAGATAATGACTCACCAGGGTTCTAGCTAGGACCATTTTAGTACCCGGTAAATTATGTGATCGTGGCTCATAGCTTTGGGGGCCCGCGGGCCCCTGGATCAGTTGTCCCCCAAAGCTATATGGTTTTATACCACTAAAACATTCTTGGCAAGCCTTATTTTAACTCATTTTGGGTGGTTTTAGATGCACTGAAAGCAAGAATAATAAACAAAAAATTATATTTATGCTGTAATATTTATAAGATCAAAGTTCTTTTTTGTATGTTTCTGTCAAGGTCTAAGTTAATAAATAAAATAATTTTTAAAATGTTAAAAACATTATTTAATGGGAATAGCATTTACTCTGTTCTTCAAAAATGCCACACAGATTTTAATCCAGTGAAGCAAGCAGTTTTTCTGTCATCCTGTTTTGTTTTGGGGTTTTTTTTTGGGGGGGGGGGGGGGGGGGGGGGGGAGTTCAACAATTTGAGTGGGATTGCATTACGTTTTCTTTTTAAACAATATATAACACCTAATTGCCTTGTTTGAGAAAGAGCTGAACCTGGACTAATTTGTCAAACCTGCTCTTTTAAATGAAAAACTTTGTGAATCAGTTTTTCACCTCTCTCTCTCTCTCTCTCTCTCTCTCTCAAATGCAGAGCTTTTTGGAAATACAAAGCCTTTCAACTGTAAAATAAACAGAAAATTTCTGAATGTATCATCAGATACAGAAGCGGCCCTGGATTATTTAATGTGCAATTTTCATGGCAGAGATTTTTTTCCTTCAGTTCAGAGCACAGCAGAGATGCTGTTTACAGCTGCTGCTGTTCACTGTGGCCACAGAACATGCTGACCCTCTGACCTGTGCTGTTTGCGATTTGATACAACGAAAATGAGAAATATATTTCTCATTACTTTAATTATTGGTTTAAAATGGCAAAACTATGACAATTAGCTTGAAATATGATCAAATTGGTACATTTTCAGCAACATTTCACTTCATTCTTCAGAAATTCTGTGCTGGGTGGCACAGCCAATTTGAACCCGAGAGCCGGGTGGAAATTTGTAGTACCAGCCGCAGCCGCCTGGTGCCTGCCCACCATGGCTAGGACCCTGATAATCACTCATGTCCACCACAAATAGATTTACATTTCAGCCGCTGTAGTGCACTAATGAATTATTAAATGTGTGGTTTAGATTTGCATCAACTGACATATTTAACAACTGAAGTCACTCTGGAAGAACGATATCTAACGATCATAACTAACAATGTCAGATTAATGACTTGAGAATGACTTGACGGTGAGTCCATCCCAACTCTGGACTACAACAACAACAACAAAAACGGTATAAAACTGAGTGTAGAAGTAAAAGGTATGTATTCCTGTTGTGTTGCACTGAGCCCCTACTTTGGAGTCTATTTTCAAGATAGTCTTTTTAAAGTATTTGTTTTTTGATTGTTCAAAAACTAAACGCTATGATTGTGTGTGCAATTACTGAGAGGTGATACAATTTTGAATCATTTGATATTTAAGTGGTATATTAAAGGGGGTGTACCTGCCCGCTGTATAGTGTACTCCCACCTACTATGCACGCTATGGCTATTATACACTAAAGTGCTCTCCTGTATTAGCTTTTTAATAGCTGCTCTGTGTATGCTTATTGAACATGGCAGCTGCTGCAGTATTTTATAAATCTTGGCTTTGGAGAAGATGTTGCTACATACACAAATAAATGATTCATTATTGCATAAATAAGAATGAAGAAGAACAAATTAGTAATTTAATAGTCATCTGAATCTGAAATGTCTGGCTGTGTGTCCACTATTTGAGCATTTTGACAATGACCTTTTTAAAAATCTTGCAGCAGTTGTCCTGTGTGTCAAAATGGAACAATTTCTGTACTCTTTCCCGCAGAGCCTATGCAGTTCTGCTGACAGTAACGTCTATTGGCTATAGTCACTTATGTGCTGATAGCAGCATGTGATCTGGCTGGTAGAGGCAACGGTATATCGGGCTAATAGGTCAACCATGCAGAGGGCCACTTACCATTAAGCCAAGGCCCTTGGGACATACACACATTAGACGCAGTACAGTAAGCAATAGCGAATACCTTAGAGGATTGTTAAAAATATCATTTTCTGAGGTACGCTGTGGAGACACCACACAGCGCTCTTGGAGGACCAAAACAACATAAATACTTGTGTACAGTAAACACCTGGGATTAGTCTGGGATGCAAATAGCACCAGATAACATTATTCACTTTCCACTTACTTTGTGCTCAAAGTCAGAGAGGAAATAATTCATTAGCAGAATTAATGTTTGTAACATGGATGCCAGAGGAAACTTGCCGGCTGTTTAGCAGTAGGCCAAGATCTTCATCAAAACACGGCAATTTGTTAAATGAATGTGAACCCCCAATGATAATTTTCACTGTGTATAAAATAGGATCATCTCATTTATCTGTAATAAATTGTTCTATAGGTATTAAATGCCACATTCATTATAACAGAAATGAATGGTGTGAGCATTTGAGGCTGGAGCAATTGCAGTAATTCAGTCGATGGAGCAGATATTTACATACGAACATTTAATGGCTTTTTTAAAAACATACGAGGTCTGTCAAAGCAACGGTCCTTTTTATTTTTTTCAAAAACTATATGGATTTCATTCATATGTTTTTACGTCAGACATGCTTGAACCCTCGTGCGCATGCGTGAGTTTTTCCACGCCTGTCGGTGACGTCATTCGCCTGTGAGCACTCCTTGTGGGAGGAGTCGTCCAGCCCCTCGTCGGAATTCCTTTGTCTGAGAAGTTGCTGAGAGACTGGCGCGTTGTTTGATCAAAATTTTTTCTAAACCTGTGAGACACATCGAAGTGGACACGGTTCGAAAAATTAAGCTGGTTTTCAGTGAAAATTTTAATGGCTGATGAGAGATTTTGAGGTGATACTGTCGCTTTAAGGACTTCCCACGGTGCGAGACGTCGCTCAGCGCTCTCAGCCGCCGTCGTCAGCCTGTTCAAGCTGAAAACCTCCACATTTCAGGCTCTATTGATCCAGGACGTCGTGAGAGAACAGAGAAGTTTCAGAAGAAGTCGGTTTTCAGCATTTTATCCGGATATTCCACTGTTAAAGGAGATTTTTTTAATGAAAGACGTGCGGACGGGTCCGTGCGTCGGGACGCAGCCGACGCGGTGCGGCGGCACAGGAAAAACACCTCCGTGTTGATAACCATTTGTAAAATCCAGGCGGCTTTTGACGGCTTTCAGTGGAGTGAGTATATGAGAAATTGTTTAACAGCAGGACATGTTCCAACTTGTCCTTAAGGCTTTCAACAGAGGTGTTTTTCCTGTGGCGGAGCGTCGCGCGGACCCGTCCACACGTCTTTCATTAAAAAAATCTCCTTTAACAGTGGAATATACAGATAAAATGCTGAAACCGACTTCTTCTGAAACTTCTCTGTTCTCTCACGACATCCTGGATCAATAGAACCTGAAATGTGGAGGTTTTCAGCTTGAACAGGCTGACGACGGCGGCTGAGAGCGCTGAGCGACGTCTCGCACCGTGGGAAGTCCTTAAAGCGACAGAATCATCTCAAAATCTCTCATCAGCCGTTAAAATTTTCACTGAAAACCAGCTTAATTTTTCGAACCGTGTCCACTTCGATGTGTCTCACAGGCTTAGAAAAAATTTTGATCAAACAAAGCGCCAGTCTCTCAGCAACTTCTTAGACAAAGGAATTCCGACGAGGGGCTGGACGACTCCTCCCACAAGGAGTGCTCACAGGCGAATGACGTCACCGACAGGCGTGGAAAAACTCACGCATGCGCACGAGGGTTCAAGCATGTCTGACGTAAAAACATATGAATGAAATCCATATAGTTTTTGAAAAAAATAAAAAGGACCGTTACTTTATTGACAGCCCTCGTATGTTCACTTTTGTTGCACTCACGTGTTGCATTAGGACATGTTGGGTGTTGATGTTTAACCAGTACGTCAATATATGTGTGTGTGTGTGAGAGAGAGAGAGAGAGAGCGCACTAACAGTATAACTTAGTTTTAATCCAATTTGGACCAAATAAAGATCAAAAACAATTTGATTTTGGAGGAAAAAATAAGTTGAAAGTCAAGGTTACAGGCCAAAGTGAAAATTGTGGGCCCACTGCTTTGGACTTCAGTGAAGCATGCTTCTGACCAAAGCACCCTCACTTCAATTTCTCCAAAAGACAGGAAAATTAAGGCGGCCTTGAGCGAGACCCTTAATACCCAAATTGCTCCCAATGTCCAGTTGGGCTACCTTGCATGACAGCACCTTGACAGTGTTAATGTGAGGCATCACTGTAAAATGCATTGAGCATCTTCATCAGGCTTGTTTAAGGAACTGGACCAATATACACACACTGAAAAAAGTGAAACACAGTGCACTTCATTCAAAGTACTTATTTACATTGGTCTAATGGAAAATTGTGGTTTCCAGTTTAAATCTGCTGGAATCACTTTACAAAATCATAAATATACACTGTGAGAAACTAAAACATTAGCTGTAACAAATTACATCAATTTTTTTAAGTTGATCCAAAGTAGCATTTTTTTTCAGTGCATACTGTGAGTATTATTAGGGCCTATCCACATGGAGATGAGTCTAGGAGTATCCACAAATGTTTTGTATCATATCAGGATTCTGTCTACATGAAGCCGGTGTTTTCAGAGCCTGAAAATATTGCTTTTTGAAAATGGATCAGAGAATGAATAAATCTCAAAATGCCAACTTTACATTTTCATGTGTACAACCAAGACAACTTTTGTGAAACAATGATGCCATAATCCCACTTTTCTATCCTCAGCCGCAAGACATCATGTTTTTCTCTGTCAGGTGTCTCGGATACTGTGCCTGAAATGCATCCATTATATCAGCATATTTGGATTGACATGATTCCTAGTCAACATTCTCTTGTACTTTAGTTCACTTATAATCCAGTGTAACTCCAAGCAGAAGTTCGCATGCTCCACATCATCATCTACATTTTTTTGTGGGAGTGTTACGGTGCCACATACAGGTCTGGCATATATACTACAGTGTTTTCAGTCATTTTCAGTAGTTTTGTGTGTATGCAGCTATTTTTTTAAAACTGTGTCACATTTACAAAACACTTTTTGAAAATGACAGAAAAGTTCAGTTTCTGTGTGGACAAGACAGCAAATTGAGACTGACCGATATATCAATGTGTCATTATGTATTTTATCCAGCAGAGTGCGCATGAACAACATTGTTTACAATGCTGTCAAGCATGGTTAGGACCATCATCACCCCTTGGTCACATTAGCTGTCAGAAACAAAGGCAGAGGGACCAGCTGTCATTCATTTTCAGTCAGAGTGGCTGTTTTGCAGCAACAAGAGGTCGCTATGCCAACAACTAGGTGGGGCTAAAATTGATTAGTTTATTTTATGAAAATCGGAGTGAAAGCAGCATGATGCGTGTTGGTTAGTTGGTTATATTTATAGTTATTTATAATAAAGTTTATGTTTAAAATGTAAAACATCAAGTCTCAATTACATTTCTTTGTCATAAGGGTTTGATAAAGAAATTATATATAAGAATCATTTCTCTTCGTTATGTATATATCGGCAGACGTATTGGTATCGGTATCATAAATGTTTTACTCCCCAGTACTGGAAACATAGCCCCCCATATATATATACTCAACAAAAATATAAACGCAACACTTTTGGTTTTGCTCCCATTTTGTATGAGATGAACTCAAAGATCTAAAACTTTTTCCACATACACAATATCACCATTTCTCTCAATATTGTTCACAAACCAGTCTAAATCTGTGATAGTGAGCACTTCTCCTTTGCTGAGATAATCCATCCCACCTCACAGGTGTGCCATATCAAGATGCTGATTAGACACCATAATTAGTGCACAGATGTGCCTTAGACTGCCCACAATAAAAGGCCACTCTGAAAGGTGCAGTTTTATCACACAGCACAATGCCACAGATGTCGCAAGATTTGAAGGAGCGTGCAATTGGCATGCTGACAGCAGGAATGTCAACCAGAACTGTTGCTCGTGTATTGAATGTTCATTTCTCTACCATAAGCCGTCTCCAAAGGCGTTTCAGAGAATTTGGCAGTACATCCAACCAGCCTCACAACCGCAGACCACGTGTAACCACACCAGCCCAGGACCTCCACATCCAGCATGTTCACCTCCAAGATCGTCTGAGACCAGCCACTCGGACAGCTGCTGGAACAATCGGTTTGCATAACCAAAGAATTTCTGCACAAACTGTCAGAAACTGTCTCAGGGAAGCTCATCTGCATGCTCGTCGTCCTCATCGGGGTCTTGACCTGACTCCAGTTCGTCGTCGTAACCGATTTGAGTGGGCAAATGCTCGCATTCGCTGCCGTTTGGCACGTTGGAGAGGTGTTCTCTTCACGGATGATGCGAAGGAGATGTGTTGCACTGCATGAGGCAAATGGTGGTCACACCAGATACTGACTGGTATCCCCCCCCCAATAAACCAAAACTGCACCTTTCAGAGTGGCCTTTTATTGTGGGCAGTCTAAGGCACACCTGTGCACTAATCATGGTGTCTAATCAGCATCTTGATATGGCACACCTGTGAGGTGGGATGGATTATCTCAGCAAAGGAGAAGTGCTCACTATCACAGATTTAAACTGGTTTGTGCACAGTATTTGAGGGAAATGGTGATATTGTGTATGTGGAAAAAGTTTTAGATCGTTGAGTTAATCTCATACAAAATGGGAGCAAAACCAAAAGTGTTGCGTTTATATTTTTGTTGAGTATATATATATATATATATACTATGAAGTCTGATCACTTTACTATTAGTCACATGACCATGGATGACTGACAATTTAAAGTCAAGGTTATCACTGTTAAACGGTCTGCAGGGACTTTTTCTTTAACCACTGCTCAGGGGGTTGGTAAGATTTGCTCAAACCCTTGTGAAGCACTTTGGGGTGACTTATATTGGGATTTGGCCCTATAAAAATGAATTGAACTGGATTGGAGCCAATATAGATTAAACATGGTGGAAGGGTTGTGTGTTAGTTTAGGATAAACTGGTTCAGTTTTGGACAAACTTGATCAAATGCTAAATTTACACAGAACCATATATTATTACATCATCAACAATTCACAAAGAGTTCATTTGCATACCCGTTTTATTCATTTGTTTAGCTAGCATCGTGCTTCTGACGCTGTGCTTTCTTTCATGACTGTTGGATTAACTCTGTTTTTGTAATATTGAAAATCCAACTGAACAAAACTTTCATGAAATCTCTTGGAGAGGTGGGACCTGGGCCAGGAACGAACACTTGAAATTGGACAGGACTGGATAACGAAATGAAGGTAGTTACGGTGGGGGGAATCACCTTCTTTAACTTCACAAGAATTTCATCGGGCATCCTCAGTAAAACTTGACCCAAATCCCACTGTGGTTCTGCTACTGCCAAAAGAAGAAATTGTACTTGATACAAAGTATTTGAACTTTTAACATAGTATTTTCTAGATATGCTGGTGGAACTTGGCAGAGGTGCACACTCTACTGAATTCCCTTCTAATTGTTACTCTTTTACCCTTTGAACACAGCAACAATAAGAAGGAACTCTAATTTTGTTCTATTCAGTATTCCAAATTGGAATTTTTATGTTTTCATTCACTTACCTCATTTAATTGTGGCTCAACCCCTTGAAAGTCCAATCTAATGTAGATGTTAATGTAATATACATTTTTCCATTACATAATACTGTTAAACTCATTAGGCACAGAATGTACTGACTGCTGGATGATAATGAATATTACCACTGGTGAAATATTAGGTTAAAGAAATGTAAGTATGCACATTACATGAAGAAATAATATTATTACTTGTGCTTTTTTTGAGTGTATTTAATGAGCTTAATTTTACTTTGAGTACGATTTGTGCAAGCTGTACATCAGCGTTTGTGGTTTGAACACTAATAAAATGAAACGTTCATGTATCTAATCAGGAAGCTCATGAGAATGACAAATTGACAACATAATTTTGTATGAATTATGAAAATTGTACTTCTGGTACAAATTCAATTTCATTTCACTCCCGCTGCAGACATTGCTCCACTCCTGTAATATGACCAGTGTGACTTCTACCTATTATCTCAGTGTACATCAGCATGATTAAGGAACTATTCTGAATATATTAAATGTTTTTTTTGCACTGCTTTGTGGCAGGTATTACTCCAACGTTGACCTAGAAGTGCCGCTATTGGATGAAACGACCAGAAATCACAATCCTGGGCGACTCTTAGCCTATACGTGGACAGGTTACCAGTGATGTCACGGTAACCTGCTGCATTATTACTGATTAATCATTCCAACGTCACAGGAGGGGGGACGATTTTAACACTGTTTTAAATATTCAATACTTAGATGTAAGTGACAGAATGCCTATTTTTATACTCCTTCACATTTTTATATGTGCAGCAGAAAAATTCTACACTAATGCAAACATAATGTTGAGTATGCGTTGAGTGATTCTGGGTAATATTACAGCAAAGCCATGAGATACTGCAGTACTTGTCCGGGCACCACCAAATGCTGTGCCGTTATGCAATCCTCTATATTCTATTTTAATCAATTAAATGTAACCCATTTCAATAAAACAAGAAACAGTGCAACCAGATTATTTGCATATCAGCAGCAAATATAATATTTAAAATGCTTAAAATGGGATTTTTGGTGTCCTGGGCTGTCTGCCACAGCAAACCCATGTGGCTTAACCATCTACTGTGTTGCCGCAGAGTCCTGCATCTTCAAAACGCTACCTTTGATTGGATGACAGAGTGGGAAAATGACAAAGGAAGGTGGGGGCTTCGGGGGGGAGGGAGTGTGTCTGTGTGTGTTTCTTGGGGTGGGGGAGGACTCTAGGGAGATTTCAATGCATACCAAACAGGTCTGGCACAGGCTGGCTGTGAGAATTTTCATTAGTGCCTTCAAACGGGACTCCCTCCCCTCCGTCTGCTATTCTGACGCTGCGCTTACGCATTTCTCCAGGTGCCTGACTCACCCATAAATCAGCTATCGGGAGTAATCGTCAAATTCAAATGCACTTGCTTGGACATTACTGGAAACATTCCACGAGATGAGTTTCTGTGCTCTCGCACCTGTGCAAGCGTGCAGACGAATACAGCCAAGGAGAGACTTACCTTCTGTGGGTGAGGTTTTCAGTCGTTTGCACAGTCCCTCTGTGCCCCCGTAGTCCTCCTGGATCTTGACCACCGCCTCCGTGCCACGCAGCTCCATCAACAAGCGCAGATCCATGACCGAGCAGCCAAAGCCAGCTGCATGGTTCCCCTCGTTTCTTTGGTTCTTGGCGTAAAAATCGCTGTTGGAAAGGTCCCCCATGATGTCAACTAGTCGACTCAGTCAGATAAGTGTTCGTTATTGCTTAGAGATCAGTCAAAAAAATAAAAAGCTTCTACAACAGAGAGATGAGCTCAATCTCATCCCAAGGGGGAGGAAAAAAAATCCAAGACAGGACTCAAGAAGGCAACCGCAGAGGAGGGGAAAAGGAGAAAAAAAATTTGCCACTTATAGAGGGGATTAATAAGGGGGGAAAAAATCCAAGGGCTCAATAAAAAAATGAGAAGCAGCTTCTCTGATTCAGGAGAGACTGTCAGATATCAGCACACCAAAAAAGAAAAAAAAAATCAAACAGAAGAAACATAAGAAGAGAGGAAAGAGCAGGAGAGAACAAGGAGAGGAGAGACGGTGGAAAACCAGTGGCGAGCATCCAGGTGAGCGTCGGACAGCCCCAGTGGTCAGGTCCTGAGGAGGGTGGAGGATGGTGCCTTCAAGTCCCGTTGGTCTCAGGCTCACCACGGCTGCAGTCCAGACACGCTCCATGTGTGGCTTCCCATTGCTGCTGTTTTGGTTTAGCCTCTGCTGCCTCTCTGTCTCTACATGGTGGTCTTCTCCATCACTGCTACAGAGACAGAAGGGGGGGGCAGATGAATAAAGAGGTGAGGGAGCAGATGAGAGAGGCAGAGACAGAACACAAGGATGAGCACTGCGTTCTCAGGGCAGGGGTGAATGCAGCGGTAGAGGGTGCATGGATGAAGGACAGCCTGTCCTGACTGCCGCAGTGAATGTGGCTCGATCTCCTCCTGCTGCTGCTACCCTCATTCTGAGGACACACCAACTGACAGAGAGAAAGAGAGGGAGAGCAAGAATTCGAGAGAGACGGAGGGCGGAGAGCAACGGATGCTCCTTTCTGGTGCAGAGCAGAGAGGAGTTGTGTGCGGGTGGGAGGCTGGGGGTGCTCTGACGACAAAGCGGAGAGCCAGCACGTAACGTGGAGCTATCACAGGGAGGATGGGCTAAGATGTGGAGCTGCCGCTATCGGGTTCTGCCAGGTCCCCTCTCTTACTGTTATCGGACCGCTCATATCTAAGGACAACTTCAGTGTTTTTCCTGATTTTGAGTCGAGAAACTTGTGTGTGTGTGTGTGTGTGTGTGTGTGTGTGTGTGTGTGTGTGTGTGTGTATATCAGTGGGATTGCTTAAATACAGAATTTCAGTGAAATGTACTTTTAAACTGAAATCAGATCTGTTTACCTCCATCCTCCTTGTAATTAGTATTTCAGTTTTCACAGGTACGGGCAGTGATAAAATATGTGTGTGTGGGTGTGTGTCTGTCTGTCCATCCATCTGATATATAACAGCCACAGCAGATCAATTGTTTCCACCTCACCCTGTTCTCTGTATCTTCCTCTGTCACACCAACCACCTCCATGTCCTCCCTCAGCACATCCATAAACCTCTTTGACCTCCCTCTTCTCCTCCTGCCTCCTCATTCCTAATCTTGTCCATTCTCATCACTCTCAAAGACAATCGCAACATCTTCAGCTCTGCCACCTCCAGCTCTGCTTCCTGTCTTTTTGTTAATGCCACTGTTTCTAAGCTGTACAAATGGCTGATCTCACTACTATCTTGTAGACTTTCCTCTTCACTCTTCATTCTTCAGTCACAAATCACTCCTGCCACCTTTCTCCGCCCACTCCACCCTGCCCGCACTCTCTTCTTCACCTCTCTACCACACACTGCATTACTTTGGACAGTTGACCCCAAGTAAGTATTCAAACTCATCTACTTTCACCTTTTCTACTCCTTGTAACTGCACTATTCCACTGGGCTCCCTCCTATTCACATACATGTACTCAGTCTTACTCCTACAGACTTTCATTCCCCTGCTCTCCAGAGCATATCTCCACCTCTCCAGACTAGACTCAACCTGGCTCTCTACTCTCATGACAGATCGCAACATCATCTGCAAACTTCATAGTCCATGGAGACTCCTGTCTGATCTCATCTGTCAACCTGTCCATCACCATTGTGAACAAGAAGGGACTCAGAGGTGATCCTTGGTGTAATCCCACCTCCACCTTGAATGAATCTGTCATTCCCACTACACATCTCACCGCTGTCACACTGTCCTTGTACATGTCCTGCACTGCCCTAACACACTTCTCTGCCACTCCAAATGCCCTCATGCAATACCACAACTCTTCTCTTGGCACCCCACCATAAGCTTTCTCTAAATCCACAAACACACAATGTAACTCCTTCTGGCCTTCTCTATACGTCAACAGTACTTTCAGACTAAACATTGTATCTGTAGTGCTCTTTCTCGGCATGAAATCATATTGATACTCACAGATTTTCAACTGTTTTCTAAGCCTAGCTTCTACTACTCTTTCCCATAACTACATGCTGCAGCTCACCAATTGGTACAAGTCCATTTCTCGTTACTTGCTATTCAGCTTCTAGTACAGTGTGCTATACGTCTTTTCCTTAGCTCTTGCCACTTATCTTTTCACCTTATGCAGCATCTCCTTGTACTCCTGTCTACTTTCTTCATCTCTCCAACTATCCCAATTTTGTTTTGCCAACCTCTTTATCGTTATGCTTTCCTGGACAACTTCATTCCAACCACCAAGTCTTAGTCTTTCTTCAGATGTCCAAATGTCACACCCAGTACCGTCCTAGCTGTCTCTTTCACCACATCTACAGTACTTTTCCAGTTGTCCACCATTGCTTCCCCTCCATCCAGTGTCTCTCTCACCTACACACTAAATTTCACACAACAGTCTTCCTACTTCAGCTTCCACCATCTGATCCTTTGTTGAGGTTTCACTCTCTTCTTCACCTCTAAAGTCATCCTACAAACCACCATCCCATGCTGTCTAGCTACACTCTCCCCTGCCACTACTTTACAGTCTCCAATTTGTTTTAGCTTGGATCTCCTACAAAGAATGTAGTCCACCTGTGTATACCTTCCTCCACTCTTATGTCACTCTGTGCTCCTCTCCTTTTCTTAAAGTAGGTATTCACCACAGCCATTTCCATCCTTTTTGCAAAATTAACTACGATCTGCCCTTCCACATTCCTGTCCTTGATGCCACATCTACCCATTACCTCCTCATCATCTCTATTCCTTCGCCATCATGCCCACTGAAGTCTGCTGCTATATACTGTATAAAACCTGCTAAGTCCACAATGGGTGCTTAGTTGACTATCAGAGTGTAAAATATTAAAGAATTTGAACTTCCCATTTTCATTTGGCTGATGGGAATCTGGAATGTGTTTTCTTTTAAATGCACATTTTAAAATACATTATTCAGAATTTTAAAAAATGTACTTATAGTTTTGCATCTGAATTCCTCTCGCTCTCTCTCATATATATATATATATATATATATATATATATATATATATATATATATATATATACACTCAACAAAAATATAAACGCAACACTTTTGGTTTTGCTCCCATTTTGTATGAGATGAACTCAAAGATCTAAAACTTTTTCCACATACACAATATCACCATTTCCCTCAAATATTGTTCACAAACCAGTCTAAATCTGTGATAGTGAGCACTTCTCCTTTGCTGAGATAATCCATCCCACCTCACAGGTGTGCCATACCAAGATGCTGATTAGACACCATGATTAGTGCACAGGTGTGCCTTAGACTGCCCACAATAAAAGGCCACTCTGAAAGGTGCAGTTTTATCACACAGCACAATGCCACAGATGTCGCAAGATTTGAGGGAGCGTGCAGTTGGCATGCTGACAGCAGGAATGTCAACCAGAGCTGTTGCTCGTGTATTGAATGTTCATGTCTCTACCATAAGCCGTCTCCAAAGTCGTTTCAGAGAATTTGGCAGTACATCCAACCAGCCTCACAACCGCATACCACGTGTAACCACACCAGCCCAGGACCTCCACATCCAGCATGTTCACCTCCAAGATCGTCTGAGACCAGCCACTCGGACAGCTGCTGAAACAATCGGTTTGCATAACCAAAGAATTTCTGCACAAACTGTCAGAAACCGTCTCAAAGAAGCTCATCTGCATGCTCGTCGTCCTCATCGGGGTCTCGACCTGACTCCAGTTTGTCGTCGTAACCGACTTGAGTGGGCAATGCTCACATTCGCTGGCGTTTGGCACGTTGGAGAGGTGTTCTCTTCACGGATGATGCGAAGGAGATGTGTTGC
Source organism: Thalassophryne amazonica (assembly GCF_902500255.1). Classification (NCBI taxonomy): domain Eukaryota; kingdom Metazoa; phylum Chordata; class Actinopteri; order Batrachoidiformes; family Batrachoididae; genus Thalassophryne; species Thalassophryne amazonica. Next base: position 47,355,044 of record NC_047105.1, on the reverse strand, counting down.
ACTGCATGAGGCAAATGGTGGTCACACCAGATACTGACTGGTATCCCCCCCCAATAAAACAAAACTGCACCTTTCAGAGTGGCCTTTTATTGTGGGCAGTCTAAGGCACACCTGTGCACTAATCATGGTGTCTAATCAGCCATCTTGGTATGGCACACCTGTGAGGTGGGATGGATTATCTCAGCAAAGGAGAAGTGCTCACTATCACAGATTTCGACTGGTTTGTGAACAATATTTGAGGGAAATGGTGATATTGTGTATGTGGAAAAAGTTTTAGATCTTTGAGTTCATCTCATACAAAATGGGAGCAAAACCAAAAGTGTTGCGTTTATATTTTTGTTGAGTATATATACACACACACACACACACACACACACACACACACACACACACACACACACACACACACACGTATATGGTGTAAGCACTCATAGTTGGTCCGTGATCCATACAGAATTTCCTGTATGCGCCTTGGGGCAACTCTTTGTTGTGATTTGGCGCTATATAAGAAAAAAGTTGATTGATTGATTGTATATTCGTTTTGTAAATTGTTTTGTCGATTTTGTCTATAGCATGGCCCAAGCAGAGGGTCACCCTTTTGAGTCTGGTCTGCTTGAGGTTTCTTCCTCAAATCATCACAAGGGAGTTTTTCCTTACCACTGTCACCTGTGTACTTGCTTTGAGGGATGGTAAGGTTAGATCTTACTTGTGTAAAGCGCCTTGAAGCAACTTTGTTGTGATTTGGGGCTATATAAATGAAAATGACCTGAAATTGAAAATTACAGAATGCTCCCCGTGGCCATGGCTTGGCACACATGTGAACTGAACATTAAATGCAACATGCAAAATGTAACATAAGTATGATTTCGTGCCATGGTGATTTGTTTTAAAGTGATAGCTGCATAAATTTAGATGGAGCCAAGGTAAACTCACAATCTGAATGGAGGTTAAAATATAATGCAATTCTAAAATGCTCTCGGTCATATGAGTATTGTGTTCCTTATAATTTTCAGTAGTTTAATTCATTATTAAGATCCTACTGTCTTACAATTGTACATGTTCAATAAAGCCCCGTATCAATCAATCACGCACGCTAACGTCCACGAATTGTTTTATAAATCAGTTCAGAGGTGTTATTAGGTTAAAAAAAAACAGCGTTTCAGTTTTAGACATGTTTATTTCTCGCTAGCTTTACATATATGGCAAAGAGGTTATAGTTACACACAAACAAAACAGATTTTCCACCTAGCTAGCAGCATGTGACGTGACCACGCTAACGTGCGCTAAATGGTTCATAAATCCTTCCAGAGGTGTTGTCAGGTTACAAAAACAGCATTTTCAGTTTTAGAAGTGTTTATTTCTCACTAGCTTTTACATAATATATAAGAAAAGTGTTATTTCTAGCCAAAAAAATGAAGCATAGTTACCAGCTAGTGACACCAGGAAGTGACATCACCACGCTAACGTCCGTGAGATCGTGGCATCAAGTTAGGTACAGAATGTGAGTTTTTAACCTCAAAATACTGTACCTCTTAAATATGTCAAGGCTAGTCATCTTCAAACTTGTCTAAGGTCTGTGTCCCAAGAATGTTCCCTGTGAATTTGAAGACTGTGGCAGTAATAGAACTGGACTTATGCTGTACACAGACAAATGGACGGATGGATAGACGGACAGATGGACGCCCAGTCTTCGCAATACCTGATGGCCATATATTGGCCTTGGGCGTGAGTACACATCATGCAATCATGAAAGCAGTCTGTTAAAAACAGCTTTGTGCTCTGCTTGCTGCATACTCAGCACACTTCTGGACCCAAAACTAAAGAAGCTGAGGATAAAGTTTCCGTTGTCTCTTCCCTGTGCAATCATGAGCTCACTGAACAGAGCACTGCACTCAAAGCATGTACAGAGCTGAGCTGGCAGACAGTCCACAGCTCCAGAAAATAACAAGGATTTCAGATTTTTTTTTATCCGAAAACATTTTTATTTTTTAGCATATCTTCTTGGCAAGATCACTGATCTGAATGAATTCAAAACTTTGGGTAGGACTAATGTATTTATCCCAAAAAGGTTAGGAAAAAAACTATTCTTGTTCCCCTCTCACCAGACAAAGTAGACATCCTCATCATTTTGAAAAAGAATTTGAAGTTATTAACTTAGATCATTTTTGTTCTATTTCTTTTATTTTTTACTTTTCATTATTGCCAAAGGCAATTTTTTATTCAAGGATACCGTTCATATTGCAGTTTAATACAACAATTAAGTATTTTATTTAAAAAAATTATGTAAAATATTGTTTGGTTTCATTTTTCATTCAGGGCCACAGGCAAAGGTTCCTATTTTTCATTGCTCATTAAGTTATTTTTTAAAATGGAAAGCAAAGTAGTATTTGTATTTTATTTAGTATTTCTAGCAGCAGTTTTTGTTTTTAATAGCAGTTTTATTCTTTTTTTTTTTCTTTTTGCTGATCCCAAAAAGATCCATTCTGTGGCTTAAAACCCATGTTCAGTCTGTGAGTTCTGTGATCAGTGATGCCCATAATTTTTCCTACAATAAGCAACAGGTTTGTTGTGTCACAAGGTTCTTGAACTGGAGCAGTATCTCCACCTCGTGGACAATTAATGCAGGTACACACACACATATATATCCATGTCATATTCCTACCAAGTCTAATCCAGCTAGGCTTGTTGGTTACTAAGATATATAAAAAAGGTGTTTTTGGACCAGTTTTTTTTTTTTTTCTTTGACCTTTAACCAAACTAATCCAAAATCTATTCAACTTGACATCTACTCCAAGCAATATTCTCACCAAGTTTGAATGTAATCTGTCAGTTGTTTGATTTATCTTTTCCACAGATATACAGATGCCAGTGAAAACAGTCTGCTCACTTCTTCGCCCACATGCTGGGTAGTGATTGTTTCAGCTGTAAAACTTAAATTCATCACCGCTTAAACGAAACTGGATCTACAGTGGTCTTAAAATAAAACCATGTCCCAGTGGGTGCTGATGACAACATCACTTCTTAAGTTTCCAAATGTTCAAACTATAGCAAACATTTTTTTCCCCTATACCTTGTTACTGTACACTAAAAATAAGTTGTCTTTCAACATAAAAGCAAATTATTTATGACTGTGAATCGCTTAAAGATGTTTTATTCCATTTCCAGACTCAAAACGACAGCTTGCTGTTGAACATTTGGCTCACTGAAAGATGAGTAAATGACCCAGTATCACATTACAAGATGCAGCGTGTTTTCTGCAGATTAAATTATCCAAATAAAATGCTCAGCAGTATTCTAACACTAAGAAAAAACACATGTTGATTCACTGTCAAAGACTGATGTCAAAGGGAAATTGTCCTGCTGCAAACATGCAACATGCAAAGACATGCTCAAAGCATGGGATGAGAAATTTACCAACATGTGAATGAAACGTCTTACTCAAGTGGAACTGGTCTTGTATGCATCCTTAGCAAAACAACAGACACCTGCAAAATATCTCTGAATCACAGATAAAGCTGCACATTTCCATTCAGCATTCTTGCACTTTTAGGGTTCATTTAGCTGCAGGTGGTCAGAAGGACATTACATGAAATCATACAGCAGATATTCAGTTAAAATATACAGTGTATCCTGATGTTATGTTACAGCCTTACTCCAAAATGGAGTAAATAAATATTTTCCCCGAAAATGTACTCACAGCATCCCATAATGACAATATGAAATATGTTTGAATTTTCTGCAAATTTATTAAAAAAAAAAAAAAAAAAAAAAAAAAACCTAAGAAATCACATGTACAGTGTTGTGAAAAAGTGTTTGCCCCCTCGACCCTTTACATGTTAGATTTTTATTAGGACGTCAAAAAACAAAACAAAATTCAGGACTTGTGTATTAGAATTCCTAAAATCATGCTCTTTAAACTCACAGTGAAAGGGAATCACTACATCATGAATTAAAAGAAACAAAAAATCTAAAAGCCAAAATGATGGTGTGAATAATAAGTAAGTGCCCCCTTTAGTATAGCATATGTAAAAGATCATTTTTATATACAGTTTTCTTTGGACAAGTCAGGGGATGGATACGTGAACATTCCCAAGACACTGACTATGTCTTGGACATTATTTACATGAATTATGAAGAAATACAAACAGTATAGCACTTTATGGTAAGTCTGTGTGGAGTAGGCAGTTCTCAAAAACTGAGTGACTGTATAAGGTGAAGAGTGAGGAAAGCCACCAAGCCACCAGGACAACCCTGAAGACGTTATAGAGCTCTGTGGCTGTGAATGAAGAAATTGTGCAGTTTTGAGTGTTGCATCACCAGTTATACGTACAGCATCATGATGAAGTGGTATAGAGAAGGTTTCTATAAAAAAAAAGAAAGGAAAAAAACAACACTTGAAAGTTCAGCTACAATTTGCCAGAAGGCACATTGGAGATTCAAGGATAGATTTGATTTTTTTTTTTTTAAGAAAATTATTCTCTGTACAACTCCACTATGAAGGCAGGAGTGGTGATACAAAATGCAAAATTGCACTATGCACAATCTCTTCAATCACAGCCACAGAAGTCTATAACTTCTTCAGGGTTGTCCTGGTGTCTTGGTGGCTTTCCTCACTCTTCACCTTCTTATACAGTCACTCAGTTTTTGAGAACTGTCTACTCCACACAGATTTACCATAGAGTGCCATACTGTTTGTATTTCTTCATAATTCATGTAAATAATGTCCAAGACATAGTCAATGTCTTGGGATTGTTCACGTATCCATTCCCTGACTTGTCCGACGAAAACTGTATATAAAAGTGATGGTTTACATGTGCTATACTAAAGGGGGCACTTACTTATTCACACCATCATTTGGGCCTTTAGATTTTTGTTTCTTTTAATTCATGATGTAGTGATTCCCTTTCACTGTGAGTTTGAAGAGCATGATTTTAGGAATTCTAATATACAAGGCCTGAAATTTTGTTTTGTTTTTGATGTCCTAATAAAAATCTAACATGTAAAGGGTCAAGGGGGCAAACTAGGGGTGTCGGAAAAAATAGATTCACGTCCGAATCGCAATTCTTATTTATTATGATTCTGAATCGATCCAAAATGTCCAAGAATCAATTTTTAAAAATCATTTTTTAAACATTTTCTTGTTTACTCGCTGCGTGTACTGTTTGTCAGGCAACGGCTTCCGTACTACAGCGTCCCTGCAAGGGGAGGGTTCGGCGTGCTTCAAACATTGCAGCTTAGCATGGCAGACGAAGAGTTAATTCAGCCAGCACCGTCTTTGCTGAAGGCAAATGTTTGGGCGCATTTTGGATTTTATTATTTGCTGCGTAAGAAGGAGCTTGACATGACTTATGTAGTGTGCAGAATCTGTAAAATGAAAGTCAAGTACTTCGGAAACACTTCAAATCTGCAAGCCCACATGCTACGTCATCACCTGGAGCTAAAAGAGGGGAGCAGCGTTCTCTGCCGACTACTGACCAGCGCTTCGCTAAACTGCCCGCCAACTCCAAACGAGCAAAGCAGATAAGTAAATTTACATCTAGAATCACTTGATTAACCTTGTAAAGCTGCATTTTCTTAAACATAAATATTTTTAAAATAATATAACTATTTCTCAGAGCTCTTTGAATCGAAAATCGATTCTGAATCAAATCGTCACCCCAAGAATCGGAATCGAATTGAATCGTGAGTCGTTGTACGATTCACATCCCTAGGGCAAACACTTTTTCAGAGCACTGTACATACGTATTCACACTCTTTGCTCAATACTTTGTTGATGCACCTTTTGCAGCAATTACACCTCAGATCTACTTGAATATGATTCCACAATCATGGCGCACCTATCTTTGGGCAGTTTTGCCCATTCGTCTTTGCAGCACCTCTCAAGCTCCATCAGGTTGGATGGGGAGCGTTGGTGCACAGCCATTTTCAGATCTCTCCAGAGATGTTCAATCAGATTCAGGTCTGGGCTCTGGCTGGGCCACTCAAGGACATTCACAGAGTTGTGCTGAAGTCACTCCTTTGATATCTTCACTTAGGGTCATTGTCCTGGTGAAAGATGAACTGTCGCCCCAGTCTGAGGTCAGGAGCGCTCTGGAGCAGGTTTTCATCCAGGATGTCTCTGTACATTGCTGCATTCATCTTTCCTTCAATCCTGACTAGTCTCCCAGATCCTGTAGCTGATAAACATCCCCACAGCATGATGCTGACACCACCATGTTTACTGTAGGGACGGTGCCTGGTTTTCTCCAAACATGATGCCTGGCATTCACATCAAAGAGTTTTATCTTTGTCTCATCAGACCAGAGAATTTTGTTTCTCATGGTCTGAGAGCCCTTCGGGTGCCTTTTGGCAAACTCCAGCTGTGCTGCCATGTGCCTTTTACTAAAGAGTTCCTTCCGTCTGGTCACTCTACCACGCAGGCCTCATTGGTGTGTCGCTGCAGAGATGGTTGTCCTACTGGAAGGTTCTCCTCTCTCCACAAAGGAATGCTGGAGCTCTGCCAGAGTGACCATCAAGTTCTTGGTCACCTCCCTGACTAAAGCCTTTCTCCCCTTATCGCTCAGTTTGGACGGGCAGCCAGCTCTAGGAAGAGTCCTGGTGAATCTGAACTTTTCCATTTATGAATGATGGAGACCACTGTGCTCAATGGGACCTTCAAAGCAGCAAAAAATATTTCTGTACCTTTCCTAGATTTGTGCCTTGAGAGAATAGTGTCTCGGCAGTCTACAGACAATTCCTTTGACTTCATGCTTGGTTTGTGTTCTGACATGCACGGTCATCTGTGGGACCTTTTACATAGACAGGTATGTGTCTTTCCAAATCATCTCCAATTAACTGAATTTAAACCAGGTGGACTCCAATTAAGCTGAAGAAACATCTCAAGGATGATCAGTGGAAACAGGATGCACTTACACTCAATTTTGAACTTCATGGCAAAAGCTGTGAATATGTACATGTGATTTCTTAGGGGTTTTTTTTAATGATTATTTTTAATAAATTTGCAAAAATCTAAAAATATATATACTTTTTTCACATTGTCATTATGAGGTATTGTGGGTAGAATTTTGAGAGGAAAAAGTGAATTTCATCCAATTTGGAATAAGGCTGTAACATAAAATGCAGAAAAAGTACAGAGCTGTGAATACTTTCCGGACCGCACCGTATTATTTTTATTATTATTGTTTTTCCTTCAACCTTTTCTGTTGCTGTGTTCCTCCTGCTAATCAGGTCCAATAAATGTTGGCACTATTTCTTCATGCCAAGACAGACACACGTGCTGATTAGATCTTCCGTAACAGTCAAATAAATGCAAACAAACTCTCTCCCAAGAAATGACATGCATGTCTCAGCATGTGTTTGCCTGATTGGCTCACCAAGTGGCTGTCTGAAGAGAACATCCCTGCACACATGTAAGTCTTTGTGGCACTGGATGGTATATACCTCCACTTATACTACATACCTTCTGCTTTAGCTCAAAGAGGACTGCTTAGTTTAAATACTACTGGCTGAGACTGTGCAGTAGATTAACAATGAGCCAACAAAATTAGTGATTAAGAACTAGAAGGGTGCTCAGCAGAACACATCTATTTGCCAAGGTGCAGCAGACCCTTCAATGACATCATCCTCACTCCACAAATCCAACACTGTGACCATTTTAATGTTTTTTTTTTAGCCTGCAAGCCGGCAAAGCAGAAAAGCAGGGTATTGTTTTCGCTGGTGTGTGCGTGCCTGCGTGCACAAGATAACCCAAAAACAGCTGGAAAGATTTCTGTCAAACATGGTGGGAATATTACTTGAATAGATATCTAAAGGTGATTAGATTTTGGAATAATTTGATGAAAGGCTGCAAGTCAAACTCAAGGAAAACATGGTCCGAAAAACTACTTTTTTTTGTATATGTCTTAACACACAAAAAGCCTGACTGGATCAAACCTGGTGTGACGATTACCTGGATAAGTATGTAGAGGCAATGACATTGAGTAGTTTGGTCAAAGGTCAAGGAAAACATGGTCTGAACAATATCTTTTAGTACAACTCAACAACCAAGAAGCTGCTGCAAGGCATGAATCAAATACTTTTTCTCAAACAATTTTTAGAATAAAAATGAGCCCACATTATTTTCACTGCTTAAATTTCTTCAGGAGAGATTTTATCTTAATAAAGACAACAGCGCTGTGATGTCACAGAAACACAAAGGATTCTGAGACAACTGTAATAATAAATGATTGACTAATTCTTAATTACAATGTTTAATGCAAGTTGTTGTGGTGAGCTTCTTAAAGCTTCTTAAAGTGTTGACCACAAGTGACTGCGATGTCTACATTAAGAAACAATGACAAAATGAGTGAATAGCGGTTACAAATGGTTGGGGTCAAAACTACTGGTGGATGGGTTACCACCACTTTGTGGCACATTTATTTTCTCTGTGTTTTTATATTTTTGTTCAACTGCTCTAACAACAGACAAGCACCTCAATGTTCATTTCACAAAAGTTGATTTTCTTTGCTCTCTCAGTTGTTATTCCGGTGAGGAACACAAGCAACAAGCAGATGTTAGAAGGCTAATTGAGTGTGCAAATGACAACAAACCTGCATGTACTTTAGAAAATGTTGAATTTATCAATAATGATATTTACTGATGTGCATACAACTGGTGTGTACCTGTGTGCAAAATACAGACTTTTTTGTTTGTTTGTTTAAACAACAGCATTTACAACCTTTTCTCCACAGTTTGATAAATGAAGGCCCAGAATTTTAGCATGTCTGTCTCAGGCCTGCTCACAACAGGCTGTTTCTGGGTCTGTAGCTTTAAATGCAAATGAGCCGTGTCTGACCACGCCCCTCCATGGAAGGAGATGTGCCTTGGGAGTGTGTATGTGCACAAACATGTTTTTGTCCATGCTGGATCAACTCTACAGGACAGGATGGGAATAAAAATGTGCATGCACATATGCGCACGCACAAACACACACACACAAAAAGCAGAAGCTGATTGCACCTTGTAAAAATCACCTCAAAACAAAGCAGTCACAGATACAGCATGTGGGAGAGAGAAAGCCATTAGCAAAGACAAATAATACAGTATGGACAGACTGAGCAGTGGTGCAACACAAAAGCAGCTGAAATGCAACTCAATGTAAACATACATATGTGTGGCAGTGGCAACACGTGCGCAAAGCATACCGTGTGTTTCAGGTATAACGTTTCCCACATTAGCTGCCATGCTAACAACATTAAACAGGCTGTCACGCTACACAGAGTAAAGCATATGGTAAAACGTATGGCTCCCAAGTTTGAATTTAGGTCAATGGCAGTCTGTACTGATCCACGATTTATCTTCTGAATTTTAGTAGTTGCTGTGGGTACAATAGGGAACCGCAGTCTCATTTGAACCCCTACGTGATATCGCAGGACTTGACCACTTCCGGGGACAGCCTGCACAAACACAGCATCACTTCTAAAGAATAAATGGTGTACTGTTTTTTTTTTTTCGGCTGCAATCACCGGAGCAGTCGCGAAAAGTGCAGTTTTTTTTGGTTCCCGGTGGAGAAGGGAAGACGGGCAAATGGGAGAGGTTGTGTCGGTAAGTTTTAGCCTACACACCTAGCCAGAGTAGCTGTGGTCTCTCGCCTCCACAACCGCCTCGACATGTTTGAGCTCTGGGTTATAAAACAAACCACAACAAATGTCTGCTTTTCACCGCATCATCACTTTTTCTTTGCATTTTCACTTTGCTTTGACTTGTAATATGCCTGAAAACTCAGAAAGTGCCATGTTCCTGATGGGGACAGCCGAGGGCTGTGCCCGGAAGTAGAATTATGCTCTTTCATTTAACCCCTTTAGCACCCACCCTCAAGCAAGACTACAATACCCACTTCAATCAATAATTAAATTTACTGACTTGGTCTGTAGATTTTCAAAAGCAAGTGGTTAAAAAAAAGAAAGTTTTATGTTCCTTTGTGCAGCCGACAACAACTCAGTCACATGTGGTGTACAACCATTACATTCTGAGTGCTGGTCCCAAGCAAGGATAAATGAGTAAGTTGTGTTAGTAAGGGGCATTTTAAAGGAAGAGTATGTTAAGAGTGTGTTGGAGGTTAAGCAAGTGCCTGACAGGGTAAAGTTGGATATTGAAGGGGTGATGATGAATATCATCAGTCAGAGGTGGGACAAAGTCACTGTGAAGTCATTCTCAAGTCATCAATCTGCAAGTCCCACGTCGAGTCTCAAGTCAGCTTGCAAACAATTGGTGGTCATTATGACTTGAGACTTGACTTGGGACTTGCTGATTCATGACTTGCGTGACTTGATAGTGACTTTGTCCACCTGTCATCAGTACATATGTCCCACTGGGTGGTTGTGAGATGAAGGAGAAAGATGATTTCTGGAGTGTGTGCCCAAGCATGAAAGAGTAGTGATTGGACATTGGACTTCATTTGGCATGGTGGTGAAGGGAACAGAGATGATGAGGAAGTAAAGGATAGATATGGTATCACGGACAGGAATGTGGAAGGGTAGATGGTTGTACATTTTGCAAAAAGAATGGAAATCGCTGTGGTGAATACTTTAAGAAAAAGGAGACGCATAGGGTGACATATAAGAGTGGAGGAAGGTTGACACAGGTGGACATTAGGTCTCTCTCTTCTAAGTCCCTGTTAGTAAATGATATAATAATTGATCAACATATTGATTTATTCTGCCTTACAGAAACCTGGTTACAGCAGGATGAATATGTTAGTTTAAATGAGTCAACACCCCCGAGTCACATTAACTGCCAGAACGCTCGTAGCACGGGCCGAGGCGGAGGATTAGCAGCAATCTTCCATTCCAGCTTATTAATTAATCAAAAACCCAGACAGAGCTTTAATTCATTTGAAAGCTTGACTCTTAGTCTTGTCCATCCAAATTGGAAGTCCCAAAAACCAGTTTTATTTGTTGTTATCTATCGTCCTCCTGGTCGTTACTGTGAGTTTCTCTGTGAATTTTCAGAACTTTTGTCTGACTTAGTGCTTAGCTCAGATAAGATAATTATAGTGGGCGATTTTAACATCCACACAGATGCTGAGAATGACAGCCTCAACACTGCATTTAATCTATTATTAGACTCAATTGGCTTTGCTCAAAATGTAAATGAGTCCACCCACCACTTTAATCATATCTTAGATCTTGTTCTGACTTATGGTATGGAAATTGAAGACTTAACAGTATTCCCTGAAAACTCCCTTCTGTCTGATCATTTCTTAATAACATTTACATTTACTCTGATGGACTACCCAGCAGTGGGGAATAAGTTTCATTACACTAGAAGTCTTTCAGAAAGCGCTGTAACTAGGTTTAAGGATATGTTTCCTTCTTTATGTTCTCTAATGCCATATACCAACACAGTGCAGAGTAGCTACCTAAACTCTGTAAGTGAGATAGAGTATCTCATCAATAGTTTTACATCCTCATTGAAGACAACTTTGGATGCTGTAGCTCCTCTGAAAAAGAGAGCTTTAAATCAGAAGTGCCTGACTCCGTGGTATAACTCACAAACTCGCAGCTTAAAGCAGATAACCCGTAAGTTGGAGAGGAAATGGCGTCTCACTAATTTAGAAGATCTTCACTTAGCCTGGAAAAAGAGTCTGTTGCTCTATAAAAAGCCCTCCGTAAAGCTAGGACATCTTACTACTCATCACTAATTGAAGAAAATAAGAACAACCCCAGGTTTCTTTTCAGCACTGTAGCCAGGCTGACAAAGAGTCAGAGCTCTATTGAGCCGAGTATTCCTTAACTTTAACTAGTAATGACTTCATGACTTTCTTTGCTAATAAAATTTTAACTATTAGAGAAAAAATTACTCATAACCATCCCAAAGACGTATCGTTATCTTTGGCTGCTTTCAGTGATGCCGGTATTTGGTTAGACTCTTTCTCTCAGATTGTTCTGTCTGAGTTATTTTCATTAGTTACTTCATCCAAACCATCAACATGTCTATTGGACCCCATTCCTACCAGGCTGCTCAAGGAAGCCCTACCATTATTTAATGCTTCGATCTTAAATATGATCAATCTATCTTTATTAGTTGGCTATGTACCACAGGCTTTTAAGGTGGCAGTAATTAAACCATTACTTAAAAAGCCATCACTTGACCCAGCTATCTTAGCTAATTATAGGCCAATCTCCAACCTTCCTTTTCTCTCAAAAATTCTTGAAAGGGTAGTTGTAAAACAGCTAACTGATCATCTGCAGAGGAATGGTCTATTTGAAGAGTTTCAGTCAGGTTTTAGAATTCATCATAGTACAGAAACAGCATTACTGAAGGTTACAAATGATCTTCTTATGGCCTCAGACAGTGGACTCATCTCTGTGCTTGTTCTGTTAGACCTCAGTGCTGCTTTTGATACTGTTGACCATAACATTTTATTACAGAGATTAGAGCATGCCATAGGTATTAAAGGCACTGCGCTGCAGTGATTGAATCATATTTATCTAATAGATTACAATTTGTTCATGTAAATTGGGAATCTTCTTCACAGACTAAGGTTAATTATGGAGTTCCACAAGGTTCTGTGCTAGGACCAATTTTATTCACTTTATACATGCTTCCCTTAGGCAGTATTATTAGACAGCATTGCTTAAATTTTCATTGTTACGCAGATGATACCCAGCTTTATCTATCCATGAAGCCAGAGGACACACACCAATTAGCTAAACTGCAGGATTGTCTTACAGACATAAAGACATGGATGACCTCTAATTTCCTGCTTTTAAACTCAGATAAAACTGAAGTTATTGTACTTGGCCCCACAAGTCTTAGAAACATGGTGTCTAACCAGATCCTTACTCTGCATGGCATTACCCTGACCTCTAGTAATACTGTGAGAAATCCTGGAGTCATTTTTGATCAGGATATGTCATTCAAAGCGCATATTAAACAAATATGTAAGACTGCTTTTTTGCATTTACGCAATATCTCTAAAATTAGAAAGGTCTTGTCTCAGAGTGATGCTGAAAAACTAATTCATGCATTTATTTCCTCTAGGCTGGACTATTGTAATTCATTATTATCAGGTTGTCCTAAAAGTTCCCTGAAAAGCCTTCAGTTAATTCAAAATGCTGCAGCTAGAGTACTGACGGGGACTAGAAGGAGAGAGCATATCTCACCCATATTGGCCTCTCTTCATTGGCTTCCTGTTAATTCTAGAATAGAATTTAAAATTCTTCTTCTTACTTCTAAGGTTTTGAATAATCAGGTCCCTTCTTATCTTAGGGACCTCATAGTACCATATCACCCCAATAGAGCGCTTCGCTCTCAGACTGCAGGCTTACTTGTAGTTCCTAGGGTTTGTAAGAGTAGAATGGAAGGCAGAGCCTTCAGCTTTCAGGCTCCTCTCCTGTGGAACCAGCTCCCAATTCGGATCAGGGAGACAGACACCCTCTCTACTTTTAAGATTAGGCTTAAAACTTTCCTTTTTGCTAAAGCTTATAGTTAGGGCTGGATCAGGTGACCCTGAACCATCCCTTAGTTATGCTGCTATAGACTTAGACTGCTGGGGGGTTCCCATAATGCACTGAGTGTTTCTTTCTCTTTTTGCTCTGTATGCACCACTCTGCATTTAATCATTAGTGATTGATCTCTGCCCCCCTCCACAGCATGTCTTTTTCCTGGTTCTCTCCCTCAGCCCCAACCAGTCCCAGCAGAAGACTGCCCCTCCCTGAGCCTGGTTCTGCTGGAGGTTTCTTCCTGTTAAAAGGGAGTTTTTCCTTCCCACTGTCGCCAAGTGCTTGCTCACAGGGGGTCGTTTTGACCTTTGGGTTTTTACGTAATTATTGTATGGCCTTGCCTTACAATATAAAGCGCCTTGGGGCAGCTGTTTGTTGTGATTTGGTGCTATATAAATAAAATTGAATTGAATTGAATTTGTAGGAGATGCAACCTAAAAGAAATTGGAGGCTGTAAGATGGTGGCAGGAGAGAGTGTAGCTAACAGCACAGGATGGTGGTTTCCAGGATGACTTTAGAGGTGAAGAAGAGGAAAGGAGTCAGGGCTCAACAAAGGATCAGATGGTGGAAGCTGAAGGAGGAAGACTGTTGTGTGGAATTCACAGAGGAGGTGAGACAGGCACTGGATGAGGGGAAGCCAGTTTGGAGAATTGGAAAGGGACTATGGGTGAGGATGTGGAAAAAGATGTGATGGAAAAGGATGCGGTGAGGGAGACAGCTAGGAAGGTACTGGGTGTGATATCTGAACAGTGGAAGGAAGACAAGGAGACTTGGTGGTGGAACGAAGATGTTCAGGAAAGCAAAAAGCAACGGGACAGCTGTAGAGATGAGGAAAGTAGACAAGATTATAAGGAGATCTGACATAAGGTGAAAGGAGAAGTGACAGAGACTAATGAAAGGACATATACATAAAGCTGTACATGAAGGTGAACACTAAGGAAGGAGAAAAGGACTTCTACCAACTGGCCAGACAAAGGGATTGAGCTGGAAAGGATGAGCAGCAGATAAGAGTGATAAAGGATGCCGATGGCAATGTGCTGACAAGAGAAGAGAGTGTGTTGTGAAGGTGGAGGGAATATTTTGAGGAGCTGATGAATGAGGAAAATTGAATCAATTAATTGGAATAAGCAGGTATAATGAATTAATTAATATTTTCTGGTTTCTTTCCTCCTCTCTGACAGGGAACTGAGTATCTTTGGATTGTGAGCAAAAGAAGGCATGAGGACATCATCTTGAGTTTTTTGAAACTGATATTTTTCATTGACATTTTGCACCATTGACCAACTTTGACATTTTATGAACTAAACTGCTCATGGCTTAATCCAAAAAATAATCAATAAATTAACTGATAGTGAGAAGATTGTTCTTGCAGTCATATGAAATATGTTAGGATTTTATTTTCTGTCTTTTTGTGTCTCGAGAAGAAGCAAAGCTTTGTACAAGATTTTCTTCCACTTTCTTCTCAAAATGATGGCACATTATACCTTGCATATATTTTTTAATTAAAAAAAATAATTCCTAGATTAATCAATTACAAATATCAGAGTTGCAGCCCTACAGTGTATTTCCCACTGCTACTTGCTCTAATGCCACAAAATGAGCCAAATCAGGTGTGTTCAGCAAATCATCAGCTGGCTGACTAAGCTGATGTGGTCTGAGTAGATCACCAAATGGAAAATGTGTTATACTTAGGGTCCCAAGGACCAGGATTGGGGGGTATATCGTTATACTTCTCGTATACCTGTTTTATTGCAGTTCCCTCAAAAACATCTGTATGCATTTCCCGCTGTGCATTAGAACAGCGGTGATGTGAGCGACTGTTGGTGGCACCACATTCTGCAGGTGGCTATATCTAAATGAGGACGACGTGCACGGGTGGGAGTGAGTGAAGGAAAAAATGAGAAAAGAGGGCAACTGCAGATAAGAAAAGGTTGAAGGTTGAAGGAAGGAAGAAATGAAGCAAAGTGTTAGAAAGAGAAAAAGATTTAATAAAGGGGGCGAGGAAGCATAGAAATAGAAAGAATGAGAGAGGAAGATGGAAATGAGGTGCAACGTCGGGCTGAGCAACCTCAGAGCAAATGATGTTCTGCTTTGTTAGGACGTAAACACACACATGCATATGGACACGCAAAATTGATTTTCCACTTTCGCTGGGAAATGAGGGCAGCTGTAAGTAGAGCTATTGTTGGTGCTTTGTATGAACTCACAGATAAAACTTTGATGAAGGCATTATGTCAAAATGCGTCTCCCTCTCTGTTAAATATTGCGAATATCAAAGAAGGAGAATTTTTTCTCAAGTGTTGGGGGTTATGCAGCATTTTATTCATTTTGTCAGCATTTCCTAAAAGCCTTGTATCTCAAATGTCTCCATTAACATCACTCAGGTCAGCTGGTTCGTGTTTCTACACCTGTCTGTCATCCAAATTTATATCTGTGCCATCTGCCTCCTGACTTCATTAGTCTGCGTGTCTCATTACTCAAATGCTCTGTTGCTTCACTGTTGGTACATACGATCTAACACTTTCAAGGCAACTGCAGATTTTGCAGTATTTCACAATTTTATATTACGTGAGAGCACCTAATTGGACTTTATGATGCTCAGCACCATATGGGATCTGGATTAAAACATGTGCTCTAACATCAGATGCAAAGACCATCTGACTGCTGTACTGTGCTATTTGTCTCATCACGTATGACTGAAAATTAGCAGTGAGATATCATTTGTTTAGGATGCAAACAGGGCAAGATCAAGAATGTGGATCTCTGTCCTCCATTGAGTAGATTAAAGTTATTTGGAATCATATACCACATTGGCCCAAATATAAGATGGTCCTGATTATAAGATGGCACCCCTTTTTCCAAGATGTATTTTTTGAAAAATACTCTCTAAAGACCAAGTCTTGTTTTTTGTGAAGAAAATACTTTTATTTGAAAATGGCTCCTGGGATCAATCATTTCAGCCAATCAGGCATTTCCCCACAAGTGGAAGCTTTGCAGGATTTTTCAGATGGGTAAATCCTAAAAAGTTCCCATGAAGGATTGAGGAAAGCAACAACGGAGATTTTAAAACATTAATAAAAATCTTTAATGGTTTAATGCACTTGAACGCCTCGTACAGCAGTCGCCACATTCATTCGGCACTGCACATGCAGTCTATATTCGTGTGCCACTCATGCCGGGAACCCATTCAGATGGCGGGCAAGATGAGGTTGCATGGCCATCTGATTGTGTTCAGAGCATTTGAACGGCATGTCACACACAGGTCGGAGATATTGTGCCGCGGCCAAGCAGCTGCACAAAATCATCAGCCATGTTGAACTGTGGCTGAATGATGCCATCAAGGCAGCCTTCACACCAGTGGCCGAAAGTCGTTGAATACCATGCGAGTGGCCATTCGACCCACTCTTAGCCGGAGTCGGCTGGAGGCCAGCTGCCACCCACAGCTTGATGTGCAAATGGCCCCACATTTCTTAAGTGCCCCATGAGCGAGCCATGCTCCATCAGCAGGGTCATGAGAGCCCGGCCACACATGTGCATTGCTGTGGCATGATATGAGTTGATGGCAGATATGTGTTCTGCAACTGTGACTTGCACTGAACAGGTGGGTGTGTCCACACCAGGTACTGCTGTTGATGTCTGTGGGCCCACAAGTCACAGCTGGAGAACATGCCGCGCGATGAAGGATTTGACCTGGCAACACTCCACCATGCAGTGCGTGCATGGGCATGCTGTCCTCACGTGGAAATACATAAAAACGCATATCGCCTTTGCAACGGGCAGGTGTGACCTTGTCAGCACGCACATCACCAGGCTGTCCCATGTGAAAAGAACCATCTGATGATGTGTACACTCAGCTGCTGATCCGAATGCCACATCCATCACGTGAGCTATGGTCTACATGACACGGTGTCCTTCGGCACGCCATTCGCTGGACATGGGAGGCCAGCTGGACACGCAGCGCTGGCAGATGTGGACATGAAAAAGGCCAGGTTACACATAGACGGTTTTGTCGGCGGGTAGTACGTAGACCGAAGTTCGCGGTAGTTCCAGCTGTTTTCGCGGTGGAAAGGGGCGGAGCATTTCGCCGGCGTTTTGAGAGCCATACTAGCCGCAAATACGCGGATAAAACACCGCTAAATCTGCCGAATAAAGCGGAGTTTTGACGCCATAGCATCCGGCACACGTCAGGCAACGGGGGTTAATACCCAGTTCTATCCTTTACAATCGCAGGTTAAGACGCGCGTGAGAACGGCGGTGTTCTGCTGCTGCCGATAATGCCCTGTGTACCGCTGGATTTATCCAGGCAAATCCTGCATTACTCCAGGAACTTTTGCATATAGGCACCGCCCCCAGAGTATAATAGGCTGAAGCAGCTGTCAGTGCAGGGGGAGGGAGCTCATCTCTCAGCTCATCTCTCAGCCTTTTCTTTTCCCTTCTTTTTCCCCTCCTCAACGTGTTGCTTCGTCTCCACCACAGGGCTCTCCTCTGCTTCTGAACCAGACCTCTTGGTAAGTCCTTGCCGCTGCCAATTTTATTTTAGGAGGCATACTGGAGCTTCTCTGCAAAAATATCTGGAGCTGGCCGCGAGTGAGAGACCTGCATGGAACGCCGTTAACCAGGAGGTGGCGTTTAGAACAGCGTACTGTACGCTAGCGCCGCCGTTTTGTCTGCCTCTGTCGCCGGTTAAAACGCCTTTGAGGATGCCGATGTGGGCTCTATCGCTGTTTTACACGCCTCTGGTTAGGGATACAACGCCGGCCGCCAATTGCGGTGGTGTAAACTGCGGCACTACAGGAAGGGGCGGGATGACACGGCGATTAAAAAGTATCAAACGCCGTTGTTCATGCTGTGTCCGTCGTCAGGCCACTTCTCCGGGAGCGCTCCCAGAATTATTCGACATGTTGAATAATTTTTTCGACGATTCCCGGTGAAGCCGGAACCAAACCACGCCCCCCGTGCGCCGGCGTTAACTACAAAATCTCTGCCGGGACGCTTCCGGGAGAGTTTACCGTCTATGTGTAAAACAGGGCTTAAGAGAGCATGGCTTCATTCATCTCAGGTCATGACTTTACATCTATGACCATTGGTCATATACAGAGGAACATAAGGATCATGTTTGTATTGTCCACTCAATAAGAGGGATTAAATATTAGAAATTCTGGTGTTTTTTCTTTGGTGTGTATGTTCCCCCCATAGCAGCGAAGCAATTTGGTGTCACACTTTCCAGGTGGTCGCACTGTGTTTGTGCACTCACACAAGCGTGCATGAAACCATCACCACGGTTCATGCCTGTACAACTGTGTGTCCCTACCAACAGCAGGTGGAATATTTTGCTGCTCCCCATTTCAGTGTTTTTTTTTTTTTGTTTTTTTTTTGTTTGTGGTTTTTGGCTGGCTCCTACTTCTTTTGCCCAACGTTCGATTATGTTCACTCAGAAAACCCACCCGAAAAGGAAAGCAAGGAACTGTGCCTGGCTGCGCCATCTTCCAAAACTGCAACAAACGCTGCTTCTGCTTCAAATTTTTACACGGATGGAGCACAATCAAATACGTTTGAAGTTGTACTCACTAGGAAGTGACAATTTTGCGAGCTGGGATGAAATTTTTAAGAAGTTCAAAAATTGGATGCCGACTTCAAATGGTAAATGGACTGCATTTATGTAGCCCTTTTCCATTTACTCAAAGCGCTTTACAATACAATAATGTATCATAATAATCATACAATAATGCCTCACATTCACCCCGATGTGAGGGCGCTGCCATACAAGCTACTTACTACACACCGGGAGCAACTGGTGATTAAGGACCTTGCCTAAGGGCCCTAAGTGATTTTCCAGTCTGGCTGGGTTTTGAACTGAGGATCCTCTGGTCTCAAGCCCAACACTTTAACCACTAGACCATCACCTCCCCAAACTCGGTGCCGATGATAGCTGTAATTATTACATATACCAAGATTGTTCAAGATTGACAAAGATGGATCAAGAAGATACTATGATGCTTCAGAATGTGTCCTGATTTGCTATTTGGGATTTAACAGGAAGGAATGGCACTCTCTATTGACACGCACGTGAGATCAGTAGTGCTGGGAAGTGGAGGACGAGCGGAGGTGTGATTGCATGACTGAGTGAGTGACCGCACCATGGGCGGTTACTCACTTTGACACATATGGTGTGAGTCCAGTCGGTATGTTGGTTGTACTCCGATGTTCGGTACCAGTAGGGACACAGCGCTCCCTTCCACTCCGTAATGTGTTTGCCATCCAGATGTTTGGACATTGGGCAGTCTGCAGCGCCTTTTATGGCTGTCTGACAGCAGTTTGTGTCATCTACCTGTTGTCTACATACGCTTTGGATGTCATCATGCAGATGTGGACAAGGTAGTCTGACACTGCTGACCACGCCTCTTTCCCTCCCGACTTCAACTGATGATGGAAATATTTGCCGTGTCAGGCATTGTTCCTGCACATTCTTGCTATGTTTGACGGGGGCGTTAGGTGCACAGGTAGAAACAACATATAGGAAGGTTTTTACTTTCTGAAGCCGTAGTTTTACACCTCTGCTCATATCTGTTGGTTTGATAAATCATCCATCCATCCATCCATCCATTTTCTTCCGCTTTATCCGGAGTCGGGTCGTGGGGGCAGCAGCTCAAGCAAAGCCGCCCAGACCTCCCGATCCACACACACCTCCCCCAGTTCCTCCGGGGGAACCCCAAGGCGTACTTTCAATAAACATGGAGTTTCATATGAATCTTGTCATCAGCACATTATTAGATGCCACTGCATATGCTGCTAATAATAAACACTTAAATTTCAGGCAGCACCGGCTGGCCACTGCAGAATAAGGCCGTTCCTTCAATTTGGAATTTGGATACATAACAGAGTTGCAGGAAGTGAACCACAGTGTGCACCTGGCATATGTAAGATGGGAAGTCAGGCACGGTGGCTCTAAAAACAAAACAAAAAAAAAAAAACAAAAAAAAGAAATGAATGGGACTCTGTCTCACTGCAGTTGGAAGCTATTTTCATGATTTAATAATATATGCAGTGCACCGCAGCTACAAGAATCACTGTTGCTATAGAAAGTGCAACTCTTTCATGATCATCCTCTCTGTTGCTAAGCAGCACAAACACTCCTCGTGAACGCCATACATGTGAAAGACATACGATTAAGGATTTTTTCCATCAACAGCAAACTTTGCACACATGCGCAACAGCAAACACCACAATGCATTATGGGTAATATAGTAAAACACCAAATGTGTTCTCTACACTTGGTATTCACTTACTTTTATATTAATGTCAGGTAGCTTTACAGTCTTAGCTTCATATTCACTTCATTTTAGAGCCAATTAACTTCATATATTACACATTTTAGATAGCTGATAATTGCACACTGTTGGATGCAACATTCAGTTGCACCAGTTTTGTGGTAAAACTGAAAATAACTAACAGCCAGACTGGAAAAAAGCAGCAACTGATTCCACACAGACTTCTTTGCATAACACTGATCAAAGCTCCCATGCCTTCACAAGTCACAAGTTAAAACTAAACTGTACTTTAAAATCGAAATGTGCATTCCACTTTTCCATCAATGCATTTAAAAAAAATCCCCTCTGGACTATGGCTGATATTCTGTCTGCTTGTCTCTCTGTTCTGCTCTGATTTATAATCTAGAAATGCTTTAATAATGGAATGGTCCTGTGCAATCACAGCTGCTCTGTCTTTGATTAAAAGTTCTTTGGCTGACGAGCAGTGGGCAGGGTGACGTCCTCCGCAATGAAATCATTTGCATTTTCTCTAGGCTTGAAAAAAAATGTCCTTCAGCACATTAAAGACAGATACTGGATGAGTTGAACCCACTGCACCAATACCAACGCTCATAAACAGCCCCCTCTGCCTGCAAGATAAAAATACTGCAGGACACGTCACTGTAATAAAACTTCTCCGCCTCTGCATACCTCTATGCAGATCTATTATGCATTCAAAAGCGATGGGTCTACTTTATGCATGTCATAACCAGAGTGTAGTGAGCCGGTGATTCTTCAGCCTAAACTTAAAGTGGCCTTTAAAATAAAAGTGCTGTTACTGCATAAACATGTCTAACCTGAAGCTGCATCACTCCACTTGCTCCTGCATCGAATAACGGGTCGAATGCAATTAAAACCCCAAATCAGGAAAAGTTGGGACAGTATGGAAAATATAAATAAAAAAAACATGCACATGCAGTGATTCTTACATTTTGACTTCTGTTTCATTGTAGACAGTATGAAACCAAGATATGTTTTCATGTTTTGTGTGGTCAACTTCACTTTATTAGTTAATATACATCCCTTCCTGCAATTCAGGCCAACACCACAGTCCAAAAATGGGGGGAAGAATTGGGTTGGGGCACTTTTGGGCTAATAATGAGGTTAATAAAATTATATGACGTTATGTCAAACAAGTGACGGTAATCACAGTTTGGTACAAAAATGGTATCCATGAAAGTCTTTTTATGAGCAAATATCTCCAGTTTGTCAATGAATATGTAAGAAAATTACTGAAATGAAATCAAAGAAAGATTGCAAGGGTTTTGCATATTTCCCCCTCTACAGTGCATTTCATC
Organism: Thalassophryne amazonica; assembly: GCF_902500255.1. NCBI lineage: Eukaryota > Metazoa > Chordata > Actinopteri > Batrachoidiformes > Batrachoididae > Thalassophryne > Thalassophryne amazonica. The sequence continues at coordinate 47,332,955 of NC_047105.1, read as the reverse complement.
ATTAAACAAATCAAGGAACTGGAAGAATGTCAGTCCGTGAAGGCAAGAATGTAAGCCTAAGCTGAATACCCGTGACCACTGATCCCTCAGACAGCACTGCATCAAGAACCCTCATTCATCAATAGCTGATATAACCATATGGGCAAGAAACTACTTTGGGAAACCTTTGGCAATTACTACAATATGTTATTATATTCACAAATTCCACTTACAGCTTTACTGTGACATAAAAGAGTATTACATTAACCTACCCTAAAAACAAGCCTGGACTTCCCTGGGCTTGGAGGCATCTGAGATAAAGCCCTGAACTGTCTGCAGTAGAGAATATGTGGAAAATATTGAAAAGAAAAAGCAATAACGATGACCCTATACTGTTACACAACTTAAGGCACATGTTTGTAAGAAGAATGGGATAAAATACCACTTGAAATGCTTAATTGTTTGCAGTTCTCAATGCCAAAAGGTCTTTTAAGTGTGAGAAGGAATGGCAACATTAAAAAGAGGTAAGTGTTTTAATATCCCAACTTTTTCTTTTTTTCTTTTTTTTTTGGAATGTGTCACAGGCTTGAAATGCAGGGATGGATGCATATGAATAAATTAAATGAAGTTGTCTATAGCTGTCATGCAGCAGATGGAAACTGATGAAGAAAAAAAATGTAGGAGCTTGAAAAGGACTGCAGCTCCTAACAGATATCAGCGATAAGGCTTAAAGAACATGAAAGCAGAGCAGGGGGATGAATCAGCAAGAGAGAGAGAGACGCTGCACGTGTGTGCTTATGAATAGGAGTGTTTAGCCTATGGTTTCTTTAAAATTGTGAGTGATTTTTGAAAAAAAAGAAGGGGTTAAAATAAAACCACAGTTGGCCAGGCAACCAGGATTGCTGCAGGGTCTGTGTGTGTCAGTGCAGAGCGAGATTGTGGAGCATGAAAGTGAGACGTGATAATGATATGGTGCAGCTCCGAGATGGCCAGGCTGCAGGACAAAGGACGAGGCAATAACTGATACCGTTTGAGCTGTTGGTCCACACGGAGAAGCTTGAATAGAAACCATCTTTTCATGTTAGAATCCTGTCCTGAAAGAGCAAGCGGCACCTGCTGCAGTACACGTTCAGGTTTTTGCTCCATTTTTGACACGTCACTGTCCTCCGGTTCCTCCCTGCTTCCTTTGCTTTTCTGCTGATGTGCGTAAATGTCACCTTTCCTGCTGCTTTAGTCACTGCGTTCATGCTTGTGCGCTTTCGAAAGAGCAACTGCCTGCAGCGTTAGTTTTAGATGCACATTAACAACTGAAACAATGCTGTTTTTTTTTTTTTTTATTACCAAGACTAGTTAAAATGTAACAAATACATGTGGCTTGGATAAAAAAAAAATGCTTATAGCCATTGTTATTGGAAAAACAGACGCTTATGAAATGAATGGTGTTGAGGATGTCGTGGTGTTTTTAACAGGCTGGTGCCTCTGTGACAGATCACCCTGTACATGAGGAGCAGTTCTGCTGTCTGCTGATGAATTCTCCAATCAAACTAGACCCCGAGCACAGCATAGAGCTCTCACTCACTTTCTCCAGAAACTCAGGGGAGTGGAACTCTGATATATTATGAGATAGGAGGAGCTGAGTGAAATACTTTTAATGATTTTCTTGCTTATACCAATTTTAGTGTAGCAGATAGAGTATTTACAGAGGAATGCTTCAAATGGTGATACAAGCACCAAATTCGCCAAAAGTACACTTTAGATATTACTCTTTTGAAAAAACCGACAGGCCACTTGAATTTTTAATAGGTGGCCACGTAGGGGTCAATTGAAGAATTACATAGGGGTCAAAATATAAAAATGCTCCAGTCATATTGAAAATTATACCACATTATTTGTCTGACTGCAAAGATTCTAAAAAGGTACAGTGAGGAAAAAAGTATTTGAACACCCTGCAATTTTGCAAGTTCTCCCACTTAGAAATCATGGAGGGGTCTGAAATTTTCATCTTAGGTGCATGTTCACTGTGAGAGACATGATCTAAAAAAAAAATCCGGAAATCACAATGTATGATTTTTTAATAATTTATTTGTATGTTACTGCTGCAAATAAATATTTGAACACCTGCCAACCAGCAAGAATTCTGGCTCACACAGACCTGTTAATTTTACTTTAAGAAGCCCTCTTATTCTGTACTCTTTACCTGTATTGCACCTGTTTAAACTTGTTACCTGTATAAAAGACACCTGTTCACACAATCAATTACACTCCAACCTGTCCACCATAGCCAAGACCAAAGAGCTGTCTAAGGACACCAGGGACAAAACTGTAGACCTGCACAAGGCTGGGATGGACTACAGGACAACAGGCAAGCAGCTTGGTAGAAGACAACAACTGTTATGATTATTTATTAGAAAGTGGAAGAAACACAAGATGACTGTCAATCTCCCTTGGTCTGGGATTCCATGCAAGATCTCACTTTGTGGGGTAAGGATGATTCTGAGAAAGCTCAGAACTACACAGGAGGACCTGGTCAATGACCTGAAGAGAGCTGGGACCACAGTCACAAAGATTACATTAGTAACACATGATGCTGTCATGGTTTAAAATCCTGCAGGGCAGCAAGGTCCCCCTGCTCAAGCCAGCACATGTCCAGTCCCGTTTGAAGTTCACCAGTGACCATCTGGATGATCCCGAGGAGGCATGGGAGAAGGTCATATGGTCAGATGAGACCAGAATAGAGCTTTTTGGAATCAACTCCACTTACCATGTTTAGATGATGAGAACAACCCCAAGAAAACCATCCCAACCGTGAAGCATGGGGGTGGAAACATCATACTCTGGGGGTGCTCTTCTGCAAAGGGTACAGGACGACTGCACCATTGAAGGGAGGATGAATGGGGTCATGTATTGGGAGATTTTGGCAATCAACCTCCTTCCCTCAGTAAGAGCATTGAAGATGGGTCATGGCTGGGTCTTCCAGCATGACAATGACCCCAAACACACAGCCAGGGCAACTAAGGAGGGACTCCGTAAGAAGCATTTCAAGGTCCTGGAGTGGCCTGGCCAGTCTCCAGACCTGAACTCAATAGAAAATCTTTGGAGGGAGCTGAAACTCCAAACCTGAAAGATTTGGAGAAGATCTGTATGGAGGAGTGGACCAAAATCCCTGCTGCAGTGTGTGAAAACCTGGTGAAAAACTACAGGAAACGTTTGACCTCTGTAATTGCAAACAAAGGCTACTGTACCAAATATTAACATTATTTTCACAGGTGTTCAAATACTTATTTGCAGCAGTAACATACAAATAAATTATAAAAAAAAATAATAAAAAAATCATACATTGTGATTTCCGGATTTTTTTTTTTTTTTTAGATTATGTCTCTCACAGTGGACATGCACCTAAGATGAAAATTTCAGAACCCTCCATGATTTCTAAGTGGGAGAACGTGCAAAATCGCAGGGTGTTCAAATACTTATTTTCCTCACTGTATAGTTTGGACTGTCTATGACTGAAAACAACAAGAATGGTGATAAAGTTCAGTTTCAGTTTGTGCAGGGGTCAAACGTTAGAGTTGCTCAAATTTTGTTCAAAGGTGATGCAAATAGTTAATAGGGTTAATAGAGTTTCAAAAAGGAATAGTTTGCACCATGTATCATGCTTAGTTATCACATTACGGGGTAACACATGTCACATGTCATAGCATTGAATGGACGTCAACATTATTTGACCGTTACTTTAGAGACCAAGCATTCAACACAGTCAAAACTATTCTATTTATTAATCCAAGTAGCTCAATCAACAATTTGCACCATTTTTTTATTAAAATTGGAGCAACTTTAACTTCTGACCCCTGTACAAACTGAAATTGACCTTTGTCACCATTCTTAAGGTTTTTACTCCATAACATTCAGTCATAGATAGTCCAAACTATACCTTTTTGGAATCTTTATGATCAGACAAATAATGTGGTATAGTTTTCAATATGATTGGAGCATTTTTTTTTATATTTTAACCCTTGTGTAATTGTTCAATTGACCCATTGGCGTACACAAGTGCGATTCTAGTCAGTATCAAGAGGACATTGAGCAGTTGTGCTTATCTATTTTTTTTCTATCACGTATCTGTTGAATGTATTTTATGGGGTACATCAATCTGACAGCTCGCATAGGATTTTTGTGCTGAAATGGATTTTTTTTTGTTGTTTTGGCTTTATTAGGGTACAGTCTGTCCCAAAATGATGGGGTTCAAATTTTCTGAGCCCTCCTTCCCTTTCTGGGGTGGGTGGGGCCACTTCCGTTTTGAACCCCTCAGAGCTATAAATACATCTTTTATCACTATACATTAATCAATCTTGGGAAAAAAAGTTGTTTTGTAGGTTTTTATGTGTACTGAGTTGACAAAAAGTTGAAACGTTTGAGACCCTTAACCATAGGGGAGGGGGTCACAACTGTTTTAGCCCCCTCAGAACTAAATATACACCTATTTCCAACATATTATGACAACTTATCATAAAATTAGAGTTGTTTTTTAAGTTTTTATGTTTACTCTCTTTAATGAATGTACCTTCAGAGAAAATCTTGAGACCCCCAACCAAGGGAGGTCACAACTGTTTTAGCCCCCTCAGAACTAAAAATACACCATTTTCCAACATATTATAATAAATTGTTATAAAATTAGAGTTGTTTTGTAGGTTTTAATGTATACCGAGTTGAACTAGCATACTTTAAGAGAAAATTTCAGACACCCTCTTCTTTCTTCAGTTGGTAGGGGGTCACATCAACCCCCCCTCCCCATCAAAACGCCCTGCCATTTCTTGACCAATTTTACATTAGATTACAGTGACTTTGCAAAGCTAAATGTATAAAGTTATAAAGTTCATTGTTATCTATTCATTATAAGAGTCATCATCTTGAACATTACACTGTTTTCACAGTCTCCACCATTTACAGAGAGGAGTACAAGGCAGAACATTCTTCGAGCAGATGCATCGTCCAGAGTAACCTTCTTTGCAGCCACACTTGTCGAGCTGAGTTACCACTCGTGGGTCAGGGAGAGCAAGAAATCTTCGTGGAACATATACTCTGTCCTCTAAAATTCCACCCATTCTCTTCAAATTAGAGGAAGCTTGGGGCAATTAGTTTGGTATGATTTATGCTGCATCCCTTGCAGAGGACATGAGGGAGCAAGGGAGCACAGATTGGAGGGAGCATCTCAAATTTTTTGAAAGTTCAAGCCTATAAAATGGCTCTACGTTTATGAACATTGGTCAATATATAGTGACACTAAATGTATTGTTAGTTGTGAGGGTGTAAATGCTAGTTACTGTTACCTACAATTTTGCATCCAATTACATGATTGTAACTGATAATTTGCCAATTACACTGGATTACATGTGATTCCCATTATACGGCTGTTTTTGTACTTGTTTGCATTTTGTTTTGCGCTATGTTTCCCCCACATTTTTCCAAAAAACTAAAATGTCTGTTAGCATCTCAAAACTGTCTTTTGTTGAAGAGCAGAACATGCTTTGCATAGATTTAATGTTGCAGAGGAGGAGCCAAAGGAAAGCTGACAAAGTTGACAATCAGGTATTAAAAATCAGTAATGGGAGACGTTTAAGACAACATGCGTTTTGTTTTTTCCCCCTTACAGATTATACCTCCCCCATACCTCCTGTACAACATGACAATATTACTCATCCTTTATAAACATCCCTTTAAATATTGTGTCAATGCTATATCTGAGTGCCTTAAAGCATTGTGCAAACCAGCAGATGTTTCCATTCCCACCCTTCAAACTCCACATTTACATACACCTATCATAACCTCACACATTTAAAACTCAGTGTCAGAAGTCATTGTTTCTGTCATCAGTCTCCATCAGATTCAGTACCATCAGACAAGTCAAGTCAAGTCAGACAAATCAAACAAGTGAGTGACAAATGTGTTTGTGGGATTTTTTTTTTTTTTTTTTTTTGCTCATCCGCATATGGTATGACACATGGTGGATTCAGCACGTTACATGGCTCACAGAATGACACTTTCCTTTGCTGGAGAGAAATTGTGACAAAGACATTACGAACCTTCATCACTCTGGCGTGAGAATGCTTGAAGGCCTTACTTGAAATATTACATAATACAGAGACTTCCATTTTAAACCTTTAAATTCAGAACGTCATGCAAAAATAAGTTGATTCAGACTTCAAACTTTTGTCAGGTTAAGATGTGTTGTAGCCACAGCAGGTATTTTACAGAATGTTTGGATGTTTATCGCGTGAATCTCAGCATTAAGGCCCGATCACATGGCGATCGTTGAACAAAGGGAAAAAAAGTCCCAAAGTCACAAACTGTCGAGAAAAAGTGGACGAATGAGCCAGCACTTTTCCTATCACTGAAAAGCCTGCGAGTCCAGAGCACATAAAAAAACGAAACAAAACCAAAACTAACAAAAGAAAAACGAAGCAAACGGCGACCTTGACGCTTTAAACAAAATCAAAACAAAACATTCATGATGGTGTGACTTGACAGCGGATATGATGACCAAGCGCCAGCCTGTGAGCAT